>NW_021822911.1:0-325000 GCF_901001165.1 Salmo trutta | reverse complement strand
TGTGTCCTAAGTGTGTGTGTGTGTGTGTGTGTGTCCTGTATGTCCTGTGTGTGTGTATGTCCTGTGTGTGTGTGTATGTGTGTTTCACACTTGGACACACACACACACACACACACACACACACACACAGGACACACACACAGGACACACACACAGGACACACACACAGGACACACACAGGACACACACAGTCAGCATACAACTTTGTCCAAGTGGTGGTCAGAATGTTTGTCTTAACTAGCCTGAAAAGTCAAACATGTCTGATATGAACATTGACATAAACCCTCTACATACTTGAGTTTCTCCAGTCTGCAGTGTGGATCCTCCAGTCCAGCAGAGAGCAGTCTGACTCCTGAGTCTCCTGGGTGATTGTAGCTCAGGTCCAGCTCTCTCAGGTGTGAGGGGTTTGACCTCAGAGCTGAGACCAGAGAAGCACAGCCTTCCTCTGTGACTAGACAGCCTGACAGCCTGCAAAGAGTCAAATCATATTAAAACCACACTGCTATTCTTTGGTGGTGAAAATAGTGGCAGCATATTTGTTTCTACATTTTCAGAAATCAGTGTCCTGAAACCTGCCAAATCTATTCATCAATTAATGAATCTTTATTTTAAATGATCATACTACTTGTAGAGAAATATGTACAGTACAAATATTTGAGTAGACTGACCAGACCAGTTTAAAAGCAGTATCAGTCTGTCATGACTGTCCTGATCAGGTCAGGGTACAGGAGACCACCACCCTACATATTATCTCCCAAACCTCCAACAGAGGAGGAGAGATCTAGCTGGTGCTTAAAGCTAGTGAGGGAGATAAGTTTTTCCAGTTTTAGAGATTTTTGTAGTTCGTTCCAGTCATTGGCAGCAGAGAACTGGAAGAAGAGGCGGCCAAAGGAGGAATTGGCTTTGGGGATGACCAGAGAGATATACCTGCTGGAGCGCGTGCTACAGGTGGGTGCTGCTATGGTGACCAGTGAGCGGAGATAAGGGGGGACTTTACCTAGCAGGGTCTTGTAGATGACCTGGAGCCAGTGGGTTTAGCGACGAGTATGAAGCGAGGGCCAGCCAACGAGAGCGTACAGGTCGCAGTGGTGGGTAATACAGTGGGGGGGAAAAGTATTTGATCCCCTGCTGATTTTGCACGTTTGCCCACTTAAAGAAATGATCAGTCTCTAGTTTTAATGTTAGTTTATTTGAACAGTGAGAGACAGAATAACAGCAAAAAATCCAGAAAAAAGCATGTCAAAAATGTTAAACATTTATTTGCATTTTAATGAGGGAAATAAGTATTTGACCCCTCTGCAAAACATGACTTAGTACTTGGTGGCAAAACCCTTGTTGGCAATCACAGAGGTCAGACGTTTCTTGTAGTTGGCCACCAGGTTTGCACACATGTCAGGGTTTTTTTGTCCCACTCCTCTTTACAGATCTTCTCCAAGTCATTAAGGTTTCAAGGCTGACGTTTGGCAACTTGAACCTTCATCTCCCTCCACAGATTTTCTATGGGATTAAGGTCTGGAGACTGGCTAGGTCACTCCAGGACCTTAATGTGCTTCTTCTTGAGCCACTCCTTTGTTGCCTTGGCCGTGTGTTTTGGGTCATTGTCATGCTGGAATACCCATCCACAACCCATTTCCAATGCCCTGGCTGAGGGAAGGAGGTTCTCACCCAAGATTTGACGGTACATGGCCCCGTCCATCGTCCCTTTGATGCAGTGAAGTTGTCCTGTCCCCTTAGCAGAAAAAACCCCCCAAAGAATAATGTTTCCACCTCCATGTTTGACGGTGGAGATGGTGTTCTTGGGGTCATAGGCAGCATTCCTCCTCCTCCAAATACGGCGAGTTGAGTTGATGTCAAAGAGCTCCATTTTGGTCTCATCTCACCACAACACTTTCACCAGTTTTCCTCGGAGTCATTCAGATGTTCATCGGCAAACTTCAGACGGGCATGTATATGTATTCTTGAGCAGGGGGACCTTGCGGGCGCTGCAGGATTTCAGTCCTTCACGGAGTAGTGTGTTACCAATTGTTTTCTTGGTGACTATGGTCCCAGCTGCCTTGAGATCATTGACAAGATCCTCCCGTGTAGTTCTGGGCTGATTCCTCACCGTTCTCATGATCATTGCAACTCCACGAGGTGAGATCTTGCATGGAGCCCCAGGCCGAGGGATATTGACAGTTCTTTTGTGTTTCTTCCATTTGCGAATAATAGCACCAAATGTTGTCACCTTCTCACCAAGCTGCTTGGCGATGGTCTTGTAGCCCATTCCGGCCTTGTGTAGGTCTACAATCTTGTCCCTGACATCCTTGGAGAGCTCTTTGGTCTTGGCCATGGTTGAGAGTTTGGAATCTGATTGATTGATTGCTTCTGTGGACAGGTGTCTTTTTTACAGGTAACAAGTTGCGGTTAGGAGCACTCCCTTTAAGAGTGTGCTCCTAATCTTAGTTCGTTACCTGTATAAAAGACACCTGGGAGCCAGAAATCTTTCTGATTGAGAGGGGGTCAAATACTTTTTTCCCTCATTAAAATGCAAATCAATTTATAACATTTCTGACATGAGTTTTTCTGGATGTTTTTGTAGTTATTCTGTCTCTCAATGTTCAAATAAACCTACCATTAAAGTTATAAACTGATCCTTTCTTTGTCAGTGGGCAAACGTACAAAATCAGCAGGGGATCAAATACTTTTTTCCCCCACTGTATATGGGGCTTTGGTGAGAAAACGGATGGCACTGTGATAGACTGCATTCAATTTATTGAGTAGGGTATTGGAGGCTATTTTGTAAATGACATCGCCGAAGTCGAGGATCGGTAGGATGGTCAGTTTTACGAGGGTATGTTTGGCAGCATGAGTGAAGGATGCTATGTTGCGAAATAGGAAGCCAATTCTAGATTTAACTTTGGATTGGAGATGCTTAAAGTGAGTCTGGAAGGAGAGTTTACAGTCTAACCAGACACCTAGGTATTTGTAGTTGTCCACATATTCTAAGTCAGAACCATCCAGAGTAGTGATGCTGGACAGGCGGGCAGGTGCAGGCAGCGATCGGTTGAAGAGCATGCATTTAGTTTTACTTGTATTTAAGAGCAGTTGGAGGCCACGGAAGGAGAGTTGTATGGCATTGAAGCTCGTCTGGAGGGTTGTTAACACAGTGTCCAAAGAAGGGCCAGAAGTATACAGAATAACACCAATAACAGAGGGGGTCTGATCTTTGTGCCTCTGTAACTTTCTCATTCATCATCATTAACGATTCATTCATGATTATTCATAATCATGGTAGCATCCACATGAATGTAGAAGTGTTCAGAAACATCTTCTATTCTTACTGACAATACAAGTGAAGTGACTCCAAAATGACAGGACATTATTCACCATTCAGTTTCTATTAGCAAAACATAATCCAAAACACAACCAAGACAAACTGCAAATGCATTCAACAAGTTTGTAGAATCACAAGCTTGATGTAATCACTGCAGGCATGGAACATGGGACTAAATACTAAACTTATGGCTACTTTAATACAATATAAGTGAATTTGTCTGAATATGTACAACTTTTTCAAATGGGAGAACTAAATACATAAAGTGCTTTCCTTTCTTAACAGTAACACAGCTATGTATGAAAATACCCTCAAATAAAAGGAGACATTCTGTACTGTCACCTGATATGAAACATTCTATCTCAAATCCAAAATGCTGGTGCATAGCACCACATTTAAAACTGTAAGCTTCACTGTCCAAACACATATGGTGTGGACTATGTGTGCCTGGTAAACGCATGTGGATCTGGTGAACAGTTATCACCTGTTGACCAACTACAGGAATACTGACCTCAGAGTCTCCAGTCTGCAGTGGGGATTCCCCAGTCCAGCAGAGAGCAGCTTCACTCCTGAATCCTTCAGGTCATTGTTACTCAGGTCCAGCTCTCTCAGGTGTGAGGGGTTTGACCTCATGAGGTGACAGTATATAATGTCACCTTTTATTTGAGGGTATTTTAATACATACAGTTGAAGTCAGAAGTTTACATATACCTTAGCCAAATGCATTTAAACTCAATTTTTACAATTCCTGACATTTAATCCTAGTAAAAATTCCCTGGCTTAGGTCAGTTAGGATCACCACTTTATTTTAAGAATGTGAAATGTCAGAATAATAGTAGAGAGAATGATTAATTTCAGCTTTTATTTCTGTCATCACATTCCCAGTGGGTCAGAAGTTTACATACACTCAATTAGTATTTGGGAGCATTGCCTTTAAATGGTTTAACTTGGGTTAAACGTTTCGGGTAGCCTTCCACAAGCTTCCCACAATAAGTTGGGTGAATTTTGGCCCATTCCTCCTGACAGAGCTGGTGTAACTGAGTCAGGTTTGTAGGCCTCCTTGCTCGCACACGCTTTTTCAATTCTGGCCACAAATTTTCTATAGGATTGAGGTCAGGCTTTTGTGATGGCAACTCCAATACCTTGACTTTGTTGTCCTTAATCCATTTTGCCACAACTTTGGAAGTGTGCTTGGGGTCATTGTCCATTTGGAAGACCCATTTGTGACCAAGCTTTAACTTCCTGACTGATGTTTCGAGATGTTGCTTCAATATATCCACAATTTTCTTGCCTCATGATTCCATCTATTTTGTGAAGTGCACCAGTCCCTCCTGCAGCAAAGCACCCCCACAACATGATGCTGCCACCGCCGTGCTTCACAGTTGGGATGGTATGACGGCTGTGTGGTCCCATGGTGTTTAGACTTGCGTACTATTGATTGAACAGATGAACGTGTTACCTTCAGGCATTTGGAAATTGTTCCCAAGGATGAAGCAGACTTGTGGAGGTCTTCAATTTTTTTCTGAGATTTTGGCTGATTCCTTTTCATTTTCCCATGATGTCAAGCAAAGAGGCACTGAGTTTGAAGGAAGGCCTTGAAATACATCCAAATTATGTCAATTAGTCTATCAGATGCTTCTAAAGCCATGACATCATTTTCTGAAATTTTCCAAGCTGTTTAAAGGCACAGTCAACTTAGTGTATGTAAACTTCTGACCCACTGGAATTGTGATACAGTGAATTATAAGTGAAATAATCTGTCTGTAAACAATTGTTTCAAAAATTACTTGTGTCATGCACAAAGTAGATGTCCTAACCGACTTGCCAAAACTATAGGTTGTTAACAAGAAATTTGTGGAGAGGTTCAAAAACACGATTTAATGACTCCAACCTAAGTGTTTGTACACTTCCGACTTCAACTGTATGTGTTTCACAATTAAAAATGAAATTCTGATGATGACCATGATTAAGAAGAATCATAAATGAATCATGAATCAGAATGAGTGAGAAAGTTACAGAGGCTACAACAAAACATGCTAACCTCTCACCATTACCAATAACAGAGGCTACAACAAAACATGCTAACCTCTCACCATTACCAATAACAGAGACTACAACAAAACATGCTAACCTCTCACCATTACCAATAACAGAGGCTACAACTAAACATGCTAACCTCTCACCATTACCAATAACAGAGGCTACAACAAAACATGCTAACCTCTCACCATTACCAATATCAGAGGCTACAACAAAACATGCTAACCTCTCACCATTACCAATAACAGAGGCTACAACAAAATATGCTAACCTCTCACCATTACCAATAACAGAGGCTACAACAAAACATGCTAACCTCTCACCATTACCAATTACAGAGGCTACAACAAAACATGCTAACCTCTCACCATTACCAATAACAGAGGCTACAACAAAACATGCTAACCTCTCACCATTACCAATAACAGAGACTACAACAAAACATGCTAACCTCTCACCATTACCAATAACAGAGGCTACAACAAAACATGCTAACCTCTCACCATTACCAATAACAGAGGCTACAACAAAACATGTTAACCTCTCACCATTACCAATAACAGAGGATACAACAAAACATACTAACCTCTCACCATTACCAATAACAGAGGATACAACAAAACATGCTAACCTCTCACCATTACCAATAACAGAGGATACAACAAAACATGCTAACCTCTCACCATTACCAATAACAGAGGCTACAACAAAACATGTTAACCTCTCACCATTACCAATAAGAGAGGATACAACAAAACATGCTACAACAAAACATGCTAACCTCTCACCATTACCAATAACAGAGGATACAACAAAACATGCTGACCTCTCACCATTACCAATAACAGAGACTACAACTAAACATGTTAACCTCTCACCATTACTAATAATAGAGGCTACAGCAAAACATGCTAACCTCTCACCATTACCAATAACAGAGACTACAACTAAACATGTTAACCTCTCACCATTACTAATAATAGGGGCTGCAACAAAACATGCTAACCTCTCACCATTACCAATAACAGAGGGGGTTTGATCTTTGTTAGTAGAATCACAAGCTTGATGTAATCACTGCAGGTGTCAGGAATCGCTTCCTGAGTCTGTTTCTGCCTGAGCTGACTGTTTTTTGTTTGGTGTCTAAGGGTGCGTTCAGAAACCTATCTGGTTGCTAGGCAACGAAGTTAGGCGGGAGATCTAGTGATATTATTACCCTGTCTGGTTGCCAGGCGACGAAGTTAGGCGGGAGTCCTAGTGATTACCCGCACCTGCATCTCATCAACCTTCTGCACACCTGGTCCTGATCATCACCTCTTCATAAGCCCTGAGCTGACATCCATTCCCTGCTGGATCGTTAGCAACGAACAGTATGTTGTGCCAGCGTATCAGCCTCATGTTTCCTGAGCTAGTCTTGTTGTTTTGTTCTTGTTACTGTTAATTACACAGACTACCAATAAATACTCACCTTCATTTTACTCACCTTGTCCTGGTCTGCTTCTGGGTTCTGTCTTAGAGAAACGTGACAGCAGGCATGGAATATGGGACAACATGCTAAACTTATGACTACTTTAATACACTATAAGTAATATGTCCGAATAATTACGACTTTTTCAAATGGGAGAACTACATGCATAAAGTACTTTCATATCTGATAATACTGACCTCAGAGTCTCCAGTTTACAGTGGGGATTCCCCAGTACAGCAGAGAGCAGCTTCACTCCTGAATCCTTCAGGTCATTGTTACTCAGGTCCAGCTCTCTCAGGTGTGAGGGGTTTGACCTCAGAGCTGAGACCAGAGAAGCACAGCCTTTCTCTGTGACTCCACAGCCTGACAGCCTGCAAAGAGATCATCATGACTTCACAAACACACTGTTAATTTAACACGAGTAGTGTAGAAGGACAACGGTAGATGCATTTGGTTAATTATCCCAAACAACAAATAGATTCATCTTCCGTCTCCTAGAATTGTACGGTCATAATGTTATACAAATGTGAAAATCAATGCATTTATTCAATATGTTATTCAATATAATATTATATACATAGTATAATACATATTTTTCTCTAAACTTAATATTTATTCCTGATGATTAGTTCTATATGTCATTTTATTTACTCACAGAGCAGCTCTGGAGGCTTTGAACACTGGCAGCAGCCTCAGAAGACCTTCCTCTGATCTGGAGTATTTCTTCAGGTCAAACACATCCAGCTCCTTTTCTGAAGTCAGCAACACAAAGACCAGAGCTGACCACTGTGCAGGTGACAGGTTGGGTTTTGAGAGACTTCCTGAGCTCAGGTAGCTTTGGATCTCCTCCACTAGAGAATGGTCATTCAGTTCATTCAGACAGTGGAACAGATTGATGCACCTCTCTGGAGAGGGATTCTTCCTGATCTTCTCCTTGATGTACTTGACTGTTTCTTCATGGCTGTGAGCTGCTTCTTGTCTTTGTCAGTAGACCTCGTAAGTGCTTCTGATTGGACTCCAGTGAGAGGCCCAGAAGGAAGCGGAGGAACAGGTCCAGGTTTCCTGTCTCACTGTGTAAGGCTTTATCCACAGCACTCTTGTAGAAAGACACTTCAGACTTGTCTCTGAACAGCGCAGAAAGGTTCCTGGACGTTGATTGCAGTTTGTCCATTAGATTCTCATTGTTGTTGATGAATGAGAGGAACACATATACAGCAGCCAGAAACTCCTGAATGCTCAGATGAACAAAGCAGTACACCTTGTCCTGGTACAGAACACATTCCTCTTTAAAGAGCTGTGTGCACAATCCTGAGTACACCGAGGCTTCATTGACATCAATGCCAGCCTCTTTCAGGTCTTCTTCATAGAAAATCAGATTGCCATTCACAAACTGTTGAAAAGCCAGTTTTCCTAGTGACAGAATGCTCTCGTTATTCAAGTGTGGACCTGTCTCTTCTTTCCCAAGATACTTTTCATTCTTCTGTTTGGTATAAAACTCCACAAGGTGTGTGTACATCTCAGTCAGAGTCTTGGGCATCTCTTCTCTCTTATGTTTCAGCATGTGTTCGAGGACTGTTGCAGAAATCCAACAGAAGACTGGAATGTGGCACATGATGTGGAGGCTCCTTGATGTCTTTATGTGTGAGATGATTCTGTTGGCCAGGTCCTCATCACTGAATCTCTTCTTGAAGTACTCCTCCTTCTGTGGGTCATTGAACCCTCGTACCTCTGTCACCTGGTCAACACACCCTGAAGGGATCTTATTGGCTGCTGCAGGTCGGGTAGTTATCCAGAGGAGAGCAGAGGGAAGCAGATTTCCCTTGATGAGATTTGTCAGCAGAACATCCACTGAGGTTGACTCTGTGACGTCACAACAGATCTTGTTCTTCTGGAAGTCTAGGGGCAGTCGGCACTCATCCAGACCATCAAAGATGAACAGAACTTTGTACTTGTTGTAGTTGGAGATTCTTGGTTCTTTGGTTTCCATTGAGAAGTGACTCAGGAGTTCAATGAAAGTGTTTTCCTCATTCATCAAATTCAGCTCCCGGAAAGGGAATGAAAATACAAATTGAACATCCTGATTTGCTTTTCCTTCAGCCCAGTCCAGAATGAACTTCTGCACAGAGACTGTTTTTCCAATGCCAGCGACTCCCTTTGTCAGCACAGTTCTGATAAGTTTGTCTTGTCCAGTTAAGGGTTTGAAGATGTCGTTACATTTGATTGCAGTCTCTGGTCTTGCTTGTTTCCTGGTTGTTGTCTCAATCTGACTCAGCTCATGTTCATTATTGACCTCTCCTGTTCCACCCTCTGTGATGTAGAGCTCTGTGTAGATCTTATTGAGAAGTGTTGGGTTTCCTTGTTTAGCGATCCCCTCAAATACACATTGAAACTTCTTCTTTAGATTAGATTTGAGTTCACGTTGGCAAATCACAGCAAGCTCATCTGAATGAAGAAATAACACAGAGGATATTAATATTACGTCTGTTTTAATAACTACAGTACTGTAGGACTGTTATAAAGTTTTACATTATAACAATTATTCTCTTAACTGACAATATAAACGTGTAAATGTTTTCATAATGCATTACAGACTGGTGTGACTGATTATATTATTATTGGTGTTATTGATGGTATTATTAATGTTGTCTCTCTCTCTCTCTAAATTAATCACCACAACACATCCCTGCTGCTACTTGATGAGGTCACTAGGTGTTGTGTTACGGCTGCTACAATATCATTGAGTTACACAGCTACTTTAGCTGTACTTTAGCTACAGCTTTTAAATGTTATAAAACAGCACTCAAAATGATGCAGACAGATCTTACATTTCTCCAGTGTGTCAGCAAGCTCCTTCTGGTTCATTTTCCTCAGGACGTGCAGTGTGATCTTCAGAGCCCCCTCTCTGGCACTGCTCTCCTGCTTCTCATCTTCAGCATCCACCACTTCCTTATCCAGCTTCTGACTCTCAAAGCCTTCTGGGAGTTCAGGACTAAGAATCCTCTTGAACATCTTCAGCTCGTTCTTCACAAATGTCATCATTTTCTCTTCAAGCAACTAAAATAAATCATGTAAATAAGTTAAGCAAGAGAATAAATGTTTTCTCATTAACACAATAATGAATAATTGACAGATCAACTTTACTTGAGGAAAAGAAAAACAAATGTTCATAACAGGACCACATACACTGAATATAGAGTCCAGGTCTGTTTGATGACTCTGGGAAGACTGACCACTGAGAATCTCTGACTCTGATCTCTCCTGTTGGTTTCTGTGGACAAAACATGAGATTACATCTCCTCATCCAGGGAGTACACACACACACACACACACACACACACACACACACACACACACACACACACACACACACACACACACACACACACACACACACACACACACACTGTTTTAGCACTATGAAAATGGACTAAAGGGTTAACCTATGTATTATGAAAACAACAAAAAGAAATGTGAAAATGGGAGAGGAGAAATGACTAGAGACAGTGTTGTTTAACTCACTGACCATGACCCATGAGTTCTTCTTACCTTTGTTCAGTAGAAAAGTCTCCCTCTCTAAACATTGTAGGTAGCTTCATAGACCGGTCACTCTTCATGGACACACAGCTGGGTACAGGGGAGGCTGGTCTCTCCTGCTTGATTGGTCTTCAACACAACAGAGACAAACATTACATCTCTCATCTACTCTGATCTCAGATGGGAAACATAAGAAGAGTTCCAAAACGCAACATATCACTTTACAGAAATGAGCTTTTATTGTTTAAAGAAATTATGTTTTAATTATTACATCTCTCACAGACAAGGATTTGTTTAAAATCTATCACTTGATGGTTTCATTTCAGAGAGACAAAAATCATGTTTTTTTATGCAAAATGCTATATATCTCCCTCACTCTCAAATGTGACCGACCGGCTCAATTTGGTAATTAACTAAATAACTACATGTATAGTGATTTTGGTTTATGTCAGTTTAATTGTTTGTTATGGTATAAGTTGTTATTTTATGATTATAAGTGATAAAATTAACTAGTAATTCTCAGTAATTACTACTTTAGTAAGGAATAACAATTTTTTTCAGCACTACTGCAGTTGCTAAATAATTCCAATAGATGGGAACATAAGACCACAATGACATTTCAGAATAATAGTTTAGTTTTCTCCCTGGATACACCACCACTCCCCACGCTTCCTGCAGAACCCCTGCAGTACCTCTGCAGACCCCGGATTGAGAACCCCTGATTTAGCAGATGCTCTTATCCAGAGAGATTTACAGTAAGTGCATTCACCTTAAGATAGCTATTTATTTAGGAAATAAACGTAATTAATTATTCATAAAATTGTTATCTCACCTCTTAGCTTTGGTGTCATGTCCCCCAGAGAGATGCATTTTGGAGGCAGGGCCCCTCTCCTCTCTCTCCCCAGAGAGACTCATTTTAGAGGCAGTGCCCCCCTCCTCTCTCTCCCCAGAGAGACTCATTTTAGAGGCAGGGCCCCCCTCCTCTCTCTCCCCAGAGAGACTCATTTTAGAGCACTGACCCCTGTAAACAGAGATCCAGCATGTTGGTTGTGGTTAACACAGTGACAACTAAACAGAGATCCAGCATGTTGGTTGTGGTTAACACAGTGACAACTAAACAGAGATCCAGCATGTTGGTTGTGGTCAACACAGTGACAACTAAACAGAGATCCAGCATGTTGGTTGTGGTTAACACAGTAACAACTAAACAGAGATCCAGCATGTTGGTTGTGGTCAACACAGTGACAACTAAACAGAGATCCAGCATGTTGGTTGTGGTCAACACAGTGACAACTAAACAGAGATCCAGCATGTTGGTTGTGGTTAACACAGTGACAACTAATTATTGAATGTCAATTGTTCTCATTTATTCATTATCTCTTAGAGAAATAAAACATTTACTAACAGACATAGAAACAGTCATGTGATTTAATGCATCACATGAACATGTAGTTGTGACATTTCATCTCCATGGTAACTGTCAATAATAATAATAAGTCACTGTTTGTTAAGGTAGTTATAGACAGAACAACAACAATAATAATAATAATAATAATAATAATAATAATAAGTCACTGTTTGTTAAGGTAGTTATAGACAGAACAACAACAATAATAATAATAATAATAATAATAATAATAACAATAATAATAAGTCACTGTTTGTTAAGGTAGTTATAGACAGAACAACAACAATAACAATAATAATAATAATAATAATAATAATAACAATAATAATAATAATAATAAGTCACTGTTTGTTAAGGTAGTTATAGACAGAACAACAACAATAATAATAATAATAATAACAATAATAATAATAATAATAATAAGTCACTGTTTGTTAAGGTAGTTATAGACAGAACAACAACAATAACAATAATAATAATAATAATAATAATAATAATTGTCACGGTTGTCTTCGTCCTCTGACGATATAACGAAATCGTCATCGGAAAATGTGGACCAATACGCAGCAGGTTCGTGAATGCTCATCTTGATTTTTATTCACTACAAAAATGAACATACAAAAATAACAAAATACGAAAACGAACAACTAACAGTCTGTCAAAGCATAGTGCTTTACACAGAACAATCACCCACAAATCACAAACACACCCTTATATATGAGACTCTCAATCAAAGGCAGATAGACAACACCTGCCTTCAACTGAGAGTCCCAATCCCAATTAACCAACATAGAAACACACTCACCAGACTAGACATAGAAATACATAAACAGACTATAAACCAAAACCCCGGAAATACTAAATCAAACACCCTTAATCAAACACACCACCCTGAACCACATAAAACAAATACCCTCTGTCACGCCCTGACCAAACTACAAAACAATTAACCTTATATACTGGCCAGGACGTGACAGTACCCCCCCTTTAAAAGGTGCTACCCCAGAAGCACCTTAACAAAAAAAAAAATACCCCCAAACAATACCCAAAAGAAAAATTCCCCCTTACTAAAGGGAGGGAAGGGAGGGTGGTTGCCTTCAACGACGGCACTGTGCTACACCCCCCCTCCCCAACCCACCTATATTGGAGGCGGCTCAGGTTCTGGCCGTTCCAGGCAGTCTGGGCAGTCTGGCAGTTCGGGGCTATAAATAGGAAGCCGGTTCTAGATTTCATTTTGGATTGGAGATGCTTAATATGAGTCTGGAAGGAGAGTTTACCAGACACTTAGAATATGTGGACAACAACAAATACCTAAGTCAGAATCGTCCAGAGTAGTGATGCTAGTCAGGCGGCGGATGCAGAGAAGATTGGTTGAAGAGCATGCATTTAATTTTACTAGCAATTAAGAGCAGTTGGTGGCCACAGAAGGAGTTTGGTATTGCATTGAATGGCATTGAAGCTCATTTGGAGGTTTGTTAATCTGTTATGGATAGGGGGCAGTATTTTCACGGCCGGATACATTTTTTTACCCGATTTAATCTGGTTATTACTCCTGCCCAGAAACTAGAATATGCATATAATTGTTTGATTTGGATAGAAAACACCCTAAAGTTTCTAAAACTGTTTGAATGGTGTCTGTGAGTATAACAGAACTCATGTGGCAGGCCAAAACCTGAGAAGATTCTATACAGGAAGTGCCCTCTGACCATTTCTTGGCCTTCTATAGCCTCTTTATCGAAAACAGAGGATCTCTGCTGTAACGTGACATTTTCTAAGGCTCCCATAGGCTCTCTGAAGGCGCCAGAATGTTGAATGATGACTCTGTAGTCCCTGGGCTAAAAACAGTAGTGCATTTGGATAGTGGTCGATCTGAGAACAATGACACGGGTGCGCGCGTGCACGTGAAGACACCATTTCTTCTGTCAGTCTTTGAACGAAAACAATGTCTCCCGGTCGGAATATTATCGCTATTTTACGAGAAAATTGCATAAAAATTGATTTTAAAAGGTGTTTGACATGCTTCGAAGTGCGGTAATGGAATATTTTGAAATCTTTTGTCACGATACGCGCCAGCGCATCACCCTTCGGATAGTGTCTTGAACTCAAGAACAAAACGCCGCTATTTGGATATAACTATGGATTATTTGGAACCAAAACAACATTGGGTGTAAAGTACAAGTCCTGGGAGTGCATTCTGACGAAGAACAGCAAAGGTAATCCAATTTTTCTTATAGTAAATCTCAGTTTGGTGAGTGCCAAAATTGGTAGGTGTCAAAATAGCTAGCCTGTGATGGCCGGGCTATCTACTCAGAATATTGTAAAATGTGCTTTCACCGAAAAGCGGACACCGCGATTGCATAAAGGAGTTCTGTATCTATAAATCTTAAAATAATTGTTATATTTTTTGTGAACGTTTATCGTGAGTAATTTAGTAAATTCACCGGAGGTTTGTGGGGGGTATGCTAGTTCTGAAAGTCACATGCTAATGCAAAAAGCTGTTTTTTGATATAAATATGAACTTGATTGAACAAACATGCATGTATTGTATAACACAATGTCCTAGGTGTGTCATCTGATGAAGATCATCAAAGGTTAGTGCTGCATTTAGCTGTGGTTTGGGTTTATGTGACATGATATGCTAGCTTGAAAAATGGCTGTCTGATTATTTCTGGCTGGGCACTCTGCTGACATAATCTAATGTTTTGCTTTCGTTGTAAAGCCTTTTTGAAATCGGACAGTGGGGTTAGATTAACGAGATTCTTGTCTTTAAATAGCTGTAAAATAGTCATATGTTTGAGAAATTGAAGTAATAGTATTTCTAACGATTCAAAAATCGCGCCACTGGAATTTCAGTAGCTGTTACGTAGGTGGGACGAGTTCGTCCCACATACCCCAGAGAGGTTTTAAGTTATAGCATTTTTGAGGTATTTGTATTTTGCGACACGTGATTCCACTGGCTGTTGACCTCGCCTAGACAGGTTAACCTCTCTCGGGTATGTGGGACGAATCGTCCCACCTAGTCAACAGCCAGTGGAATCGAGTGGCGCGAAATACGAAATACCTTAGAAATGCTATTACTTCAATTTCTCAAACATATGACTATTTTACACCATTTTTAAAGACAAGACTCTCGTTAATCTAACCACACTACAATAGCTTTCTCTATGAATTTGAGAGTGATTACATTTCTCCATCCCCCAGCTGTTTACCAAACCACGTCTCTGAGCAGCCATTTTGTTGCTGTTTAAAAAACCCACACAGCAATCAATCAACCAAATCTGCAGTTCAAACACTGTTTTGGTAATAAGATGATGGGGTTGGAGAAATGTAACTACTTTCAAACTCATAGACAGACCTATGGATGCAAGGACTGACAATCCATGATATCAACATTATAGTTTTAACCATGTTGATACAGTGTTGATTTACATTCTTTCTAGACGTTGGAGTAAAAAAAAGCTTATTTGTGGTTCTGATGGGGAACAACAGTTGAACTAAGCTCATGAGACATGTGTTATATTCTTCAACAATCAATGGCTATAAATAACTAATATAAAAGTCACAATATGGATGTAGCTATTGCATATTTCCCCTTTAACACCACACATCAGTTCAACAACTGCAGAGTTTGTGCCTCTGTATTTAAGACAGTACTTACTAGTGTTAATCAGGGAACGGTTTCTCAAACCCATCTTATTGCTAAGTTCACCGTTAGAACCATTGGATGCCTTAAGATGCGTTTGGGAAACCGGGCCCAGATATCCTGTTTCCTCATCTTCATCCTCGTCTTCTTCCAATGTAACAGTCATCTCCCCCTCTTCCTCTTTCACTCCAAAAACTGCATCCTCCTCTTCTTTTACTGTAACATCCTCTTCCTCTTTCATTCTGAACGCGTCTTCCTCTTTAACTGAAACGTCTTTATCTTCTTCTTTCACTGTAACAGCCTCACCCTCTACTTCTTGTTTGTATTGTGACATCCTCCTCTTCCTCCTCTTCTTTCACGACAACGTTCAGCCCCAGAGCTTCTTTCTCCGTCCAACAGACCTCTTCTTTAGCAGGAGGAGAGTAGCTTAGTGAGCTCATGGTCGGAGATGTTAGCTAGCTAGGCTAGTGCTAACTTAACCAGCCCGCTTGCTGACTAATAACAACAACACCGTAAATATGAAATTAAATCGGATAACTAACTAGACGACAGAAGAGGGTTTAATTCACAGTTGCTAATACACACTAATGCGTCTAAAGAGCTTTACTGGTTCGGCTATTGTGTCTAGCAAGCTACCGAGGAGGCTGAATAACTGTTGCTGGTGTTGAAAGAAGCGTTCCGTCCACTACATTATACGTCACACCAACAGCATCGCCTTAAAGCCCCACATGATGTATTGTTACACCATGTAGGAGCAGTATAGACCTAGTCTGTTCATTATATACATCTACATGATGTATTGTTACACCATGTAGCAGCAGTATAGACCTAGTCTGTTCATTATATACATCTACATGATGTATTGTTACACCATGTAGGAGCAGTATAGACCTAGTCTGTTCATTATATACATCTACATGATGTATTGTTACACCATGTAGGAGCAGTATAGACCTAGTCTGTTCATTATATACATCTACATGATGTATTGTTACACCATGTAGGAGCAGTATAGACCTAGTCTGTTCATTATATACATCTACATGATGTATTGTTACACCATGTAGGAGCAGTATAGACCTAGTCTGTTCATTATATACATCTACATGATGTATTGTTACACCATGTAGGAGCAGTATAGACCTAGTCTGTTCATTATATACATCTACATGATGTATTGTTACACCATGTAGGAGCAGTATAGACCTAGTCTGTTCATTATATATATCTACATGATGTATTGTTACACCATGTAGGAGCAGTATAGACCTACAGTGCCTGGCTACTTATTTAGATGTTGTTTGACTGAATGAAACTGCCTTAAATGTGCTGTAGTAAACATTTTTTATTTCTCACTAATCAATCAACACATTCAGGTCTTTGTATGTCTCAATATAATAGTATTATTTAATTAAATCCATGTAAAATAATCTTTGTCTGAAAATAAAATGTGATCCTCAACTGCGTTTCCCTCCAGTCAGCAGACGGCGATGTGCGTCTTTCAGGCGATGCTGCAGCGTGACGTATAATCTAGTGGACGGTTCTTCATAAACAGCTCGTCAACCACCTCGGTAGTTTGCTAGCCAACATAGCCGAAAGATTCAAGCTATTTATACGCTTTCGGTCTATATTAGCTACTGTGTTTTAGACACACTTCTGTCGTATCTACTTGTTAACCTATTTAATTTAATATTACGTTATTTTTTATTAGTCAGCTATAGTAGCTGGCTGGTTAAGTTAGCATTAGCCTAGTCGCTAATGATAGCTAGCTAGCTAACATCCCCGAACATGAGCTCCCTAAACTACTCCCCTCCTGTTAAAGAAGAGGAGGTCTGCTGGACGGAGAAAGAAGCTCTGGGGCTGAACATTGTCGTGAAAGAGGAGAAGGAAGAGGAGGATGTTACAGTAAAACAAGAAGTAGAGGGTGAGGCTGTTACAGTGAAAGAAGAAGAGAAAGACGTCACAGTGAAAGAAGAGGAAGACGCGTTCAGAGTGAAAGAGGAGGAGGATGTTACAGTAAAAGAGGAGGAGGATGTTACTGTAAAAGAAGAGGAGGAAGAGAAAGAGGAGGATGCCGTTTTTGGAGTGAAGAAGGAAGGAGAGATTACTGTCACATTGGAAGATGAAGAGGAGGAGATAGGAGATCTGATTAACACCAGTAAGTATCGCCTTCAATTAGTTTTTAACTTTGGATATTCGGAGTTGGCTCGTCAATACCTCTTCAACGGAGGGTCCTGGGATGATGACTGATATGTCTAGAATCAGACGACGTAGAGAACAAGCTACGCCTTGTTTTCTCCGTTCCGTTTCCAAAAAGTGACTTAACATATATATTTGAGAAGGATCTATCTGCTGACCGCAGACTGGGGGCCACGGCATGTAGTGATTTTAATGTAGTGATGTTTTACTACACACCGTGACCCCCAATAGAGCCATGTGAGAGTTGGGTTGGCTACACCAAAGATTATGGATATACTGACAAGATGTCTCTCCGTCCTAACAAGGGGAGTCGTTGTCCACAAAGCTGCACTGTGGGTTGTCTATCTCCCGCCTATCCTGTCTTTGGATTGGTGGATTCATCTTATTATTGTAATCTATTGTTTATATTCTATGAGGGTTGTTGACGTCAACCGCCTGTATTGAATGGAGAGAGATGCTAAGCTACTAGCATGAATATGCATAGCGATCTGGAGACAACTCCTATAGTGTTTTTATCAAAGTTGTCGGTATGTCACGTGTCCACATAACAACTTAATCATTACGAAACTTCTGTTGGATCAAGTAAACCTCATGTAGCAAATAAGCCATTCATTTTGTTGTTGACCAAATTCAACACTTTCCACATTGGGTTGATAATTGTTTCCACTTGGATACAACCACCTGTAGTCTACTGGCATGACCTAGAGAGATACAACCTACTGTAGGCTACTGGCATGACCTAGAGAGATACAACCTACTGTAGCCTACTGGCATGACCTAGAGAGATATAACCTACTGTAACCTACTGGCATGACCTAGAGAGTTACAACCTACTGTAACCTACTGGCATGACCTAGAGAGATACAACCTACTGTAGGCTACTGGCATGACCTAGAGAGTTACAACCTACTGTAGCCTACTGGCATGACCTGGAGAGTTACAACCTACTGTATCCTACTGGCATGACCTAGAGAGTTACAACCTACTGTAGCCTACTGGCATGACCTAGAGAGATACAACCTACTGTAACCTACTGGCATGACCTAGAGAGATACAACCTACTGTAACCTACTGGCATGACCTAGAGAGATACAACCTACTGTAGGCTACTGGCATGACCTAGAGAGTTACAACCTACTGTAGCCTACTGGCATGACCTAGAGAGATACAACCTACTGTAACCTACTGGCATGACCTAGAGAGATACAACCTACTGTAACCTACTGGCATGACCTAGAGAGATACAGCCTACTATAGCCTACTGGCATGACCTAGAGAGTTACAACCTACTGTAACCTACTGGCATGACCTAGAGAGTAACAACCTACTGTAACCTACTGGCATGACCTAGAGAGTTACAACCTACTGTAGCCTACTGGCATGACCTAGAGAGTTACAACCTACTGTAACCTACTGGCATGACCTAGAGAGATACAACCTACTGTAGGCTACTGGCATGACCTAGAGAGATACAACCTACTGTAACCTACTGGCATGACCTAGAGAGATACAACCTACTGTAACCTACTGGCATGACCTAGAGAGATACAACCTACTGTAACCTACTGGTATAACCTAGAGAGTTACAACCTACTGTAACCTACTGGCATGACCTAGAGAGATACAACCTACTGTAACCTACTGGCATGACCTAGAGATACAACCTACTGTAACCTACTGGCATGACCTAGAGATACAACCTACTTGCATGACCTAGAGAGTTACAACCTACTGTAGTCTACTGGCATGACCTAGAGAGATACAACCTACTGTAACCTACTGGCATGACCTAGAGAGTTACAACCTACTGTAGCCTACTGGCATGACCTAGAGAGTTACAACCTACTGTAGCCTACTGGCATGACTTAGAGAGATACAACCTACTGTAACCTACTGGTATGACCTAGTGAATTACAACCTACTGTAGCCTACTGGCATGACCTAGAGAGATACAACCTACTGTAACCTACTGGCATGACCTAGAGAGTTACAACCTACTGTAACCTACTGACATGACCTAGAGAGTTACAACCTACTGTAACCTACTGGCATGACCTAGAGAGTTACAACCTGCTGTAACCTACTGGCATGACCTAGAGAGTTACAACCTTCTGTAACCTACTGGCATGACCTAGAGAGATACAACCTACTGTAACCTACTGGTATAACCTAGAGAGATACAACCTACTGTAATCTACTGGCATGACCTAGAGAGTTACAACCTACTGTATGCTACTGTCATGACCTAGAGAGATACAACCTACTGTAGACTACTGGCATGACCTAGAGTTACAACCTACTGTAGCCTACTGTCATGACCTAGAGAGATACAACCTACTGTAGACTACTGGCATGACCTAGAGAGATACAACCTACTGTAGCCTACTGTCATGACCTAGAGAGATACAACCTACTGTAACCTACTGGCATGACCTAGAGAGTTACAACCTACTGTAACCTACTGGCATGACCTACAGTGATACAACCACTGGTATGCAAGCATTTCTAAACTTTTTTTCTCACTTTTATGGGGTATTGTGATGTCATTATGAGGTATTGTCTGAAGATTGATCATTACATTTTTTTTTTATCCATATCAGAATAAGGCTGTAATGTAACAAAATGTGTAAAAAGGGAAGGGGTCTGAATGCACTATGTTCTAGGGCTGTCCCAGATTAAAAAGTATTCTACCAATTGATTGGTTGAAATGTTATGACGTGTATTTAAAAAAAAAAACACCCCATGTATTTAATAAAATCAACAGTATGTGTTTTTAATAAAATCAACTGTATCAACTGTCCATATAGACACACCCCATGTGTTTAATAAAATCAACTGTATGTGCAGAACTTGAACTGAACTGATGCTTCAAGTGTTTGATTAAATAATTAACACACACACATGTCTTGAGGAAGCCAGAGATCAATATAACCAGAAGAAAATAACCAATTTTCTTGGTTTTCCTGTTTCCGGTCACAACTTGCAGACTTGTTTACGCTGCTGTGCGTTTTTGTTGCCGATCTTACTTTGCTACCTGACGGTTTTTACTTTTTCATTACTGTATATTTTTACTTTTTACCCTCACTCAACTTTTTTCATTCAACTTTCTTACCCCGGAGGTTTTATCTGGACATGGTTCGTCAGGACTTCAAACAGCCGACCTAATTAACATTAATATGGTGCCTTCTAATTGCAGTCGTTGTACTTATAATATACAGGAGAACGATCGCCTTACGGCAAGGACGCAATCGCTAGGCAAGGGTAATTTCAGTGTAGGAAAGGATGAAACAGCGTCTGTGCCACCAGTAAGTACAGATAGTAACGTTAGTATAAACCCCCTCGCACGGTCCCCGCAGCCGGACAACTTTCTCATGGCTTCTGGAGGGAAACGCTGTAGGAATGCTCAACCGGTGTCGCTTATTCAGCCGACAGAAACTTTCAACCGGTTCTCCCCATTAAGTGAGTCGGAGTCGGAGGCCGAGACTTCTCTGGTCTCTACTCCTCCCGCTGTGGGGTCTGAGACGCCGATGGCTCCCACCATTAGCTCTGACAAATTGAAAACCCTAGTCATTGGCGACTCCATTACCCGCAGTATTAGACTTAAAACTAATCATCCAGCGATCATACACTGTTTACCAGGGGGCAGGGCTACCGACGTTAAGGCTAATCTGAAGACGGTGCTGGCTAAAGCTAAAACTGGCGAGTGTAGAGAGTATAGAGATATTGTTATCCACGTCGGCACCAACGATGTTAGGATGAAACAGTCAGAGGTCACCAAGCGCAACATAGCTTCAGCGTGTAAATCAGCTAGAAAGATGTGTCGGCATCGAGTAATTGTCTCTGGCCCCCTCCCAGTTAAGGGGAGTGATGAGCTCTACAGCAGAGTCTCACAACTCAATCGCTGGATGAAAACTGTGTTCTGCCCCTCCCAAAAGATAGAATTTGTAGATAACTGGCCCTCTTTCTGGGACTCACCCACAAACAGGACCAAGCCTGGCCTGTTGAGGAGTGACGGACTCCATCCTAGCTGGAGGGGTGCTCTCATCTTATCTACGAACATAGACAGGGCTCTAACTCCTCTAGCTCCAGAATGAAATAGGGTGCAGGCCAGGCAGCAGGCTGTTAGCCAGCCTGCCAGCTTAGTGGAGTCTGCCATTAGCACAGTCAGCGTAGTCAGCTCAGCTTTCCCCATTGAGACCGTGTCTGTGCCTCGATCTAGGTTGGGCAAAATTAAAAATGGCGGTGTTCGCTTTAGTAATCTCACTAGTATAAAGACCTCCTCCATTCCTGCCATTATTGAAAGAGATTGTGATACTTCACATCTCAAAATTGGGTTACTTAATGTTAGATCCCTCACTTCCAAGGCAGTTATAGTCAATGAACTAATCACTGATCATAATCTTGATGTGATTGGCCTGACTGAAACATGGCTTAACCTCTCTGGGGTATGTGGGACGATTTCGTCCCACCTACGTAACAGCTACTGAAATTCCAGTGGCGCGATTTTTGAATCGTTAGAAATACTATTACTTCAATTTCTCAAACATATGACTATTTTACAGCTATTTAAAGACAAGAATCTCGTTAATCTAACCCCACTGTCCGATTTCAAAAAGGCTTTACAACGAAAGCAAAACATTAGATTATGTCAGCAGAGTGCCCAGCCAGAAAAAATCAGACAGCCATTTTTCAAGCTAGCATATCATGTCACATAAACCCAAACCACAGCTAAATGCAGCACTAACCTTTGATGATCTTCATCAGATGACACACCTAGGACATTGTGTTATACAATACATGCATGTCTGTTCAATCAAGTTCATATTTATATCAAAAAACAGCTTTTTGCATTAGCATGTGACGTTCAGAAAACGCATAACCCCCGGCAAACTTCCGTTGAATTTACTAACAGTTTGCTAAATTACTCACGATAAACGTTCACAAAAAGCATAACAATTATTTTAAGAATTATAGATACATTACTCCTCTATGCACTCGATATGTCCGATTTTAAAATAGCTTTTCGGATGAAGCACATTTTGCAATAATCTAAGTACATAGCCCGGCATTACAGGGCTAGCTATTTAGATACCCACCCAGGTCAGCCTCCACCAAAATCACATTTCCTATAAGAAAAATGTTCTTACCTTGCTTGTTCTTCATCAGAATACACTGCCAGGACTTCTACTTCAATAACAAATGTTGGTTTGGTCCCAAATAATCCATCGTTATATCCAAACAGCGACGTTTTGTTCGTGAGTTCTAGAATGCTTCTTCACGGTCCCGCGCATGGCGCATTGGCGTGTCAAAAATAATAATCTAAATATTCCATTACCGTACTTCGAAACATGTCAACCGCTGTTTAAAACCAATTTTTATGCCATTTATGTTGTAGAGAAGTGATAATATTCCCACCGGGAGTATGCATTGAGCCTAAACAGCCGAATAAAATTTCTCCTCGGGAGCGACTCGTGCACGCGCCTCATTCAAAGGTCCTCTGAGCATCCACTTACAAAAGGCGATAATCTGTTTCAACCTGAGGCTCCCTCGTAAACCTTCAGGTTTTTCGCGGGCTCTGAGAGCCTATTGGAGCCCTGGGAATTGTCACGTTACAGCTAAGATCCTTACTTTTCAATAAAAAGATGCAAGACGCACGACTCCTTGTCAGACAGGGTACTTCCTGCTTGAAACCTTGTCAGGTTTTTGCCTGCCATAGGAGTTCTGTTATACTCACAGACACCATTCAAACAGTTTTAGAAAATTCAGAGTGTTTTCTATCCAAACCTGAACAATAATATGCATATTCTAGCTTCTGAGTTGGTGTAGGAGGCAGTTAAAAATGGGAACATATTTTTTCCAAAATTCTCAATACTGCCCCCTAGCCCAGACAGGTTAAGCCTGATGAATTTACTGTGTTAAATGAGGCCTCACCCCCTGGTTACACTAGTGACCGTACCCCCCGGTGCATCCGGCAAAGGCGGAGGTGTTGCTAACATCTACGATAGCAAATTTCAATTTACAAAAAAAAAACAATGACGTTTTCGTCTTTTGAGCTTCTAGTCATGAAATCTATGCAGCCTACTCACTCACTTTTTATAGCTACTGTTTACAGGCCTCCTGGGCCATATGCAGTGTTCCTCACTGAGTTCCCTGAATTCCTATCGGATCTTGTAGTCATAGCAGATAATATTCTAATTTTTGGTGACTTTAACATTCACATGGAAAAGTCCACAGACCCACTCCAAAAGGCTTTCGGAGCCATCATCGACTCAGTGGGTTTTGTCCAACATGTCTCTGGACCTACTCACTGCCACAGTCATACTCTGGACCTAGTTTTGTCCCATGGAATAAATGTTGTGGATCTTAATGTTTTTCCTCATAATCCTGGATTATCGGACCACCATTTTATTGCGTTTACAATTGCAACAAATAATCTGCTCAGACCCCAACCAAGGAGCATTAAAAGTCGTGCTATAAATTCTCAGACAACCCAAAGATTCCTTGATGCCCTTCCAGACTCCCTCTGCCTACCCAAGGACGTCAGAGGACAAAAATCAGTTAACCACCTAACCGAGGAACTCAATTTATCCTTGCGCAATACCCTAGATGCAGTTGCACCCATAAAAATTAAAAACATCTGTCATAAGAAACTAGCTCCCTGGTATACAGAAAATACACGAGCTCTGAAGCAAGCTTACAGAAAATTGGAACGGAAATGGCGCCACACCAAACTGGAAGTCTTCCGACTAGCTTGGAAAGACAGTACCGTGCAGTATCGAAGAGCCCTCACTGCTGCTCGATCATCCTATTTTTCCAACTTAATTGAGGAAAATAAGAACAATCCGAAATTTCTTTTTGATACTGTCACTGTCACGAATCCCACCGAAGGTGGCTCCCCTGCCTGCTCGAGCGGCGCTCGGCGGTCGTCGTCACCGACCTACTAGCCGCCGCTGATCCTTTTTTCCTTTTCGTTTGGTATGTCTTATTGTTTGCACCTGTCCCTCATTTGGTTTATTGATTTTGGTTATTTAAGCCTGGTTAGCCCGCCCAGTGTTGTGCGGGATTATTTAGCGTCAGGTTGTGTTTTTGTATTTGGATGTGCTGGCGATCTACTACTATTATCTTTTATGCATGCTATGCACCTGTTCTGGGCAATTTGCATTTTTTCCACGCCGGTTGTGTTGGCGTCGATCGTGTTGTGTTTTATTTAATAAACACAAAGTTCCTTACCTCTGCTCTCTGCGCCTGACTCCTACCACCACTCCTAGCAACTACTGACAGTCGCAAAGCTAACTAAAAAGCAGCATTCGCAAATGGAGGATGGCTTTCACTTCAGCAGTAATACATTTATGAACTTATTTGAGGAAAAGATCATGATCATTAGAAAGCAAATTACGGACTCCTCTTTAAATCAGGGTATTCCTCCAAAGCTCCATTGTCCTGAGTCTGCACAACTCTGCCAGGACCTTGGCTCAAGGGAATTACTAAAATGTTTTAGTACTATATCTCTTGACACAATGATGAAAATAATCATGGCCTCCAAACCCTCAAGCTGCATACTGGACCCTATTCCAACTAAACTACTGAAAGAGCTGATTCCTGTGCTTGGCCCTCCTATGTTGAACATAATAAACGGCTCTCTATCCACCGGATGTGTACCAAGCTCACTAAAAGTGGCAGTAATAAAGCCTCTCTTGAAAAAGCCGAATCTTGACCCAGAAATTATAAAAAACTATCGGCCTATATCGAATCTTCCATTCCTCTCAAAATTTTTAGAAAAAGCTGTTGCACAGCAACTCACTGCCTTCCTGAAGACAAACAATGTACACGAAACGCTTCAGTCTGGTTTTAGACCCCATCATAGCACTGAGACTGCACTTGTGAAGGTGGTAAATGACCTTTTAATGACGTCAGACCGAGGCTCTGCATCTGTCCTCGTGCTCCTAGATCTTAGTGCCGCTTTTGATACCATCGATCACCACATTCTTTTGGAGAGATTGGAAACCCAAATTGGTCTACATGGACAAGTTCTGGCCTGGTTTAGATCTTATCTGTCGGAAAGATATCAGTTTGTCTCTGTGAATGGTTCGTCCTCTGACAAATCAATTGTAAATTTCGGTGTTCCTCAAGGTTCCGTTTTAGGACCACTATTGTTTTCACTATATATTTTACCTCTTGGGGATGTCATTCGAAAACATAATGTTAAATTTCACTGCTATGCGGATGACACACAGCTGTACATTTCAATGAAACATGGTGAAGCTCCAAAATTGCCCTCGCTAGAAGCCTGTGTTTCAGAGATAAGGAAGTGGATGGCTGCAAACTTTCTACTTTTAAACTCGGACAAAACAGAGATGCTTGTTCTAGGTCCCAAGAAACAAAGAGATCTTCTGTTCAATCTGACAATTAATCTGGATGGTTGTACTGTCGTCTCAAATAAAACTGTGAAGGACCTCGGTGTTACTCTGGACCCTGATCTCTCTTTTGAAGAACATATCAAGACTGTTTCAAGGACAGCTTTTTTCCATCTACGTAAAATTGCAAAAATCAGAAACTTTCTGTCCAAAAATGACGCAGAAAAATTAATCCATGCTTTTGTTACTTCTAGGCTGGACTACTGCAATGCTCTACTTTCCGGCTACCCGGATAAAGCACTAAACAAACTTCAGTTAGTGCTAAATACGGCTGCTAGAATCCTGACTAGAACCAAAAAATTTGATCATATTACTCCAGTGCTAGCCTCCCTACACTGGCTTCCTGTTAAGGCAAGGGCTGATTTCAAGGTTTTACTGCTAACCTACAAAGCATTACATGGGCTTGCTCCTACCTATCTTTCCGATTTGGTCCTGCCGTACATACCTATACGTACGCTACGGTCACAAGACGCAGGCCTCCTAATTGTCCCTAGAATTTCTAAGCAAACGGCTGGAGGTAGGGCTTTCTCCTATAGAGCTCCATTTTTATGGAATAGTCTGCCTACCCATGTGAGAGACGCAGACTCAGTCTCAACCTTTAAGTCTTTACTGAAGACTTATCTCTTCAGTAGGTCCTATGATTAAGTGTAGTCTGGCCCAGGAGTGTGAAGGTGAACGGAAAGGCTGGAGCAACGAACCGCCCTTGCTGTCTCTGCCTTGCCGGTTCCCCTCTTTCCACTGGGATTCTCTGCCTCTAACCCTATTACAGGGGCTGAGTCACTGACTTACTGGTGTTCTTCCATGCCGTCCATGGGAGGGGTGCGTCACTTGAGTGGGTTGAGTCACTGGCGTGGTCTTCCTGTCTGGGTTGGCGCCCCCCCCTTGGGTTGTGCCATGGCGGAGATTTTTGTGGGCTATACTCGGCCTTGTCTTCGGACGGTAAGTTGGTGGTTGTAGACATCCCTCTAGTGGTGTGGGGGCTGTGCTTTGGCAAAGTGGGTGGGGTTATATCCTGCCTGTTTGGCCCTGTCCGGGGGTATCATCGGATGGGGCCACAGTGTCTTCTGATCCCTCCTGTCTCAGCCTCCAGTATTTATGCTGCAGTAGTTTCAACTTTTCTGCCTGCGGCTACGGAACCCTGACCTGTTCACCGGACGTGCTTGTTGCACCCTCGACAACTACAATGATTATTATTATTTGACCATGCTGGTCATTTATGAACATTTTAACATCTTGACCATGTTCTGTTATAATATCCACCCGGCACAGCCAGAAGAGGACTGGCCACCCCTCATAGCCTGGTTCCTCTCTAGGTTTCTTCCTAGGTTTTTTGCCTTTCTAGGGAGTTTTTCCTAGGGAGTTTTTCCTAGCCACCGTGCCTCTTTCACATGCATTGCTTGCTGTTTGGGGTTTTAGGCTGGGTTTCTGTACAGCACTTTGAGATTTCAGCTGATATACGAAGGGCTATATAAATACATTTGATTTGATTTGATTTTGAATTCCCGACCTGCTGCTGGCCTTCGTAAATTCTGATGTTATGCTGCTGAAGTTTCCGTTAAAATCGACAAACTTTTTCCATTTACGTTTGAAGTGCCAATTTATCTGACCATTTTTACCGATCTGCGTGCCAGTTATGAACGAGGTACAACACCATACTATCAGACATCCCCAAATGTAACTTTGACTATACTTACTCTTCCCTGAAGGAGGGAAATGAAGTACAACACCTGTTTGGCCCCACCCCTTCCTGGGTTGGTGAAAAGCGGTATTAAATTGAAGGATTAAATCCAAGCCTCACTCTCATCACCTGTGGAAGATGGGGCTTCCAGCGAGGCGTGGATTTAATAGTATGTTGTACCTAGTTTCCCTCCTTCAGGGAACACTAGTTATAGTCATAACGTGTGGATTTAATAGTATGTTGTACCTAGTTTCCCTCCTTCAGGGAACAGTAGTGATAGTCATAACATGTGGATTTAATAGTATGGTGTACCTAGTTTCCCTCCTTCAGGGAAGAGTAGTTATATTCATAACGTTAAGATTGTCGTATGATAAACTTAAATACTGGATCTTGCTGTCGGACAGTTTTTTTGTATTCAGATCTCTGAAATGCTCTCTAACTACGTAACATTTAGTGTCTCCTTATGTTACGCTGGGAAAACAGTTTTCACTGGCACAGAAATCTTAAATAATTTCAGAGTTTGCCAAATCCAATGGTTCTAACCTAGAGTCACCTTGACTTTATTGACAACACCCAAATGGATACTGTCATTAATGCGGTTCTTCAATAATTACACATAATACTTTATTCTGTAGCTGTTTAGTTACAGTCACATGTTCAACTATCATCAGATGATCCAGGAAATCATTTCCGCATGTCTGTCAAATGTGCTTCTTCATTCATTCATTACACCGGTAAAGCAAGTTATGCTGTGCTCCACGTTGGATCCAACATCCCTAACAAATTGATGTTTATAATGTGTTATTGTCTACTTGATTTCTAGTAGGGTCTCATTAGTTTGTTTGGAAACAGAGATACTTAGCTCATAATGTGTTCCTTGATGGATAGGCTATTGCACAACACACAGATATTTTCCTTTATTCAGGACATTTAGAATGACAACACATTACAGAGTAGCCTAGTGGGATTATTCACAAAATTATCTGGTGATCAGGTTATGAAATGTCATGACAAAGACATTTTAGTTTCCATGTTTCACCTGAAATATTAAATGATTTATAGTCCTAGGTCTATGTTGTTGTTAGATGAAGTTATGGGTCCTACAGTAGGTCCATGTTATTGTTAGGTGAAGTTATGGGTCCTACAGTAGGTCTCTGTTATTGTTAGGTGAAGTTATGGGCCAATTTGTTCAACACTTAGTGTACAAACCCTCATTGTCAGGCTGATGTTAAAGATAGCAAAATAGCATTTTACTGGTTGAAGTGTTTTTTAAGTGTAAAGAAGTTGATTTGCGACAATAACACAAACATATTAAGCAGGAGATTCAAGCGAGCCTTACAATTATAATCTTAAAGTAGTGTGAAATTCACTCATAAGCAACCTGGAAATGGAAGCTTTTTTTGCTGTCAGCCTATGAGAACTCCCCTGAGTTTTCCCCCACGGTGGTGAATTAGGGAATAGACACAGAGCTAAATGTGAGTTTCCTTGAGTAGCCCTCCTGATCTTGCGCTGTAATATTCAGAATACATTGTGAAAAACTAAAATTTTCACTCACCATTTTTGCCATATGCAGATATACTACATCAATAACTATCGGTTTCCTCATTAGCAGGGAGGAATTTCTGCAACCAAATTGTGTGTGAATTGCCCTCGTGCCACAATTTTAGCAAACACAGAAAGGAGCCAAAATTGGAGACCAAAAGTCGTCTGGCACACTGCTTAGGATTTCAACAACTTTAATAACTTATTTCTAGCCTACAATCATCGATGTTACTACTAATGTGAAAACAAGACAAAATATGATTATTGCGGCTCACTTGACTGTCTTAATTGTCAAATAATTTAACAGACGTCAGTTGTTGTACAACTTCGTGGGTATGATCTGGGCATCACCTTTTACCTCAAATGGTCTGACTTTGTTGTTCACACAGGAGAGAGATGTGACTATCGTGGATCCTCTGGAGAGCCTCAACAACATCATGATGCTGACAAGCCAGAGCAGAGTCTCTCCACATCAGAACAACTCAAGAAACAGCAGCAGAGACCCACAGGAAAGAAATCTATCTGCTGCTCTGACTGTGGGAAAGATTGCAAATCTTCATCAGAACTTAAAGTACACCTGAGAATTCACACTGGAGAGAAATCTCACTGCTGCGCTGACTGTGGAAAACGTTGCAAAGATTCATCAGAACTTAAAATACACCAGCGAGTACACACAGGAGAGAAGCCTCACCACTGTTCAGATTGTGGTAAAAGCTTTTCAACATCACAGACTTTGAAGCTGCACCAGAGAACACACACAGGAGAGAAATCTTTTAGCTGTGATCAATGTGGGAAGAGTTTTACTCAGTCAAGCTGCCTGAAATCACACCACAAAATACACACTGGAGAGAAACCGTATAGCTGTGCTCAGTGTGGGAATTGTTTTGTTACATCTAGCAACCTGATATCACACCAAAGAACACACACAGGAGAGAAATCATATAGCTGTGATCAATGTGGGAAGAGTTTTGGTACATCTCAAAATTTGATGATACACCAGAGAACACACACGGGAGAGAAGCCTTATAGCTGTGATCAATGTGGGAAGAGTTTTACTACATCTAGCCATCTGACTGTACACCAGAGAAGACACACAGGAGAGAAACCTTATAGCTGTGATCAATGTGGGAAGAGTTTTGTTTCATCTGGCCCTCTCGCTAAACACCAGAGAACACACACAGGAGAGAAATCTTATAGCTGTGATCAATGTGGGAAGAGTTTTATTTCATCTGGCCCTCTCGCTAAACACCAGAGAACACACACAGGAGAGAAATCTCATAGCTGTGATCAATGTGATAAGAGATACTCTGATAAAAGATCTTTGATCAAACATCAGAAAATACATACATGAAGGAGTTGTTTCATGATATCAATGAATTAATGTCACAATGTAGAATGTTTTAACATTGTAGTAGGAGTATTTTAATGATGTCACAATGTAGAACCCTAAACGTTTGTCCCCTGTTCTATTGATTTCAACATGATATGGATATTAGCCTCAGGGGGAAAATCCAGGCTCTGAAATGGAAGAGTTACTATTTATAAGATTTTACAAAAAGTGACTAACAAAAAGAGTTGTGTTACACTTACCACGTTGGTGACCCACTTGAATCAAAATGCAACACTTCAAAATGTATCTAGCTGTTTTCTACAAGTTGTCCTCTAACCAGGGATGTACACATCATTTCCAGATTCCGTGTGATTTTTGAGCTGTTTTAACAGGATGTGCAACCTCATCTCCCTCCTCGATGAGTGATTACAAATAAGTGTTGTGTTCCTTTGTTTAGCAACCCCCATAGTGTCTTCAGAGCCCCTCCTAAAAAACAAGTTATATTTTGGGTTGGATATTGCATCATATTGTTGATATTTTAATCAATGGCATTTCCTTACAATGCTCAATAGTCTTTCAGTTATTGTTTTTTATCCTCATATTTGTGTACTAAATATTTCTGATTATTTTCATAGTTTTTTCCTGTGAAGCCATTGTGTTGCATCCATGTCTGAAATGTGCTGTGTAAATAAAGCTTGATTTGATTTGAACCTATTGCAAAACTAATGAACCCTATGACCGACCAATCAACAGACTCTTGGTCCCTGTTAGTATGAAAATCAGTATCAATCCCATGTCAAAGGATTCAACTACTGATAACAGAAACAAACAAATGGATCAAACAGATCAATCCCACTTTTCCAGCCTGCTGAAGGCGTGGTAGAGTGGTAAACACCACCCCCGGCTCTACCAGGGGCTTGAGGTGGTCTCCCACAGCTCTGCTTATGTCATGTTCTGTGGCCTTGCTGTTCCATTTCTTGACTGCCCCTGCAACACAGAAAGAAACACATTTAGTCATATTATGTAAAACACTCAAAGTAATGGATATGGAGCATCTATGGCCTCAGTTACACCTGGCACCTAAATGTGACTTCTGTCATCTGATCACTCCAAGCTGCATTAGGTTCAGATCTACCAGGATGGGCCTTTGACATTGTCTGGATGCAGTCAGGCCACTGATTATGCATAAGCAATGTAAAGAGATGGGGTGAATGAGTGGAAAAGTACATTTGACACAAATTACCTTCATATTATCAAAGAACAAATGTGTGTGTCTGAGGGGAAATTAACTTTCATACAGCCAAAAGGGGTGAGAAATTACACCAATATCAGTGGACAATTTGCACTAATGTAAATAAACATAGATGGAACATATTCCCTTTAGCTGATGTGATGAACCACTAAGGGGACATAAATATTTACCATCTAAACCATGTGTGACCTCTCACCTCTCTGGCTGTAGAAGTGTTCTTCCTAACCAGTCCCTCAACAGCTCTCTGACTGAGCTCCACCCTCACTGGGTCTTCAGAGGAGAGGAAGGCTGAGGAGGGATGGAAGGATGAATGGATCAGTCAGTCAATAAAGTGTAGAGCTGCTGTCTATGCTGTCTGACAAAATCACTATTTTAGTAGTTCATTAAAGTAAATTAGGCTTTATGACTGCTGAATACCAACTATCAATCACTTAGATCATGTATTTTCAGGTAGAGATACATCCTTGGGACGTCCCTAGCCGGTTGAAGTTGACATTTAAAATGGTTAAGGTAGGGGGTTAAGGTTAGGGTTTAGGGTAGGGATGTCCCAAGGATGATGATGTTTCTATATGATAACAATAGAGTAATATATTTAATATGATGTATAATATTCCATGATGTTTCTATATGATAACAATAGAGTAATATATTTAATATGATGTACAATATTCCATGATGTTTCTATATGATAACAATAGAGTAATATATTTAATATGACAAATACTATTTTTTAATAGTTTCACTAATTCATTTTAATTAACTTAATCATTATGATTCAACATCAGTTCACCGTCTCACCTCATACTGTATTGGAGCAGCAGCAGCTGACTGCCCAGTTCAACATCAGTTCACTGTCTCACCTCATACTGTATTGGAGCAGCAGCAGCTGACTGCCCAGTTCAAAATCAGTTCACCGTCTCACCTCATACTGTATTGGAGCAGCAGCAGCTGACTGCCCAGTTCAACATCAGTTCACCGTCTCACCTCATACTGTATTGGAGCAGCAGCAGCTGACTGACCGGTTCAACATCAGTTCACCGTCTCACCTCATACTGTATTGGAGCAGCAGCAGCTGACTGCCCGGTTCAACATCAGTTCACCGTCTCACCTCATACTGTATTGGAGCAGCAGCAGCTGACTGACCGGTTCAACATCAGTTCACCGTCTCACCTCATACTGTATTGGAGCAGCAGCAGCTGACTGCCCGGTTCAACATCAGTTCACCGTCTCACCTCATACTGTATTGGAGCAGCAGCAGCTGACTGCCCGGTTCAACATCAGTTCACCGTCTCACCTCATACTGTATTGGAGCAGCAGCAGCTGACTGCCCGGTTCAACATCAGTTCACCGTTTCACCTCATACTGTATTGGAGCAGCTGACTGCCCGGTTCAACATCAGTTCACCGTCTCACCTCATACTGTATTGGAGCAGCAGCAGCTGACTGCCCAGTTCAACATCAGTTCACCGTCTCACCTCATACTGTATTGGAGCAGCAGCAGCTGACTGCCCAGTTCAACATCAGTTCACCGTCTCACCTCATACTGTATTGGAGCAGCAGCAGCTGACTGCCCAGTTCAACATCAGTTCACCGTCTCACCTCATACTGTATTGGAGCAGCAGCAGCTGACTTGATCGTTGATGCTAATCATCATGTTTGAATCTGAGAGTAAATAGAGCCGACTACACTCTAAAAATGAAGGGTTCAACTGGAGTTGTTCTCAGATCCCCTAAGAACCGTACGGTTCTTGGTCAATGAAAAACAGCCCCAAAAGGTTCTTCAAAGAACTTGTTAGAAGGTGGGTTCATCGAGGAACCTCCGTTGTTGCTGGACTTCTTCCGGGAACTTCGCAATTACAACTGAAAACGATGGTGACAAGTTTGGATGCGACAACAGTTAAAAAGGTTAAGTTGGGTTGATGTTTGGCTCTGAATATGTCTCGAAATCATTTATTATAATAATATAACATACTAATAATGAATAACGAAGACAATGATGGTTTTCTGTGAATATCTTCCATAACGTTACTATAGTTAATGAACGTAAATATTAGAAAGCCGGGTTTGACCGTCGGCGTTGTATGAGCTACAGTACAGTACCGTTAGCTAGCTAGCTAACATTATGTCCTAACTAGGCACAACTAGGTTTGGATTATTTCCTCAACTATATTCTTTCCCATATATTGTATATCGTTTCCATAAAGCCAACATGGCTTTACACTCATTAACGTAATTTTCCAATCTAGAGCAGTTCTCACTTTTGTGATAATGAACTAGCTAACGTTAGCTTCGTTAACTAACTAACTAACTTAGGACGGTGACCTGTCCAGACGAGATGTTACGCCCCTGAAAAAGGGGAGAAATAATCACGAGAGTATATTTTCCTCAATGACCTTTAGTGCAATGAGTTAAAACCCGTGATTTCCCCCGAACTTGGGTGGAGACCAGAGCAATCGATCTCAGGCTCATAGATTAAGAGCATTTAGTAGATCACAGATTAACACTTTTCCCCTTCAATTTGGCACCACAAAATAAAGTAACTAATATAACGTTTACACATTCCTTTTACAATTTTTACCCTTTGTAAGCTTGACGGATTTGAACTTTTTAACACAATTATATGAATGTTTTCCATCTCTATCAACTAATACAGAATGCATGATCTTTTTAACCTTAGATGTTTTAAGATCCTCACATACTATGAACTTACTAATACTTTTTAATGTATAACAGGCTATGAGTATTTCCTTTAACCTGTCACAGTTACAACAAACTGAATTGTCAATGGAGGTCTTCCTCTTTATATAGCCTGCTACAGCATGCAATACTATTAACTCACAAGGGGGCAAAACGTTACATGTACAATACTATCCCATTTTGGAAATGTTACATGTACAATACTATCCCATTTAGGAAACGTTACATCTACAATACTATCCCATTTAGGAAACGTTACATGTACAATACTATCCCATTTTGGAAACGTTACATGTACAATACTATCCCATTTAGGAAACGTTACATGTACAATACTATCCCATTTTGGAAACGTTACATGTACAATACTATCCCATTTAGGAAACGTTACATGTACAATACTATCCCATTTAGGAAACGTTACATGTACAATACTATCCCATTTAGGAAACGTTACATGTACAATACCATCCCATTTAGGAAACGTTACATGTCCAATACTATCCCATTTAGGAAACGTTACATGTACAATACTATCCCATTTAGGAAACGTTACATGTACAATACTATCCCATTTAGGAAACGTTACATGTACAATACTATCCCATTTAGGAAACGTTACATGTACAATACTATCCCATTTAGGAAACGTTACATGTACAATTCTATCCCATTTTGGAAACGTTACATGTCCGCACCCTTGTGGAGGGAAATTAATATCTTAGATGGTAGCTGTAGATGGGATTCAAATGCATAATGGTATTAATACAGTGTCTAGACTACCTCTTTTGTATAAATGCCCTTCAGAATCCAAACACAGTATTGCCACGCAGCAAAATGTTGTGTATAATCTTTCAAGTCAGCCTGATAAAATATTGAACAATTTGTGTACAAAGATATCTTGAAATGTGATATTAGGCCTGTATGGCAGTACTGTTACTGTATGGCAGTACTGTATTGGCTAGTGCTTTCTCCAATATGTTCTTCTATTTTGCATTACATTGTATGTTGATGCCATTTATCTTTCAATATTTATATTTCAATATTTATTTTATACATATCTTTTAATGCTTGTAAGACTATTCCTTGACACATTTTCTCTTCCTTTGAAATTCTTATAGGACAGAACATGGACACAATGCAATTGGGATCAAGAAGGTACAGATATGTTGTAGGACAGCTGCATTTGAAGTGTACATTTAACCTACATAGCAGTCAATACAAACTGAAATCTATTAGCATACAAATGTGTGCAAATTATCTTCTCAGAAATGAATAAAGTCTATGGAATGGATATAGACAACAAGAGAATAAGGACAAGCAGAGGTAGAGAGGCGAGGCAGGGGTGAGGACATCATCCTGCTATTTTGGCAGTCCAGATCTCTGAGAGGAACTACAGATCTCTGTGAGGAACTATAGATCTCTAGGAGGAACTAAAGACCTCTGAGAGGGACTATAGATCTCTAGGAGGAACTATAGATCTCCAGGAGGAACTATAGATATCTGAGAGGAACTACAGATCTCTAGGAGGAACTATAGATCTCTAGGAGGAACTATAGATCTCTGTGAGGAACTATAGATCTCTGTGAGGAACTATAGATCTCTAGGAGGAACTATAGATCTCTGTGAGGAACTATAGATCTATCTCTATGAGGAACTATAGATCTCTATGAGGAACTATAGATCTCTATGAGGAACTATAGATCTCTATGAGGAACTATAGATCTCTATGAGGAACTATAGATCTATGAGGAACTATAGACCTCCAGGAGGAACTATAGATCTCTGAGAGGAACTATAGATCTCTAGGAGGAACTATAGATCTCTGTGAGGAACTATAGATCTCTGTGAGGAACTATAGATCTCTGTGAGGAACTATAGATCTCTGTGAGGAACTATAGATCTCTGAGAGGAACTATAGATCTCTGAGAGGAACTATAGATCTCTGTGAGGAACTATAGATCTCTGAGAGGAACTATAGATCTATGTGAGGAACTATAGATCTATCTCTATGAGGAACTATAGATCTATCTCTATGAGGAACTATAGATCTACCTCTATGAGGAACTATATATCTATCTCTATGAGGAACTATAGATCTATCTCTATGAGGAACTATAGATCTATCTCTATGAGGAACTATAGATCTCTATGAGGAACTATAGATCTCTATGAGGAACTATAGATCTCTATGAGGAACTATAGATCTCTATGAGGAACTATAGATCTCTAGGAGGAACTATAGATCTCTATGAGGAATTATAAATCTCTGTGAGGAACCACAGATCTCTGTTACTATCCAAACATCAGATTAACTTCTTGAGGCTACCTGGGACGTTAGCGTGCCACCTGTGGCGCACCCTATCAACAGCAGGTGCATTTCAAGAGCGGCAAATTTGAAACCAAATAAATGTACAAATTCAAATTTCTCAAACATACAACTAACTTACAGCCTTTGAAAGATAAACATCTTCTTAATCTAACCACGTTTACCGATTTCAAAAAGGTTTTACGGGGAAAGCATAAAGTTAGGTTATGTTAGGAGAGTACATTGACAATAGCTGTGTGCAATGCATTGTCGATTCAAAGACATGCCTCACCAAAACCATACAATCAGCTAAAATTATGCACTAACCTTTTACAATCTCCATCAGATGACACTCCTAGGACATTTTGTTAGACAATGCATGCATTTTTAGTTCTATCAAGTTCATATTTATATCTAAAAACAGTGTTTTACTATGGCGTTGATGTTCAGGAAATCGTTTCCCTCCAATACCGGCAGTCAAGTCATGACGACAAAATAATTAATTAATATTAGAAAACATTGCTAAAATATTATATTGTCATTCAAAGAATTATAGATTTACATCTCTTGAACGCAATGGACTTGTCAGATTTTAAATTAACCTTACTGGGAAATCACACTTTGCAATAATCTGAGCACTGCGCCAGAAAAATACGCATCGCGATACAGACTAACCGCCATGTTGGAGGAATCTAAAATCGAAAATACTATATAAATAATCCATTACCTTTGATTCTCTTCATCAGATGTCACTTCCAAAGAGTCCCAGGTCCATAACGAATGTAGTTTTGTTCAAAAAAGCTCATCATTTATGTCGAAAAACCTCCGTGTTGTAGCGCATGATCTAAGCCAGCCGGACTTCACTTCACTTCAAGAACGGAAAAAATATATTTCCGTTCGTTCAAACATGTCAAACGTTGTATCGCATAAATCATTAGGGCCTTTTTTAACCAGAACATGAATAAAATTCAAGGCGGACCATTGGGTTTTCTTTTAAAACGTTTCGGAATGAGAGTACCCACCATCAAATCGCGCGCCAGGGTGAATGATGGACCATCACGTTCCATGGCTCTTATTCGGTCAGATCTCACTGTAGAACACTCAAAACACTTTGTAAAGGCTGGGGACATCTTGTGGAAGCAATAGGAAGTGCCAGAATATAATTCACCCCCTTTGTTTTTCAATGGCATAGGCTCAAAGTCAATTCAACACATCAGGTATCCACTTCCTGTCAGAATCTGTCTCAGGGTTTTGCCTGCCAAATGAGTTCTGTTATACTCACAGACACCATTCAAACAGTTTTTGAAACTTTAGGGTGTTTTCTATCCATATATAATAAGTATATGCATATTGTAGTTACTGGGTAGGTGTAGGAGGCATTTAAAAATGGGCACATCTTTTTTCAAAAAAGTCTCAATGCTGCCCCCTATACCCTAACAGGTTAAGACACAGTCACACAACTCTCATATCACAGTCACACAACTCTCATATCACAGTCACACAATGCTATTCATAAACATACCTAATCAATTAGTTTTTCAACAATATTTTAACCTGCAGGAATATTTTCTAATTTGTATCTCATAGTTAGTTCCTAGGATAATGAATCAAATACATTTACATCTTTCAATACTTCTAAAATGGGGTCCAGGTTTAAAACAATCACAGGTTTACCTTACTATCTTATACTATGTCACAAATGGTCTTAACTAGTAAACACAGATTCCAGTTTGCACAGATAGCTGACTCAGCCTCAGATTCTGACTGGGCCCTGTTTACACCTCCACACAGGAATACACACTCAGAGCCTCCTGACTGGGCCCTGTTTACACCTCCACACAAGAATACACACTCAGAGCCTACGAGAATTTTCTAAAAACTCCACTTTGCGTGCTTCGCTCACCTCTTTCTTTTTAAACTGCGTTCGAGATGTGGTATCCACTTGGCTTGCTGCCTCTCAGATCAAAGATGGGACCATCTGCTCCGTTCCCTTAGTGTGGTTTCCCTGAGATCCCAAGTTAGAGGGATCCCTGGTGCACCATTTACCCAGGTCACCAGGAGCGGTCACCAAGTCAAGATTCACATCCCCAAATGTGGTTGTTAATTTCTTTAATATCAAATGAGACAAACTTATCACACAAGTCAGAGTTATACTTAAACTAAATCTTTATTCACTTAATAAGGGAGCAGGTCAATACAACACACAAATAAAGTGAATCAATTGAGTGTTCTACGATAATGATGGCTGGTCGACGAATCACCCCCAGATGATTTGTTGAGAGATGAATCAACCCCAGATGATTCATTGAGAGCCGAGACAAAAGTACAAAGGTATTTTACAGCCAAGATACAGCCAAGGTTTTATCACCCAAAAGACATTGTAAATCTCCTGTCAGTGTTTTCTCCCAGAGGCCCTTCCTTAGTAGAACACACAGACACAATAGTTCTAAGAACCCTCTATTCTGTTGCATAAAACCACCATTTGATGCAATAAAAGTATTATAACATAATCTTGCAGTTTTGCTCTCAGTGTCCACTGAAAGTTGACTAGTAACAACAACTGGGACCTAAAAGACACCCACCATGAGACCCACTAAATCTGCCCAAGAAGAGGCAAACAAAAGAAAAACCCACACCAAACTTAAAGACAGGAAACCAAAAAGGTGGCGCAACTAAAGGTGTTGACTCTCCACATGTATCAAGACAACTGGAGCACTGGGCCAGACACTCTTAAATAGAACCTGGACCAGCTCAGGTGAAACACCTTCCCACTAACGAGATGGACAAGCCAGCACAGGTGTAACACATACTGACTAACGAGGTGACACCAATCAGTGCATCCTACGTGCTACATTCCAAACCTCAAAACAAAAATGGAAAAACCAAAGACAGTAACACCTTAAGAGAATGCTTTCCAACAACAGAAAAAAACTTCCAATTCACATTATAATCAACTACAATGCTTCACCTTCACCAATATAAACATGGTGTCCACTGGCTGTCAACAATTCAAGACAATATATATACTTCTAGAACTCTAGTCTTCCTAAAACTAACTAGTTTCTAGAACTCTCGTCCCCTTGGAACGAGCCCAAACAAAACACATCTCCAATAAGGAAAAACATGCAGTCAAAATAAATTGTGATCCATGGCAACGCACTGGCTAAACACAAAACACTCAACTTTTTAACTGCCCACCCTTGAGACAATCAGAAACAAAGTTGTCCTTACCACAGACATGTCTGATTTCAAGAGGAAACTCCTGCAATATCCGTAGTAACTTTCCACCTCACTGCAGAGCTTCTCTCTCTTTTCAGGGTTCACTAGACAGGCATGTTGTTGGATCGGGGCCCAGTCCCCAATGTCATGCTCTAGTACATTTGGGTTGGCACATCTGAGAATGAACCCTGATATTCTAAAAGCAGGGTAACAATGTCAATATAATAGTCAGTTGGTTACATAAATAATTATTACTAAATGTTACATAAAATGTAAATATGAAATATTTGGTTGCATAGTCTTATTTTCAACAGCTTTTCAATTACATGTTGCTCGGTGGGATATCAAAACACAATTTTAACATGTCCAAATCTAAACATAAAATGTGCTATATACACAAACATCTGCCACAATAATCATATTACTTGTATTTTTTAAACAAGCACCTTATAAACTGCACAAGCATCAGAAACGCTGTTGTTTTGACAAGAAGCAATAAATCACTGATATCGATTAGGGGGGAAATCAGGTTGTACGTGCTGTTGAAACTAACACAACTGAAAAACACACATGGAAATGGGAGATATATTTTACCTCACTGATTAGAGGACAACCTGCAGAAGACAGTCAGCTACATTTTGGAGTGATGCATTTAAATTTAGGGGTTGCTAAACAAAGGAACGCAACACTTATTTGTCATCACTCATCGATATCATGTGGATTTTTTTTCTCTTTTTTTTACCATTGTTTTACCAGTTAAGTTGACTGAGAACACATTATCATTTACAGCAACAACCTGGGGAATAGTTACAGGGGAGAGGAGGGGGATGAATGAGCCAATTGCAAGCTGGGGATGATTAGGTGGCCGTGATGGTATGAGGTCCAGATTGGGAATTTAGCCAGGACACCAGGGTTAACACCCTACTCTATGATAAGTACCATGGGATCTTTAATGACCACAGAGAGTCAGGACACCCGTTTTAACGTCCCATCCGAAAGACGGCACCCTACACTGGGCAGCCACAGCCCTGGGGCATTGGGATATTTTTTAGACCAGAGGAAAGAGTGCCTCCAACTGGCCCTCCAACACCACTTCCAGCAGCATCTGGTCTCCCATCCAGGACCAACCCTGCTTAGCTTCAGAAGCAAGCCAGCAGTGGGATGCAGGGTGGTATGCTGCTGGCAACAATTGTGCGAAAGGAGGAAGATGAGTTTACACGTCCTGTTAAAACGAACAGCTCAAAAACCACACGGAATCTGGGAATAATGTGTACATCCCTGGTTAGAGGACGATTTGTAGAAAACAGCTCGCTACATTTTGAAGTGTTGCATTTTGATTCAAGTGGGTCACCAACATGGTAAGTGTAACAACTTTTCTATTAGTCACTTTTTGTTAAATCACATAAATAGTAACTCTTCCATTTCAGAGCCTGGATTTTTCCCCTGAGGCTAATATCCATATCATGTTGAAATCAATAGAACAGGGGACAAACGTTTAGGGTTCTACATTGTGACATCATTAAAATACTCCTTCTACAATGTTAAAACATTCTACATTGTGAGATTTCATTTCGTTGATATCATGACACAATTCCTTCATGTATGTATTTTCTGATGTTTGATCAGAGGTCTTTTATCAGAGTATCTCGTCCCACATTGATCACAGCTATAAGGCTTCTCTCCTGTGTGTCTCCGCTGGTGTATAGTCAGATATCTAGATGTAGTAAAACTCTTCCCACATTGACCACAGCTATAAAGTTTCTCTCCTGTGTGTGTCCTCTGGTGTTGAGTCAGAGTACTAGATGTAGTAAAACTCTTCCCACATTGACCACAGCTATAAAGTTTCTCTCCTGTGTGTATTCTCTGGTGTAGAGTCAGAGAGCCAGATGTAGTAAAACTCTTCCCACATTGATCACAGCTATAAGGTTTCTCTCCTGTGTGTGTCCTCTGGTGTAAAGTCAGATATCTAGATGTAGTAAAACTCTTCCCACATTGATCACAGCTATACGGTTTCTCTCCTGTGTGTGTCCTCTGGTGTAAAGTCAGATATCTAGATGTAGTAAAACTCTTCCCACATTGATCACAGCTATAAGGTTTCTCTCCTGTGTGTATTCTCTGGTGCACTCTCAGAGTTTCAGATTGACTAAAACTCTTCCCACATTGATTACCACTAAAAGGTTTCTCTCCTGTGTGTATTCTCTGGTGTGATACCAGAAGGCCAGATTGACCAAAACTCTTCCCACATTTATCACAACTATAAGGTTTCTCTCCTGTGTGTGTTCTCTGGTGTAGAGTCAGAGTGAAAGATGCCGCAAACCTCTTCCCACATTGACCACAGATATAAGATTTCTCTCCTGTGTGTGTTCTCTGGTGCACTGTCAGCCCTCCAGATTGACCAAAACACTTCCCACATTGATTACAGCTAAAAGGTTTCTCTCCTGTGTGTATTCTCTGGTGTGATACCAGAAGGCCAGATTGACCAAAACACTTCCCACATTGATCACACCTATAAGGTTTCTCTCCTGTGTGGATTCTCTGATGAATTTTAATGCCTGAGGAGGTGAATCTCTTCCCACAGTCAGAGCAGCAGTGAGTTTTCCTTGTGGATCTCTGCAGGTGTTTACTGAGGTGTTCTAATGTGGAGAGACTCTTCTCTGCCTCTTCAGCATCATGAGGTTGTTGAGGCTCCCCAGAGGATCCACGATAGTCACGTCTCACTCCTGTGTGAACAACAAAGTCAGACAGATGGTTAAAGGCCCACAACAGCGGTAATCCACTGTAAAAGGTGATGCCAACAGCGGAGCCATGATGTTGGACAACAATTGACTTCTGTCATGAATATTAAAATTATTTGATATTTGCCTTAAAATGAGCAAGAATAGTCATATTTTGTCTTCTTTTCACATTAGCAGTAACATAGATGATTGTAGGCTAGAAATACGTTATTCATGTTGTTGAAACTCTAAGCAGTGTGCCAGACTACTTTTGGTCTCCAATATAGGCCCCTTCCTGTGTTTGCTAAAATTGCGGGACGAGGGCAATTTGATTGCAGAAACTCCTCCCTGCTAATGATGAAACCGATAGTTATGGATGTAGTATATCTGGTAATGAGGAAACCGATAGTTATGGATGTAGTATATCTGGTAATGAGGAAACCGATAGTTACGGATGTACTATATCTGCCTGGAGCAAAAATGGTGAGAAAAGATTTTAGTTTTTCACAATGTATTCTGAATGTGAATGGGGTAAACTCAGGGGAGTAACCTCCATTTCCAGGTTGATGATGAGTGCATTTCACACTACCTTGGATTATAATTGTAAGGCTATTTGAATGTCCTGTGTAATATAATGTTTGCTACAGTATTATGAATTATGTGTAATTATTGAAGAACCGCATTAATGACAGTATCCATTTGGGTGTTGTCAATAAAGTTAAGATTCTATTTTCTATTTTTTTATTTCACCTTTATTTAACCAGGTAGGCCAGTTGAGAACAAGTTCTCATTTACAACTGCGACCTGGCCAAGATAAAGCAAAGCAGTGCGACACAAACAACACAGAGTTACAAGTGGGATAAACAAACGTACAGTCAATAACACAACAGAAAAATCTATATACAGTGTGTGCAAATGGATTAACCTGTTGGGGATAGGGGACAGTATTTGCACGGCCGGATAAAAAACGTACCCGATTTAATCTGGTTACTACTCCTGCCCAGTAACTAGAATATGCCTATAATTGTTTGATTTGGATAGAAAACACCCTAAAGTTTCTAAAACTGTTTGAATGGTGTCTGTGAGTATAACAGAACTCATTTGGCAGGCCAAAACCTGAGAAGATTCCAAACAGGAAGCGCTCTCTCTGACCATTTCATGGCCTTCTTGATCATCTCTAACCAAAACAGGGGATCTCAAAATAGCTAGCCTGTGATGGCCGGGCTATCTACTCAGAATATTGCAAAATGTGCTTTCACTGAAAAGCTATTTTAAAATCGGACATAGCGAGTGCATAAAGGAGTTCTGTATCTATAATTCTTAAAATAATTCTTTTTTTGTGAACGTTTATCGTGAGTAATTTAGTAAATTCACCGGAAGTGTTCGGTGGGAATGCTAGTCACATGCTAGTCACTTGCTAATTTAAAAAGCTGGTTTTTGATATAAATATGAACTTGATTGAACAAAACATGCATGTATTGTATAACATGATGTCCTAGGATTGTCATCTGATGAAGATCATCAAAGGTTAGTGCTGCATTTAGGGGTTGCCACAATGGCGGTGGAACATTTTAGAAAGAGAGGGTCCAGATTGTCTAGCCCAGCTGATTTTTACGGGTCCAGGTTTTGCAACTCTTTCAGAACATCAGCTATCTGAATTTGGGTGAAGGAGAAGCAGGGGAGGCTTGGGGAAGTAGCTGCGGGGGGTGGGGAGTTGTTGGCCGGGGTTGGGGTAGCCAGGAGGAAAGCATGGCCAGCCGTAGAGAAATGCTAATTGAAATTCTCAATTATTGTGGATTTATCGGTGGTGAGTGCTATCCGAGTTTCACTGACCGAGTTGATAGTTGATATAATGTTTCAGGTTTGTTGTAGACAGGCCATGTGCAGCCAAAGTGATTTCTAGGATATTTATTTTTATCACAATATTTTCTGCCTGCAGAATGCAGGTCAGGTCATGTTGATGACTGGCTCCCTCCCTCTAGTCAGGTTATAGTGATGACTGGCTCCCTCTAGTCAGGTTATAGTGATGACTGGCTCCCTCTAGTCAGGTTATAGTGATGACTGGCTCCCTCTAGTCAGGTTATAGTGATGACTGGCTCCCTCTAGTCAGGTTATAGTGATGACTGGCTCCCTCTAGTCAGGTTATAGTGATGACTGGCTCCCTCTAGTCAGGTTATAGTGATGACTGGCTCCCTCTAGTCAGGTTATAGTGATGACTGGCTCCCTCTAGTCAGGTTACGTTGACGACTGGCTCCCTCTGGTCTGGTTATGTTGACGACTGGCTCCCTCGTCATTTGCGTGTCTTATTTATTCAATCAAACAGCGTGCTTAAAGCATCAGACAAGTTCAGTACATATAGATTTTATAAAAACACATGGGGCGATTGGTAGAAAGAACAGATGACTCTTGGTTGACCAAGATGTATTTTAGTTGGGGACAGCACTAGAACATGATTTTGGGGCTCCAGAGTGGACAGCACTAGAACATGATTTTGGGGCTCCAGAGTGGACAGCACTAGAACATGATGTTGGGGCTCCAGAGTGGACAGCACTAGAACATTATGTTGGGGCTCCAGAGTGGACAGCACTAGAACATGATGTTGGGGCTCCAGAGTGGACAGCACTAGAACATGATGTTGGGGCTCCAGAGTGGACAGCACTAGAACATGATGTTGGGGCTCCCGAGTGGCACAGCGGTCTGCATCTCAGTGCTTGAGGCATCACTACAGACACCCTGGTTCAAATTCAGGCTGTATCAAAACCGGCCGTGATTGGGAGTCCCACAGGGCGGCGCACAACTGGCCCAGCGTCGTCAGTCATTGTAAATAAGAATTTGTTCTTAACTGACTTGCCTAGTTCAATAAAGGTTACGTTTAAATAAATTTTAAAAAATGGTGTTTCATGACAAACCATTTTTTACAAATCCGTCAAGGCACCAACTTTGAGAAGGGTTAAAAACAAAGGTTTCAAACCAATTCATGAATGTAATTAAATCTAGGTATGTCTTGCCTTTAATGTAATGGCATGAAAAAAAAATTGGCTGAATATTATACAATGACTTATCAACAGCTCTAACAATTTGCCTCCACAGGAAATCTACACTGGCAGTTATAGAATATACTATATATCCTAGAAACCTGGTTAAACTATCATTAAGACATCATGGATGAATTCTAGAATACACTATATAGCCTAGAAACCTGGTTAAACTATCATTATGACATCATGGATGAATTCTAGAATATACTATATAGCCTAGAAACCTGGTTAAACTATCATTATGACATCATGGATGGCCAGTCTTTGTATTCATAGTGTAGTGAATTCAGGGGGTAGACCTGAGCTGAACTCAAATCTGGGTCCAGTGACTGTCAAGCCAACACCTTATAACTGTTACACCAAGATGTCTGAACTTCTTGACGAGGTCGCTAGGTGTTGAGTTACGGTTTCTACAATAGCTTTCTCTATGAATTTCACAGTGGTTGCACTTCTCCTTCCCCCACCCCTCAGCTGTTTACCAAATCAAGTCTCTGGGCAGCCATTTTGTTGCTGTTTAAAAAACCCACACAACCCAGCAATCTGCAGTTCATACAATAACAAAGCTGTCATTCCACCACTAGTTTGGTTATAAGATGATTATGGGGTTGGAGAAATGTAACTACTCTCAAATTCATAGACAGACCTATGGATGCAAGGACTGACCATCCATGATATCAACATTATAGTTTTAACCATGTTGAGGCTATACAGTGTTGATTTACATTTCTTTACTCTAATGTTTAGAACCAAGCTTATTTGGGGTTGTGATGGGGAACAACAGTTGAACTAAGCTCATGAGACATGTGTTATATTCTTCAAGAATCAATGGCTATAAATTAATAATTTAAAAGTCACAATATGGATGTAGCTATTGCATATTTCCCCTTTAACACCAAACATCAGTTCAACAACTGCAGAGTTTGTGCCTCTGTATTTAAGACAGTACTTACTAGTGTTAATCAGGGAACGGTTTCTCAAAACCATCTTATTGCTAAGTTCACCGTTAGAACCATTGGACGCCTTAAGATGCTTTTGGGAAACCGGGACCAGATATCCAGTTTCCACCTCTATCGATGTAACAGTCATCTCCCCCTCTTCCTCTTTCACTCCATAAACTGCTCCTCCTCTCCTTTTACTGTAACATCCTCCTCCTCTTTCACTCTGAACGTGTCTTTTTCTTCTTTCACAGTAACGGCCTCACCCTCTACTTCTTGTTTTACTGTGATGTCCTCCTCCTCTTTCACTCTGAACGCGTCTTTTTCTTCTTTCACAGTACTGGCCTCACCCTCTACTTCTTGTTTTACTGTGATGTCCTCATCTTCTTTAGCAGGAGGAGAGTAGCTCAGTGACCGCATGGTCGGAGATGTTAGCTAACTAGGCTAATGCTAACTTAACCAGCCCGCTAGCTGAATAATAACAACAACACCGTAAACATGAAATTAAATCTGATAACTAACTAGACGACAGTAGTGGGTTTAAAACACAGTGTCTAATATACACTAACGCGTCTAAATAGCTTTATTGGTTCGGCTATTTTGTCTAGCAAGCTACCGAGGTGGCTGAATAACTGTTGCTACTGTTGAAAGAAGAGTTCCGTCCACTACATTATACGTCACACCAAAAGCATTGCGTTAAATTCCCAGACCGCCATCTGCTGACTGGAGTGGGTAACGCAGTTGAGTAAATGTTTATTTTGTCAGACAAAAAGTTAAAGGGTAGGAATAAGGGACATCGCTGGTCCTAAAATATTCATTAGACGGGCGGCACTAGGACCGGGGGAGGCTGCTGCTGCACTAGTGACTGTTAGACTTTCTTCAGAAATACTAGGAGAGGGGGGTACCCCTACACAGAACTGATCTGGATCTAAGATGGCGGACAGAAATACTAGGAGAGAGGGGTACCCCTACACAGAACTGAACTGGAACAAAGATGGCGGACAGAAATACTAGGAGAGAGGGGTACCCCTACACAGAACTGAACTGGATCAAAGATGGAGGACAGAAATACTAGGAGAGAGGGGTACCCCTACACAGAACTGAACTGGAACAAAGATGGCGGACAGAAATACTAGGAGAGAGGGGTACCCCTACACAGAACTGAACTGGATCAAAGATGGCGGACAGAAATACTAGGAGAGAGGGGTACCCCTACACAGAACTGATCTGGATCAAAGATGGAGGACAGAAATACTAGGAGAGAGGGGTACCCCTACACTGAACTGATCTGGATCAAAGATGGCGGACAGAAATACTAGGAGAGAGGGGTACCCCTACACAGAACTGATCTGGATCAAAGATGGTGGACAGAAATACTAGGAGAGAGGGGTACCCCTACACAGAACTGATCTGGATCAAAGATGGTGGACAGAAATACTAGGAGAGAGGAGTACCCCTACACAGAACTGATCTGGATCAAAGATGGCGGACAGAAATACTAGGAGAGAGGGGTACCCCTACACAGAACTGATCTGGATCAAAGATGGCGGACAGAAATACTAGGAGAGAGGGGTACCCCTACACAGAACTGGACTGGATCAAAGATGGTGGACAGAAATACTAGGAGAGAGGGGTACCTCTACACAGAACTGAACTGGATCAAAGATGGCGGACAGAAATACAAGGATGGAAGCAAATGTAATGGATTATAACGAATCATGCAGAAACATGTACAGTTGACAGTGTTGATGATCAGTTACTTGAGAAGGAGACCAAGTCAAGACGCTGGACCGGGTGGATTCAATTATCGTAAGGCAGCTTTATTAAGAGACAAAGATATTTGGCAAAACGTGCACGGACTCGTTCTTTTAGCTCTTATGGAACTAGCGGAAGCGAGCCCCTACACATAGTGTGCATCTATTTTATACAACATGATTGAAATATAATGACGTATGTTGAGTCTTGTAGATTCGTCCTCCTGACTGGTCGATGAGTGGAGTGACGATCTGGTCTCAGGTCGGTATCAACTCCCCATTGGTCCATGAGTGTGTTCTTTGTTCCGCTGACCCAGCCCTCTGGGATGGGTTTGTGTGTGTGTGTGTACTTTGTGCTGAGTCCTTGTCTGTGTATCTCTGTTGTCACAAGATGTTATTGCGAGACTGGACGTTGACCCCTGTGATCAGGTCATTTCCTGTTTTATCAGTGCTGTGTAAGGTCTAATTCGGCCAATCTGTTTCTGGGTGTGCGTGTATAGCTAGTATCAGTTCAACACAGAATGTGTCTTTTGTATCAGCAGATAAGTGTTGCGCAATAGACCAGCTTATCAAATATATTTATAACAAATCCCCCTCTTCACGTCTCCTAAGAGATGTGACAATTATATATATGAATAGGAAAACAAGGGCAAAATTTGCAAGAGGCAAATTTTGTGAGTCCCCCTCTTCACGTCTCACAAGAATATGTAAGTAGGTTCTGCTTCCTCAACAGTAAACCAAGGATCATTGCCCATAGCTGGATTCAGTGTCCTCCGGGGTCACTTCCATCAAAGGCATCATTCCAGTTGCCCATCTGCTCCGTTATCAATCTCTCCAGAATCCTGGAAATGAGACCTCTCGCACACGGGACCAAACAACAACCACACAACACAAACACACTCATACCGGTGAAAGCAGCCCATAATACAGTTCCTACAACACTTTTCCATTTCCCAAACATGGGCTGTGTTATCAGGAATGTACGTACAGCAATGAACCTAATCATTCTACCTACACCATCCTCCTTTGCCAATAACATATCGAGAGTCAGTCTATTTTACCAGGTCAAGAGGGGGGTGGCGGATAATTGGTCAGAGAACCTCTTTACTGCATCCCCGGTTTCATTCATGAATATATTTGATTCATAGCTTTGTATTCATCTGGAACTTCCCTGAGGATGCCAATAGCATCCATCTAGACAAAGCTACTCCCATCCTGGTCAAAACTCCTCCTGTACCTACTTTAGCCTCCTATAACTGGTCTCTTATCACTAATTTAAACTGGTTGGACCAATAACCCCAGGGCGCAAGTTCCTAACCACCCTTTGTGGTAATTTCTGTCGTATGCGTCCTTTGCTGGTACTAGCCCACCCTTCATCAGTTATAGGTGCTATGAGGTTACACATTTTCTCCTGTGCTTTCAAACCTAAGTCAGTCACATTAACGATTACCTTTCCAGCCATTAAAATCATCTTAATTCTCGGTGCCATTCTTGTATCTATTACACTGGTGCTCATCAGGAATCCAGGTGAACCGAGGTGTGTTGGCTGAGCACTTCAATCTGGCCAACCCCCATTCCTATACAGTTGTCTTCTTTCCCAGGAAATTGTTTAATGTTTACCTTAAATCCTACATCTTGATCTTCTTTGACTCCTTATTCTGTAAGTCACTCATCAGTGTATTATATAGTTTATCCTCTACTTTTTCTCAATGACAACGGTATCGTATGATTTGTACCAGAAGGTGGTGGATCTGAATGTATCAGTCAGATTAGACTATGATGCAGCTCAGAGTCTCTACTCTTCCCAAAAACCGCCAACCCTCTCCTGCCCTTAGTCTCTCTGCTAGGTACCACCCCATACTCACACCTCTAGGAGCACACACAGTGATGAACGGTCGGGATAGGAAATCTTCGTTAAGGAGGTAACCCCCGGACCCTATTGGTATCGGTTCTTCTCCTAACTCTGTGTGTGATCAACAGTGTTCATATGTGTACATACCTCCTTGCAGTGGGTAACGTGGACCCAAGTGACTCTCTCAGCTTTTCTAATGGCAAAGGCAGTGGTTTAACAGAACCTGGTATGGGCCTTCCCAACTGTGTTGCTTCCAGTTTTTTCTCCTCAGGGACTGGATCCACACCCAGTCTCCTGGTTGGATTGAGTGAATCACCTTCTCCTGTAATTCACCTGTTGGACACAAATTCTTGCACATACGGGTTTGGTTAACAAACAGTCTTCTCATGTGCTCTGCCAGTATATTTTTAATTTCTATGTCTACCTGTTCTGGTATCTCTAACTCTGGCATTCTATAGGCTCTACCTGATTAGCTAATCTGTCATTCATTCTTTAAAGAGATAGATCCCAGTAAACCAACTCTAGGGATAATATCTCAATTCGGAATAGTTCAATAAGTCCATTTCCAAATGTTGGAATGGAAATTCTACAAAAATGTTTTTTGTTCTAGTAGCATCCTATCCTGTTCTATCGCCTGCTCTACTATACTCCCCCTTTTTATACATGGCTCAAGCCCTGTATCAATTTTGCTGCATTTCTTAACAATGTCTTTTGTAAGGTTAGTAAATTATCCTTATGTCAGCCCTTCTCTTGTAGGATTGCCCCCTTTCATTTTCCACATGTCCAATTCTCCCTGGGGCATTCCTCCTTAGCTACCCTGTAACAATTCTCTATCAAGTGTCTTATCTTCTTTAAGATTTAACTACTTTCCTTTAAATTATCATATCTTTTCCTAGCGAATTTTACCAAACATAAACTTCAAATCAAAACTAAAATACATGCCTGCCAATGGAGCCGATAGTCTCTCCATGAATTAATATCCTAAATCTAAGTGAACCAAATCCTCTTCCTATCTACTCCTGCTGGCCCCCCTTCTTTCTTCCTGCTACTCCCCAACCCTCAAGGTTACAGCAGTGCAGGGGAGGATCTCTCTGTCTGCCCTTCTATCTGTCTCCAGCTTTTTCTCATAACAGAAAGTATCAAATCTGGGTTGTTTCCAAATATTGACAAAATGTCTCATTGTCTTCTTGGTTGCACTCCTGAACTTTAGAAAAATCAACCCGTCTAGATATTGCATATCTACTTAAATTTATCTCGATACCCTCAATAATCCTGGATCACCTAAAGATGTCATGTATCCCTGTCCTGTTGACATAAGTCTACCATTATTAAACTTATTCACAACAAAATATAGTAATACTAGTATATCAATTTCACAGCCTTGTTGTGTTAAATCTCTTACACTGAATTCAACAACAGCTGACTTCCTAAGGGAAAATAAACGTATCTAGATCATGTAAAAAATACCCCTGCTACTGGTCAAAATATTTTCAAATCACATAATCAGATCAAAATGTCTCATCTGATTTACTCCACCCAGAAAAAATATTTTACCCTTATTGTTCTAGGAAAATAGACTTAAGGAAGCCTACCCTTAGTCTAAGGCTTTACCCTTTTAGTCCTATCATTGGTTCAAATGATCAATTGTGTCTAAGAGCTTTAACTCCATCATTATTATCAGTTCTACAAATTCCCTTAAAATCAATATCACCAATGCCCTTAAATTCACCATCCAAATGGCTTTTTAATGTGGCTGATCAGACCACACAGGAAAAGTCACCAGAGGGGTTAAAAAGTCATACCACCCTTTCAGAACCGTGTTTCTTACTACATTTAACAAATTAAAGCTAAGAACTTTATCTACATTTGTATCCCAGGTTCCCAGAACATCCCTTATCAAAAGAATTTCGTGTGTTTATTAAAACTCAGAAAACAAAACTTCCAAAATGCCATGTGTGTATACCCCTTTAAGATATCCTGTCCCTAGGATTTTTCCAAAGACAGTTAAGCGCTCCTTTTTCCATAAAATAACCACTTGGTCAGCATTTCCTCATACTACACCGATTCAGAAACCCAAAAGTTAACTACAAACAAAACCTAAAAATACTTTATAATTCCATTATACTCCCCCCGGTCATTAGTTTTAAACTTACTTGAACATGCGCTACCCTTGGATACAATACTGTACTTCAAACCTATTAAACTCCCCTACTTTAACATACTACTTAACTAATTTAACCCAAGATTTCTTAAAACCTTAAACCCCTTCAGTTTGTCTGCAAACCGGCCCATTCTGTTTGCTAAGAATACCTTGCCATTATACACAACTGTGTTTAATGTGCACCGTCCCTGTAAAAATAAAATTAACTCCACCTGCAATTCACTTTACTAACTTAATATTTTTCCATGCAATGTTCAAATCCCCACCAGTGAGAGTTCCTAAGGATACTCCGGCAATGTTTATGAAAATAACAAACAGGGGAGCTGATATCCCTAGCCTCTCCCAGGGAGGGAAATAACCCGACCCTGGGCGTGGCGCCTTAGGTCGTGGAAACGGGAGCTGTGGTCCCATTTTCCCCAACTAAGGTTTCAGTGGTTGGAATTGAATTTTAGGGCGCGCAAATCGGCCCTGGTTTTAGTCAAAGTTCTGGAAGGGGTTGGGGCCGGAGTGCAGTGTGTAAGGTGGTGCCAAGGCGCGCCTGATTTGCCTTTGACCTGGACAGAGTGTGAAGTAACTTCCTTCACTTCGTACGGTCCAGTCCACCTGGGTTCTAGCCACTTTCTCTTGTGGACTTTGACCCTCACCCAGTCCCCAACTTTTACCTTCAGTGGTGGCGAGTCTCCCGACAGCCCCCCCTTCTTGGACCTTGCGGATCTGTGTGGAGAGAGCTGCAGACAGTTCCGTCAGTTTTCTCACATAGTCAGACATTCCAATTCTCAGCACATCAAGAGGGGGCATATGACCTCCCTCCCTTGGTGGGCCAGGCATGACTCTCCCCGTCATTATCTCATGGGGAGAGAGATGGGTCCCCGCCCCTGGCGAGGCCCTCATGGCCATCAGTGCCAGTGGTAGGGCTTCCACCCAGGTTAGCTTCGAACCTGCACATACCTTAGCAATCTTAGCCTTAAGAGTTTGATTTGCATGTTCCGCTAGGCCCTGAGATTGTGGCCTGTACACTGACCCGAATTTGTGCACAATTCCAAACCTTTCCTCCACCTGTCTCAGGTGTTTATTGCTGAAATGGGATCCGTTTTCGGAACGGATTTGTCTCGGAACCCCATACCTAGGGATGAGGTCTCTTTGCAGCCATTTGATGACTGATTTGGCATCTTCCCGTGCCGTTGGTATTGCCTCTACCCACCTAGAGAACCTGTCTACCATTACTAACAGGTACCTTTTTCCTCCCCCCACGTTATCTGCTCCCATGTCTGTGTAATCTATACTAATGTCTTGGAAACAGGCATTGGGTACTGGGTAAGCATATCTGGTTTTTTATATAGAAGCGCCCTTCTAGTCTCCTCTATAGCCCAAACTCCTATTCTCAATTCTGCTTCTGCCTTTTCTCTGTTCTTAGTCCCTTTTTTCTTAAACATATGCTTTCTGTTACCTTCTATCTCACCTTCTATTCCTTTCTGAACTGCCTCCTTCAAACCTTCCTCCATCACCATCAGCTGGCCTTTAGTGGGAGCTCCCCCGCTAAAATAGCCCGCCTGTGTCCATCTCAACTTCACTTCCTCCCACACTTTTCTTATTACTTTATATTGTTCCTCTCCTCCAGCTCTATCCTGTATTTTTTTGTTCCAAATTTTCGCTGAATTTAAGTTTGGTGGGCGGAATAGCTGCCATGTTATTATTTGTATAAATGTCCCTCTATCTTTGTATACTTAGCTCGTCGTTGGTCAAGACCAGCGATGTATTCACGGTGCTGGCTCAGACTTATCTCTGGTGCCCCACCCTCGTAAACAAAGTTTTTTGAAATATTAGGACTAATATTTTGAATAGGCTAAAACATTAACCCGGTCAATACCAACTCCCCGGTGATTACCCCAATTTGGTGTTCAATGTTATTTAGGTCCCCCGCAGTACTTGCAAATCAAATCCTCACTCAGTTCTATAGACAGACAGATCGCACACCCGGGCTGAAACCCAAACTATTGGTATAGTTTCGGACCTTCGGGGTACGTACAAACAAGCACACTCAAACAGGGCTGGAAACAAATTCCAGACGCACTGGAGGCGCACAAATCCCTCCCTAAACAAAGTCAAAACCGGAACTATTTCTAGATCTCCGGGACGAAACTAAACACGTTATTACAATGTACGGGACTTCCGACCAAAATCGGTTTATCTACCTACTTGCTACTTCAATTATTCCCTAAGCAAAGTCAAAACCGGAACCAGAATAAATTCCAGATCTCCGGGACGAAACTAAATAATTTTACAATGTACGGGGCTTCCGACCAAAATCGGTTTATCTACCTACTTGTTATTTCAATTATTCCCTAAGCAAAGTCAAAACCGGAACCAGAATAAATTCCAGATCTCCGGGACGAAACTAAATAATTTTACAATGTACGGGGCTTCCGACCAAAATCGGTTTATCTATCTACTTGCTATTTCATTATTCCCTAAGCAAAGTCAAAACCGGAACCAGAATAAATTCCAGATCTCCGGGACGAAACTAAATAATTTTTAACAGGATTAATGTTTTAGTTATATTTACTTTACTGAATCCGCTTGTTCTGAGTGTTCCCTTCTGGTCACCTATTCCAGTAGGCCTTCTCTAGTTAGCAGATGTATACTATCAATATTTCGCCACACATGCTTTTAATTTAGCATGGGCGACCGACACACAATCTCTCTGTTCACTCTATTCGCGATCTCTCTATTCCATTTTTATGTATCCGACTTTCTATTGATGTCCCTTATCCACACGCCACGGTGAATGGTCATAATCTCACGGTATACATTTGTAACAATCCCAGTTTCTACTGATGCTACTTGGTATCAAGCCTATTACCACAAATATCCTTGTACTCAGCCCTTACATTTCGTTATTACAATCCTATACAATATTAACAGTAATTCATACTCACGCCCGGTACTTCTGATCAAAATGTGGATATGACTATAATACAATATGCAGATTTTTGTTTTAACAGGCTCTGCTTACCTTTTATTAGTCGAGCTCGTTGATCAGTTTCCCGGGGCAAGTAGAATCACCGATGGCTCCTGCGGACAGGTCACCCGTCCTCACGAGATTGTCCTGGACTTGTCCCCTCTCACATCAACCATCTATGGACCGAATTCAGAAGTATGAAACCTTCCTCTGCTACCAAGTTTTGTTGATGATCAGTTACTTGAGAAGGAGACCAAGTCAAGACGCTGGACTGGGTGGATTCAATTATCGTAAAGGCAGCTTTATTAAGAGACAAAGATATTTGGCAAAACGTGCACGGACTCGTTCTTTTAGCTCTTATGGAACTAGCGGAAGCGAGCCCCTACACATAGTGTGCATCTATTTTATACAACATGATTGTAATGTAATGACGTATGTTGAGTCTTGTAGATTCGTCCTCCTGACTGGTCGATGAGTGGAGTGACGTTCTGGTCTCGGGTCGGTATCGACTCCCCATTGGTCCATGAGTGTGTTCTTTGTTCCGCTGACCCAGCCCTCTGGGATGGGTTTGTGTGTGTGTGTGTACTTTGTGCTGAGTCCTTGTCTGTGTATCTCTGTAGTCACAAGATATTATTGCGAGACTGGACGTTGACCCCTGTGATCAGGTCATTTCCTGTTTTATCAGTGCTGTGTAAGGTCTAATTCGGCCAATCTGTTTCTGGGTGTGCGTGTATAGCTAGTATCAGTTCAACACAGAATGTGTCTTTTGTATCAACAGATAAGTGTTGCGCAATAGACCAGCTTATCAAATATATTTATAACACACGCGAAAGGTGCTCGGTTTGAAACCGGGTGGAAACAGTGCTCTTTGACACCTGCAGTAGGTACTGTACTTTTAACAGAGAAAAGTTATTTTCATAAATTCTGTATTTTGGAAATTGGAATACTTGCCATGAATATCTGTAAAATTCGGTTTACTCCTTGCAGATAATTGTAGCAGCAGTTTCTGTAGTGTAGTGGTTATCACGTTTGCTTCACACGCGAAAGGCCCCTGGTTCGAAACCGGGCGGAAACAACGCTCATTGACACGTTCAAGAAGTACTATAGCGGTAACAGAGAATTTCATTAATGCCTTATTTTGGAAATTCGAATACGTGCCATGAATATCTGTAAAATTCGGTTTACTCCTTGCAGATAATTGTAGCAGCAGTTTCTGTAGTGTAGTGGTTATCACGTTTGCTTAACACGCGAAAGGTCCTCGGTTCGAAACCGGGTGGAAACAGTGCTCTTTGACACGTCCAGTAAGGTACTGTACTTTTAACAGAGAAAAGTTATTTTCATAAATTCTGTATTTTGGAAATTCCAATACGTGCCATGAATATCAGTAAAATTCGGTTTCCTCCTCGTAGCTAAATATAGCAGCAGTTTCTGTAGTGTAGTGGTTATCACGTTCGCTTAACACTTGAAAAGTCCTCGGTTCGAAACCGGGTGGAAACGGTGCTCTTTGAGACGTGCAGTAGGCACTATACTTTTAACAGAGAATAGTTATTTTCATAAATTCTGTATTTTGGAAATTCGAATACGTGCCATGAATATCTGTAAAATTCGGTTTACTCCTTGTAGCAAACTGTAGCAGCAGTTTCTGTAGTGTAGTGGTTATGACGTTTGCTTAACACGCTAAAGGTCCTCGGTTCGAAACCGGGTTGGAACAGTGCTCTTTGACACGTGCAGTAGGCACTATACTTTTAACAGAGAATAGTTATTTTCATAAATTCTGTATTTTGGAAATTCGAATACGTGCCATGAATATCTGTAAAATTCGGTTTACTCCTTGTAGATAAATTTAGCAGCAGTTTCTGTAGTGTAGTGGTTATCACGTTTGCTTCACACGCGAAAGGTCCCTGGTTCGAAACCGGGTGGAAACAACGCTCATTGACACATTCAAGAAGTACTATAGCGGTAACAGAGAATTTCATCGATGCCTTATTTTGGAAATTCGAATACGTGCCATGAATATCTGTAAAATTCGGTTTACTCCTTGTAGAAAAATCAATCAGCAGTTTCTGTAGTGTAGTGGTTATCACGTTCGCTTTACACGCGAAAGGTCCTTGGTTTGAAACCGAGCAGAAACAGTGCTCTTTGACACATGCAGTAGGTACTGTACTTTAAACAGAGAATAATTATTTTCATAAATGCCTTATTTTGGAAATTCGAATACGTGCCATGAATATCTGTAAAATTCGGTTTACTTCTTGCAGAAAAATCAAGCAGCAGTTACTGTAGTCTAGTGGTTATCACGTTCGCTTTACACGCGAAATGTCCTCGGTTCGAAAAACGGGTGGAAACAGTGCTCTTTAACACTTGCAGTAGGTACTATACTTTTAACAGAGAATAATTATTTTCATAAATACCTAACTTTGGAAATTTGAACACATGCCATGAATATCAGTAAAATTCGGTTTACTGCTTGCAGACAATTGTAGCAGCAGTTTCTATAGTGTAGTGGTTATCACGTTTGCTTCACACGCGAAAGGTCCCTGGTTCGAAACCGGGTGGAAACAACGCTCATTGACAAATTCAAGAAGTACTATAGCGGTTACAGAGAATTTCATTGATGCTTTATTTTGGAAATTCGAATACGTGCCATGAATATCTGTAAAATTCGGTTTCCTCCTCGTAGCTAAATGTAGCAGCAGTTTCTGTAGTGAAATGGTTATCACGTTCGCTTAACACGCGAAAAGTCCTCGGTTCGAAACCGGGCGGAAACAGTGCTCTTTGACACGTGCAGTAGGCACTATACTTTTAACAGAGAATAGTTATTTTCATAAATTCTGTATTTTGGAAATTCGAATACGTGCCATGAATATCGGTAAAATTCGGTTTACTCCTTGCAGGTAATTGTAGAAGCAGTTTCTGTAGTGTGGTGGTTATCACGTTCGCTTAACACGCGAAAGGTCCCTGGATCAAAACCAGGCGGAAACAATGCTCATTGACAAATTCAAGAAGTACCGTAATGGTAACAGAGAATTTCATTAGTGCCTTATTTTGGAAATTCGAATACCTGCCATGAATATCTTTAGAATTCGGTTTACTCCTTGCAGCTAATTGTAGTACTAGTTTCTGTGGTGTAGTGGTTATCACGTTTGCTTCACATGCGAAAGGTTCGAAACCAGGCGGAAACAACGCTCATTGACACATTCAATTAGTACCACAGAGAATTTCATTAATGCCTTATTTTGGAAATTCGAATAGGTGCCATGAATATCTGTAAAATTCAGTTTACTCCTTGCAGAAAAATCAAGCAGCAGTTTCTGTAGTATAGTGGTTATCACGTTCGCTTAGCATGCGAAAGGTCCTCGGTTCAAAACCGGGCGGTAACAGTGAATTTCTTTAAAATTCGGTTTACTCCTTGCAGCTAATTGTAGCAGTAGTTTCTTTGGTGTAGTGTTTATCACGTTCGCTTCTCACACGAAAGGTCCCTGGTTCGAAACCAGCAGAAACAATGCTCATTGACACATTCAAGAAGTATCATAGTGGTAACAGAGAAATTCATTAATGACTTATTTTGGAAATTCGAATACGTGCCATGAATATCTGTAAATTTCGGTTTCCTCCTTGTAGCAAAATGTAAAAGCAGTTTCTGTATTGTAGTAATTATCACGTTTGCTTCACACGCGAAAGGTCCCTGGTTTGAAACCAGGCGGAAACAACGCTCATTGACAAATTCAAGAAGTACCGTAGTGGTAACAGAGAATTTCATAAGTTCCTTATTTTGGAAATTCGAATACCTGCCATGAATATCTTTAAAATTCGGTTTACTCCTTGTAGCTAATTGTAGCAGCAGTTTCTGTAGTCTAGTGGTTATCACGTTCGCTTTACATGCGAAATGTCCTCGGTTCGAAACCGGGTGGAAACAGTGCTCTTTGACATGTGCAGTAGGTACTATACTTTTAACAGAGAATAGTTATTTTCATAAATACCTAATTTTGGAAATTTGAACGCGTGCCATGAATATCTGTAAAATTCGGTTTACTCCTTGTAGCAAAATGTAACAGCAGTTTCTGTAGTGTAGAAATTATCACGTTTGCTTCACACGCGAAAGGTCCCTGGTTCGAAACCAGGCGGAAACAACGCTCATTGACAATTTCAAGAAGTACCGTAGTGGTAACAGAGAATTTCAATGGTGCCTTATTTTGGGAATTCGAATTCCTGCCATGAATATCTTTAAAATTCGGTTTACTCCTTGTAGCTAATTGTAGCAGCAGTTTCTGTAATGTAGTGGTTATCACGTTAGCTTCACACGCGAAAGGTCCCTGGTTCGAAACCGTGTGGAAACAACGCTCATTGACACATTGAAGAAGTACTATTGCGGTAACAGAGAATTTCATTACTGCTGTATTTTGGAAATTCGAATTCGTGCCATGAATATCTGTAAAATTCGGTTTACTCCTTGCAGAAAAATCAAGCAGCAGTTTCTGTAGTGTAGTGGTTATCACGTTCGCTTTACATGCGAAAGGTCCTCGGTTTGAAATCGGGTGGAAACAGTGCTATTTGACACGTGCAGTAGGTACTGTACTTTTAACAGAGAATAGTTATTTTCATAAATGCCTAATTTTGGAAATTTGAACGCGTGCCATGAATATCTGTAAAATTCGGTTTACTCCTTGCAGATAATTGTAGCAGCAGTTTCTGTAGTGTAGTGGTTATCACGTTTGCTTCACACGTGAAAAGTCCCTGGTTCGAAACCCGGCGGAAACAACGCTAATTGAAACATTCAAGAAGTATCATAGTGATAACAGAGAAATTCATTAATGACTTATTTTGGAAATACGAATACGTGCTATGAATATCGGTAAAATTTGGTTTACTCCTTGCAGCTAATTGTAGCAGCAGTTTCTGTAGTCTAGTGGTTATCACGTTTGCTTAACACGCAAAGGTCCTCGGTTCGAAACCGGGTGGAAACAGTGCTCTTTGACATGTGCAGTAGGTACTGTACTTTTAACAGAGGTAAGTTATTTTCATATATTCTGTATTTTGGAAATTCGAATACGTGCCATGAATATCTGTAAAATTCGGTTTACTCATTGCAGATAACTGTAGCAGCAGTTTCTGTAGTGTAGTGGTTATCATGTTTGCTTCACACGCGAAAGGTCCCTGGTTCGAAACCGTGCGGAAACAACGCTCATTGACACATTCAAGAAGTACTATAACGGTAACAGAGAATTTCATTAATGCCTTATTTTGGAAATTCGAATACGTGCCATGAATATCTGTAAAATTCGGTTTACTCCTTGTAGCAAAATGTAACAGCAGTTTCTGTAGTGTAGTAATTATCACGTTTGCTTCACACTCGAAAGGTCCCTGGTTCGAAACCAGGCGGAAACAACGCTCATTGACCAATTCAAGAAGTACCGTAGTGGTAACAGAGAATTTCATTAGTGCCTTATTTTGGAAATTCGAATACCTGCCATGAATATCTTAAAAATTTGGTTTACTCCTTGTAGCTAACTGTAGCAGCAGTTTCTGTAGTCTAGTGGTTATCACGTCGAACCGAGGACCTTTCGAAACCGGGTGGAAACAGTGCTCTTTGACATGTGCAGTAGGTACTATACTTTTAACAGAGAATAGTTATTTTCATAAATACCTAATTTTGGAAATTTGAACGCGTGCCATGAATATCTGTAAAATTCGGTTTACTCCTTGTAGCAAAATATAACAGCAGTTTCTGTAGTGTAGAAATTATCACGTTTGCTTCACACGCGAAAGGTCCCTGGTTCGAAACCAGGCGGAAACAACGCGCATTGACAAATTCAAGAAGTACCTTAGTGGTAACAGAGAATTTCAATAGTGCCTTATTTCGGAAATTCGAATACCTGCCATGAATATCTTTAAAATTCGGTTTACTCCTTGTAGCTAATTGTAGCAGCAGTTTCTGTAGTCTAGTGGTTATCCCGTTCGTTTTACATGCGAAATGTCCTCGGTTCGAAAGTGGGTGGAAACAGTGCTCTTTAACACGTGCAGTAGGTACTATACTTTTAACCGAGAATAGTTATTTTCATAAATACCTCATTTTGGAAATTTGAACACGTGCCATGAATATCAGTAAAATTCGGTTTACTCCTTGCAGATCAGTGTTGCAGCAGTGTCTGTAGTGTAGTGGTTATCACTTTTGCTTAACACGCGAAAGGTCCTCGGTTCGAAACCGGGTGGAAACAGTGCTCTTTGACACGTCCAGTAAGGTACTGTACTTTTAACAGAGAAAAGTTATTTTCATAAATTCTGTATTTTGGAAGTTCGAATACGTGCCATGAATATCAGTAAAATTCGGTTTACTCCTTGTAGCTAAATGTAGCAGCAGTTTCTGTAGTGTAGTGGTAATCACGTTCGCTTAACACGCGAAAGGTCCTCGGTTCGAAACCGGGCGGAAACAGTGCTCTTTGACACGTGCAGTAGGCACTATACGTTTAACAGAGAATAGTTATTTTCATAAATTCTGTATTTTGGAAATTCGAAAACGTGCCGTGAATATCTGTAAAATTCGGTTTACTCCTTGTAGCTAAAAGTAGCAGCAGTTTCTGTAGTGTAGTGGTTATCACGTTCGCTTCACACGCGAAAGGTCCCTGGTTCGAAACCAGGTGGAAACAACGCTATTTTGACACGTTCAAGAAGTATCATAGTGATAACAGAGAAATTCATTAATGACTTATTTTGGAAATTCGAATACGTGCCATGAATATCGGTAAAATTCGGTTTACTCCTTGTAGCTAATTGTAGCAGCAGTTTCTGTAGTGTAGTGGTTATCACGTCGAACCGAGGATGCGAAAGGTCCTCAGTTCGAAACCGGGTGGAAACAGTGCTCTTTGACACGTGCAGTCGGTACTATACTTTTAACAGAGAATAGTTATTTTCATAAATTCTGTATTTTGGAAATTCGAATACGTGCCATGAATATCAGTAAAATTCGGTTTACTCCTTGCAGATAAGTGTTGCAGCAGTGTCTGTAGTGTAGTGGTTATCACTTTCGCTTAACACGCGAACGGTCCCTGGTTCGAAACCGGGTAGAAACAACGCTCATTGACAAATTCAAGAAGTACTGTAGCGGTAACAGAGAATTTCATTACTGCCTTATTTTTGAAATTCGAATACATGCCATGAATGTCTGTAAAATTCGGTTTACTCCTTGTTGAAAAATCAAGCAGCAGTTTCTGTAGTGTAGTGGTTATCACGTTTGCTTTACACGCGAAATGTCCTCGGTTCGGAACCGGGTGGAAACAGTGCTATTTGACACGTGCAGTAGGTACTGTACTTTTAACAGAGAATAGTTATTTTCATAAATGCCTAATTTTGGAAATTTGAACGCGTGCCATGAATATCTGTAAAATTCGTTTCACTCCTTGCAGATAATTGTAGCAGCAGTTTCTGTAGTGTAGTGGTTATCACATTCGCTTCACACGCGAAAGGTCCCTGGTTCGAAACCAGGCGGAAACAACGCTCATTAACACATTCAGTTAGTACCACAGAGAATTTCATGAATCCCTAATTTTGGAAATTCGAATACGTTCCATGAATATCTTTAAAATTCGGTTTACTCCTTGCAGCTAATTGTAGCAGTAGTTTCTGTGGTGTAGTGTTTATCACGTTCGCTTCACACACGAAAGGTCCCTGGTTCAAAACCAGCGGAAACAATGCTCATTGACACATTCAAAAAGTATCATAGTGGTAACAGAGAAATTCATTAATGCCTTATTTTGGAAATTCGAATATGTGCCATGAATATCAGTAAAATTCGGTTTACTCCTTGCAGATAAGTGTTGCAGCAGTGTCTGTAGTGTAGTGGTTATCACTTTCGCTTAACATGCGAAAGGTCCCTGGTTCGAAACCGGGTAGAAACAACGCTCATTGACAAATTCAAGAAGTACCGTAGCGGTAACAGAGAATTTCATTACTGCCCTATTTTTGAAATTCGAATACGTGCCATGAATATCGGTAAAATTCGGTTTACTCCTAGCAGCTAATTGTAGCAGCAGTTTCTGTAGTGTAGTGGTTATCACGTTCGCTTAAAATGCTAAAGGTCCTCGGTTCGAAACCGGGTGGAAACAGTGCTCTTTGACACGTGCAGTATGTACTGCACATTTAACAGAGAAAAGTTATTTTCATAAATTCTGTATTTTGGAATTTCGAATACGTGCCATGAATATCTGTAAAATTCGCTTTACTACTTGTAGCTAAATGTAGCAGCAGTTTCTGTAGTGTAGTTGTTATTGCGTTTGCTTCACATCCGAAAAGTCCTTGGTTCGAAACCGGGCGGAAACAACGCTCATTGACATTCAAGAAGTATCATAGTGGTAACAGAGAAATTCGTTAATGCCTTATTTTGGAAATTCGAATACGTGCCATGAATATCGGTAAAATTCGGTTTACTCCTTGCAGATAATTGTAGCAGCAGTTTCTGTAGTGTAGTGGTTATCATGTTTACTTCACACGCGAAAGGTCCCTGGTTCGAAACCAGGCGGAAACAATAATAATTGACACATTCAAGAAGTATCATAGTGATAACAGAGAATTTCATTAATGACTTATTTTGGAAATTCGAATACGTTCCATGAATATCGGTAAAATTCGGTTTACTTTTTGTAGCAAACTGTAGCAGCAGTTTCTGTAGTGTAGTGGTTATCAAGTTTGCTTCACACGCGAAAGGTCCCTGGTTCGAAACCAGGCGGAAACAACGCTCATTGACACAATGAAGAAGAACCATAGAGGTAACAGAGAATTTCATTAATCCCTTAATTCGGAAATTTGAACACGTGCCATGAATATCTTTAAAATTCGGTTTACTCCTTGCAGCTAATTGTGGCAGAAGTTTCTGTAGTGTAGTGGTTATCACATTCACTTCACACGCCCCTTTTTGGAGTTTCAGAAGTGGAAGAGAAGCAGGTGTCTGAGTGCTTGAGAGAGAATATCGTTGTTTTTGGAGGTCTATTTGCTTTATAAGTTTGAAAGTTTGTGAGTGACTGTAGTGAAGTTTCTGTGAAACTTTTTTGCTATTGTCCCCCATCAGCGTGAGCTGTTTGGGGGATATTGCTTAAAATAACCGGACGGACAACATGGCTTCGACATCAAGAATACAAACGACGACGAGAAAGGACAACAGTGAAATCAGAATGTTAAACGAAGAACTGAAAAAAAGAACATATGAGAAGGAACTGACGGTGAACGTGGAAATAAGTGGAGAAGGGAAAATAACAACGATGGAATTGCTGAGAGGAATAAAGGAAGTTTGCGGAGCAATACTGGGATGTCGAATGAAAGACGGAAATAAGTATGAAATAACAATGTCTCATGTAAATGGAAAAGAAAGACTAATAGACGGGCTAAAGATAAAGAACTGTCAAATCATGGCTAAAGAATTAGGGAACGATGAGCTGGTGGTGTCCTTTTTGAACTTGCCCGCATACATTACGGATGAGGAGATAGAAGAGAAACTAAAAGGCTGGAATGTGAAGGCGACCACGCCAATCAAGAGGAGGATGTGGCCAGGAACGGACATTGTAGATGGGACGAGATTTTGCAAGGTAAAGTTTACAGACAATGTGCAATCCTTGCCATATTCTACTAAATTTAACACTGTCGAGGGATTTGAATATTTTCGTGTAATCCACGACAATCAAGTGAAGGTATGTAGATTATGTATTCAGCCGGGGCACATACTAAAGGAATGTCCGGAATTCACATGCCACAAATGTAGTGAACAAGGGCATTATGCCAGAGAATGTCGGAACATAGGAAATGTGTGCAAAATGTGTGACAGACCCAAAGTTAGATGTAGCTGTAATAAGGGAGAAGATCACTTACTTTTGCAAACAATGGACCTCACGTCTGAGGAAGGGGAGGGGAGTGTGCCGATGGAGAGAGAGGATGAGAGTGACATGGAGAGTGTGACTCCAGAGACAATGGCAGATAAGCTTGAAGAGCCTGTAATGTCTTATGGCAAAGCACGAGACAGGGTTTTAGTCTCTGCTGCTGACAAGGTGGAACAGCAGCACATGATGGGTGAAATACATACACAGGTGGAGATGGTGCAAGGTGCTTCTCAGGTGCCTGAGCCAGCTTTAAGCCTGTGTGAGAATTACACCAAAGAGTGGGTTGGGTCCACTGAAGTCACGGGCACTGTTAAAGCGCACTTTTCAAAAGGCTTCACAGCCGCTCCCCCCAAAAATCCAAATAAAGAGACGGATGATGAAATAGATGGTGAAGATCTTCAGTTGTTTGTAAAAAATAAGAGGTCATTGTCGAAAACCAGGGAGATGATGGGATTTGGAAAAAAGAAAAAGTAGGATTTGAAAGGACTTGTTTGACTCTGATTATACTTCTGCAAACATTAATAATGATTACAGTCGCATCCCTAAACGGTAACAGTTTGAGAAACATGAGAAAATTTGAGCAGGTATTAGTGTCTGTTAAGGCAGACATGTTGTGTTTTCAAGAGACCAATTGGACAGAATCCAAAATGCAGGAGATTAAGAGTAAATGGTCTGATTTAATTTTTTGTAGTCATGGAGGAGATAAAACATGTGGTGTGGCTATTTTGATAAAAAATGATGTGGTGCAGAATGTAAAACAAATATATGCTGACAATGATGGTAGACTTATTGTAATTGAATTTGAAGTTCAAAATGTAGTTTTTCGTTTAATTAATGTTTATGCTTCAAATATTGAATCTGAAAGGAGAGAAATGTTTCACAAATTAAAAACACTGTGCTCAGAAAACTGTATACTGATAGGAGATTTTAATGTGAGGTGTAGTAGAATGGATGCCTCTAGTTGTGCTAAATTCAGATATGACTCTTCTAGAAATGCATTATGGAAACTTATGAATGAGGAGAATCTAGTAGATATATGGAGGGCTGAAAATCCAAACAGAAGAGTATTCTCTAGAAGGCAGGTGGTTCTAAAGGAATTAAAACAAAGCAGAATTGATTTATGTCTAGCAAAACAAGAATTGGTGCAGAATGTTAAGAAGGTGTCATATACCTTTACAGCATATAGTGATCATGCAGTAATGTCATTTGAAATGGGTTTTGGTGTGGAGAGGAGAGGAGAGGGGGAGGTGTATGGTGTTTAAATGCCAGTCTGTTAAAGGAGGAAGGATATAGAAATGAAATTGTTGAATGTATTAATGATGAAATGTCTAATGTACTGTTAAAAGAGAATGTGTGTTTATGGTGGGAGGAAGTGAAAGTAAAAGTAAAAAATAGGAGTATTAGGTACGCAAAAAATCATAACCGGTTAGATAAGCAGAAAGAAATAATGCTTAGGAATAGGATGTTGCATGAACTTGAAAAGGCTGATACGGATCCAGACTATGATGTTGTGAATTATTTGAAAATCCATGCAGAGCTGGGTAGTTATGAAAAAAAGAAATGTTTGGGTGCTATTGTTAGGAGCAGGGCACAGTACGCTTTGGAGGGAGAGAAATGTACATCCTTTTTTTTGGGTCTGGAAAAAAGAAAACAAACTAAGAGTTACATTGTAGAGTTGGAAGATGAAAGAGGTGTAAAGGTAAACGATTTTGTTGGGATCTTGGAGACAGTTGAAAACTTTTACAGAAATCTTTACAAAAAGAATGATGTAGATAAAGTGTGTGTTGTAAAAGTGTTGGATACAATTAGTGCCAAAGTATCGCAGGCAGAGAGAATGATGTGTGATGAAGAGATTTCGATTATGGAAATCAAGGAAGCAATTGTTAGCACGCAAGGTAATAAAAGTCCGGGTTTGGACGGTTTAACAAATGAGTTCTATAAAGTCTTTGTAGATATTTTGGCACCCATTTTAGTGAGGGTGTTTCATTATATGGAAGAGAATAAGGAAATCCCTGAGTCTATGTCAACTGGAATGTTAACGATCTTATTCAAAAATAGGGGCAGTAGATTAAAGTTAGAAAATTATAGGCCTATTAGCCTTCTAAATTCGGACTATAAGATACTGACTAAAGTGTTAGCGAATAGGATGAAAAAGGTGATTGGGAGTATTATTGAATCAACACAAGCCTACGGCATACCTGGAAGAGATATTGCAGATGTAATTTGTACAATTAGGGATGTTGTTAATCAAATGAAAAATGAAGGTGGTATAGTTTTAAGTTTGGATTTTAACAAAGCTTTTGATAGAGTGGAGCACAGCTTTTTATTACAAACTATGGAGAGGTTTGGGTTTGGGCCAAAGTTTGTATCTTGGATCAACCTGTTGTATAGTGGGGCTAAAAGTTGTGTGAAATGTAACGGAGTGTTAACAGATACTTTTCCTGTGGAGAGGTCAGTAAGGCAGGGTTGTCCTTTGTCAGCTCTGCTGTACAGTGTTTCTACAGAACCGTTAGCTACATTGATAAATAGTAATAAAGAAGTAAGGGGTATTGGAATCCCAGGTGGTGGTGTCAGTGTTGTACATCAGTATGCTGATGACACTACTTGTACTGTGAAGGACATAGAAAGTATTGGAAGCATTATGGAAATCATAGATATATATGGCAAGGCATCGGGTGCTAAAGTTAATATAGAGAAGACTGAAATAATGTTTGTTGGGGATATCAATGTAAAAGGGTGTGAGATTCCATTCAAGAGCGCAAAGGATTTTATTAAAGTGCTGGGAGTAAACATTGGTGTAAAGGAGAAAGAGGCAAAATATATAACTTGGACTGGGATCCTTAATAAAGTCAAGCTAACGTTGAATTTCTGGAAAAATAGAAAACTTAAGTTAGAAGGGAAAGTAATTGTTGCAAATGCTTTGGTATTATCCAAATTTGTGTATGTTTTGGGAGTCCTGGACATGCCGGAGTGGGTCCTAAATGAATTGAATAATGTGGTGTCAAATTTTATATGGGATGGTAAAGGAGTGAGAATAGCTCAGAAAACATTGATTGCTGACTATGTGGATGGAGGTTTAAAACTTGTAGATTTAGATGTCAAAAGAAAAGCTATTAGGATAAAAACAGTAAAGAAATATTTGTATGACAGTGAAGATTATGGCTGGAAACACTTCTTTAAAGTCTACTTAGAGGAGAGTGGTGGTTGTGAGGATAATGGTTTATTGATGGGGCTTAAAAGGGCAATGTTTGAAAAGGTACCAGATTTTTATAAAGAGGTGCTAAATGCATGGGCAGAGTTGTTGCCTAATGTATATTATGAATGTGGACATATTGACCTGATTATGAATCAACCTATATTTCTGAATGAGAAAATCAAGAACAAAGAAAAAGTTTTGTATAATAAAGTATTTATGAGTGCAGGTCTACGGCAAATAAAAGATTATACATATGAGGTAATTCCAGGGTTTTTACCTGGGGAAGCTATTTTTGACATAATCAATGAATGGGATGAAGAGGTGGGAAGGGGAACAGTGAATAATATGTATAACAAGATAAAGAATAGTATACCAAGAGAATGGGTTGATTTAATAAATAGTGAAGTTGAAAGAGAAGATTTATTTGTATTTCCTAATTTGTTCATTGGTAGCAGTAAGAAGAAAGTACATTTATCTAGTATACCAGTGAAAAGATTGTATAGAATAATGGTAGGAAAAGTGTGTAGAAGGCCGGCTGCTGATAAATTTTGGAAAGTAGTTTTTCCGGAATTAGATGAAAAAAAGATATGGGAAAATTTAAATGTAAAATATAATAGTAAGGAGTGTGAAAATAATGATTTCAAATTAAGACATAATAGAATATTTACAAAGGTGGTGTTAAAGCAAATTAATGGTGAGATAGAAAGGGAATGCGATGTATGTGGACGTTTCCCGGAAACTCTAATGCATTTGTTTATAGAATGTGAGGATTTAAAATATTTTTTTTGTAAAGTTAAGGAAATGTTATGTAGAAACTGGGGGGGAGATTTCGTGAAAAAGTATGCGTGGGAGGAACTTTTGTTATTTGGAGTGTCTGGTAAATGTGAGGGTGTTAATGTGTGTTTGTTGAATATGGTTTTGAGTTTTGTGAGGTATGCTATTTTTTGTAGGAGGAATTATGTTTCTTTTGACAGAAAGAGGGTTCAGGTGTGGAGTATCTTTATAGCACTGTTCAGTAAACACATAGATATGTTGTTTAATTATGGGATGGAACATTTTGATGAATCTTTTGTTGAAGGGAGTGGGTTAATTTCACGAGAGGAGAGTGGAGGTATCACTTATAATTTTTGAAAGCACTGTTTTGATATTTACTTTATTTTTCATTGGGTCCCTTGAATTTGATAGGGGGTGAATTGTTCACCAGCTTCTGTTAGTCTAGTGTCTTCTGTATTGTTCTCTGTGGATTGTACTGTAAACAGTAGATTGTACTGTAAATATTGTAAACAAACATTTTTGATAATAAAAAAAAAAAAAAATCACGTTCGCTTAACACGCGAAAGGTCCTCGGTTCGAAACCGGGCGGAAACAGTGCTCTTTGACACGTGCAGTAGGCACTGTACTTTTAACAGAGAATAGTTATTTTCATAAATACCTTATTTTGGAAATTCGAACGCGTGCCATGAATATCTTTAAAATTTGGTTTACTCCTTACAGGTAATTGTACCAGCAGTTTCTGTACTGTAGTGGTTATCACATTAGCTTTACACGCGAAAGGTCCTCGGTTTGAAACCGGGCAGAAACAGTGCTCTTTGACACATGCAGTAGGTACTGTACTTTTAACAGATAATAGTTATTTTCATAAATACCTTATTTTGGAAATTCGAATACGTGCCATGAATATCTGTAAAATTCGGTTTACTCCTTGTAGCAAACTGTAGCAGCAGTTTCTGTAGTGTAGTGGTTATCACGTTTGCTTTACACAAGAAAGGTCCTCGGTTCGAAACCGGGTGGAAACAGTGTCTATTTGACATGTGCAGTAGGTACTGTACTTTTAACAGAGAATAGTTATTTTCATAAATTCTGTATTTTGGAAATTCGAATACGTGCCATGAATATCTGTAAAATTCGGTTTACTCATTGCAGATAATTGTAGCAGCAGTTTCTGTAGTGTAGTGGTTATCAGGTTTGCTTCACATGCGAAAGGTCCCTGTTTCGAAACCGGGCGGAAACAACGCTCATTGACACATTCAAGAAGTACTGTAGCGGTAACAGAGAATTTCATTAATGCCTTATTTTGGAAATTCGAATACGTACCATGAATATCAGTAAAATTCGGTTTACTCCTTGTAGCTAAATGTAGCAGCAGTTTCTGTAGTGTAGTGGTTATCACGTTCGCTTAACACGCAAAAGGTCCTCGGATCGAAACCGGGCGGAAACAGTTCTCTTTAACACGTGCAGTAGGTACTTTACTTTAAACAGAGAATAGTTATTTTCATAAATACCTAATTTTGGAAATTTGAACACGTGCCATGAATATCAGTGAAATTCGGTTTACTCCTTGCAGCTAATTGTAGTACTAGTTTCTGTGGTGTAGTGGTTATCACGTTTGCTTCACACGCGAAAGGTCCCTGGTTCGAAACCGGGTGAAAACAACGCTCATTGACACATTCAAGAAGTACTATAGCGGTAACAGAGAATTTCATTAATGCCTCATTTTGGAAATTCGAATACGTGCCATGAATATCTGTAAAATTCGGTTTACTCCTTGCAGCAAAATGTAGCAGCAGTTTCTGTAGTGTAGTGGTTATCACGTTTGCTTAACACGCGAAAGGTCCTCGGTTCGAAACCGGGTGGAAACAGTGCTCTTTGACACGTCCAGTAAGGTACTGTACTTTTAACAGAGAAAAGTTATTTTCATAAATTCTGTATTTTGGAAATTCGAATACGTGCCATGAATATCAGTAAAATTCGGTTTACTCCTTGCAGCCAATTGTAGCAGCAGTTTCTGTAGTCTAGTGGTTATCACGTCGAACCGAGGATGCGAAAGGTCCTCGGATCAAAACCGGGTGGAAACAGTGCTCTTTGACACGTGCAGTAGGTACTGTACTTTTAACAGAGAATAGTTATTTTCATAAATTCTGTATTTTGGAAATTCGAATACGTGCCATGAATATCTGTAAAATTCGGTTTACTCCTTGTAGCAAACTGTAGCAGCAGTTTCTGTAGTGTAGTGGTTATCACGTTTGCTTAACATGCGAAAGGTCCTCGGTTCGAAACCGGGCGGAAACAGTGCTCTTTGACACGTGCAGTAGGCACTGTACTTTTAACAGAGAATAGTTATTTTCATAAATACCTTATTTTGGAAATTCGAACGCGTGCCATGAATATCTTTAAAATTCGGTTTACTCCTTGCAGCTAATTGTACCAGCAGTTTCTGTACTGTAGTGGTTATCACGTTTGCTTTACACGCGAAAGGTCCTCGGTTTGAAACCGGGCAGAAACAGTGCTCTTTGACACATGCAGTAGGTACTGTACTTTAAACAGAGAATAGTTATTTTCATAAATGCCTTATTTTGGAAATTCGAATACGTGCCACGAATATCTGTAAAAATTCGGTTTACTCCTTGCAGAAAAATCAAGCAGCAGTTTCTGTAGTCTAGTGGTTATCACGTTCGCTTTACACAAGAAAGGTCCTCGGTTCGAAACCGGGTGGAAACAGTGTCTATTTGACATGTGCAGTAGGTGCTGTACTTTTAACAGAGAATAGTTATTTTCATAAATTCTGTATTTTGGAAATTTGAATACGTGCCATGAATATCTGTAAAATTCGGTTTACTCCTTGTAGCTAAATGTAGCAGCAGTTTCTGTAGTGTAGTGGTTATCACGTTCGCTTAACACGCAAAAGGTCCTCGGATCGAAACCGGGCGGAAACAGTTCTCTTTAACACGTGCAGTAGGTACTTTACTTTAAACAGAGAATAGTTATTTTCATAAATACCTAATTTTGGAAATTTGAACACGTGCCATGAATATCAGTGAAATTCGGTTTACTCCTTGCAGCTAATTGTAGTACTAGTTTCTGTGGTGTAGTGGTTATCACGTTTGCTTCACACGCGAAAGTTCCCTGGTTCGAAACCGGGCGAAAACAACGCTCATTGACACATTCAAGAAGTACTATAGCGGTAACAGAGAATTTCATTAATGCCTCATTTTGGAAATTCGAATACGTGCCATGAATATCTGTAAAATTCGGTTTACTCCTTGCAGCGAAATGTAGCAGCAGTTTCTGTAGTGTAGTGGTTATCACGTTTGCTTAACACGCGAAAGGTCCTCGGTTCGAAACCGGGTGGAAACAGTGCTTTTTGACACGTCCAGTAAGGTACTGTACTTTTAACAGAGAAAAGTTATTTTCATAAATTCTGTATTTTGGAAATTCGAATACGTGCCATGAATATCAGTAAAATTCGGTTTCCTCCTCGTAGCAAAATGTAGCAGCAGTTTCTGTAGTGTAGTGGTTATCACGTTTGCTTCACACGCGAAAGGTCCCTGTTTTGAAACCAGGCGGAAACAACGCTCATTGACAAATTCAAGAAGTACCGTAGTGGTAACAGAGAATTTCATTAGTGCCTTATTTTGGAAATATGAATATCTTTAAAATTCGATTAACTCCTTGCAGCTAATTGTAGCAGCAGTTTCTGTAGTCTAGTGGTTATCACATTCGCTTTACACGCGAAAGATCCTTGGTTTGAAACCGGAAAGAAACAGTGCTCTTTGACACATGCAGTAGGTACTGTACTTTAAACAGAGAATAATTATTTTCATAAATGCCTTATTTTGGAAATTCGAATACGTGCCATGAATATCATTAAAATTCGGTTTACTCCTTGCAGCCAATTGTAGCAGCAGTTTCTGTAGTCTAGTGGTTATCACGTCGAACCGAGGATGCGAAAGGTCCTCGGATCAAAACCGGGTGGAAACAGTGCTCTTTGACACGTGCAGTAGGTACTGTACTTTTAACAGAGAATAGTTATTTTCATAAATTCTGTATTTTGGAAATTCGAATACGTGCCATGAATATCAGTAAAATTCGGTTTACTCCTTGCAGCTAACTGTAGTACTAGTTTCTGTGGTGTAGTGGTTATCACGTTTGCTTCACACGCGAAAGGTCCCTGGTTCGAAACCGGGCGAAAACAACGCTCATTGACACATTCAAGAAGTACTATAGCGGTAACAGAGAATTTCATTAATGCCTTATTTTGGAAATTCGAATACGTGCCATGAATATCTGTAAAATTCGGTTTACTCCTTGAAGCAAAATGTAGCAGCAGTTTCTGTAGTGTAGTGGTTATCACGTTTGCTTAACACGCGAAATTTCCTCGGTTCGAAACCGGGTGGAAACAGTGCTCTTTGACACGTCCAGTAAGGTACTGTACTTTTAACAGAGAAAAGTTATTTTCATAAATTCTGTATTTTGGAAATTCGAATACGTGCCATGAATATCAGTAAAATTCGGTTTCCTCCTCGTAGCTAAATGTAGCAGCAGTTTCTGAAGTGTAGTGGTTATCACGTTCGCTTAACACGCGAAAGGTCCTCGGTTCGAAACCGGGTGGAAACAGTGCTCTTTGACACGTGCAGTAGGTACTGTACTTTTAACAGAGAATAGTTATTTTCATAAATTCTGTATTTTGGAAATTCGAATACGTGCCATGAATATCTGTAAAATTCGGTTTACTCCTTGTAGCAAACTGTAGCAGAAGTTTCTGTAGTGTAGTGGTTATCATGTACGCTTAACACGCGAAAGGTCCTCGGTTCGAAACCGGGCGGAAACAGTGCTCTTTGACACGTGCAGTAGGCACTGTACTTTTAACAGAGAATAGTTATTTTCATAAATACCTTATTTTGGATATTCGAACGCGTGCCATGAATATCTTTAAAATTCGGTTTACTCCTTGCAGCTAATTGTACCAGCAGTTTCTGTACTGTAGTGGTTATCACATTAGCTTTACACGCGAAAGGTCCTCGGTTTGAAACCGGGCAGAAACAGTGCTCTTTGACACATGCAGTAGGTACTGTACTTTAAACAGAGAATAGTTATTTTCATAAATGCCTTATTTTGGAAATTCGAATATGTGCCATGAATATCTGTAAAATTCGGTTTACTCCTTGCAGAAAAATCAAGCAGCAGTTTCTGTAGTCTAGTGGTTATCACGTTCGCTTTACACAAGAAAGGTCCTCGGTTCGAAACCGGGTGGAAACAGTGTCTATTTGACATGTGCAGTAGGTACTGTACTTTTAACAGAGAATAGTTATTTTCATAAATTCTGTATTTTGGAAATTCGAATACGTGCCATGAATATCTGTAAAATTCGGTTTACTCATTGCAGAAAAATCAAGCAGCAGTTTCTGTAGTCTAGTGGTTATCACGTTCGCTTTACACAAGAAAGGTCCTCGGTTCGAAACCGGATGGAAACAGTGTCTATTTGACATGTGCAGTAGGTACTGTACTTTTAACAGAGAATAGTTATTTTCATAAATTCTGTATTTTGGACATTCGAATACGTGCCATGAATATCTGTAAAATTCGGTTTACTCATTGCAGATAATTGTAGCAGCAGTTTCTGTAGTGTAGTGGTTATCAGGTTTGCTTCACACGCGAAAGGTCCCTGTTTTGAAACCGGGCGGAAACAACGCTCATTGACACATTCAAGAAGTACTATAGCGGTAACAGAGAATTTCATTAATGCCTTATTTTGGAAATTCGAATACGTGCCATGAATATCTGTAAAATTCGGTTAACTCCTTGCAGAAAAATCAAGCAGCAGTTTCTGTAGTCTAGTGGTTATCACGTTCGCTTTACACAAGAAATGTCCTCGGTTCGAAAAACGGGTGGAAACAGTGCTCTTTAACACGTGCAGTAGGTACTTTACTTTTAACAGAAGCACAGCCTTCCTCTGTGACTAGACATCCTGACAGCCTGCAAAGAGTCAAATCATATTAAAAACACACTGCTATTCTTTGGTTGTGAAAATAGTGGCAGTATATTTTTTCAACATATTCAGATATATCAGTGTCCTGAAACCTTCCATATCTATTCATAAATGAATGTATCATTATTAAAAATGACAAATGATCAAAGTTTTGCCTGCAGATAGAAACATGTATAGTACAAATATTTGAGTAGACTGACCAGACCAGTTTAAAAGCAGTATCAGTCAAAAGACAGTGAGGTGAAGACTTTTGGAGGATAGCCTGGTGTCAAGAAGGGCAGCAAAGAAGCCACTTGTCTCCAGGAAAAACATCAGGGACAGACTGATATTCTGCAAAAGGTACAGGGATTGGACTGCTGAGGACTGGAGTAAAGTAATTTTCTCTGATGAATCCCCTGTCTGATTGTTTGGTGCATCAGGAAAAAAGCTTGTCCGGAGAAGACAAGGTGAGCGCTACCATCAGTCCTGTGTCATGCCAACAGTAAAGCATCCTGAGACCATTCATGTGTGGGGTTGCTTCTCAGCCAAGGGAGTGGGCTCACTCACAATTTTGCCTAAGAACACAGCCATGAATAAAGAATGGTACCAACACATCCTCCGAGAGCAACTTCTCCCAACCATCCAGGAACAGTTTGGTGACGAACAATGCCTTTTCCAGCATGATAGAGCACCTTGCCATAAGGCAAAAGTGATAACTAAGTGGCTCTGGGAACAAAACATCGATATTTTGGGTCCATGGCCAGGAAACTCCCCAGACCTTAATCCCATTGAGAACTTGTGGTCAATCCTCAAGAGGCGGGTGGACAAACAAAAAAACACATATTCAGACAAACTCCAAGCATTGATTATGCAAGAATGGGCTGCCATCAGTCAGGATGTGGCTCAGGAGTTAATTGACAGCATGCCAGGGCGGATTGCAGAGGTCTTGAAAAAGAAGGGTCAACACCGCAAATATTGACTCTTTGCATCAACTTCATGTAATTGTCAATAAAAGCCTGTGACACATGAAATGCTTGTAATTATGCTTCAGTATTCCATAGTAACATCTGACAAAAATATCTAAAGACACTGAAGCAGCATACTTTGTGGAAATTAATATTTGTGTCGTTCCCAAAACTTTTGGCAACGACTGTAGATAACATGTTTCTAAACAATAATAAATTAATCCTGATGATGCCATGATTAATACAACTCATTAATGAATCATGAATAATAATGAGTGAGAAAGTTACAGAGGCTACAACAAAACACGCTAACCTCTCACCATTACCAATAACAGAGGCTACAACAAAACATGCTAACCTCTCACCATTACCAATAACAGAGCCTACAACAAAACATCCTAACCTCTCACCATTACCAATAACAGAGGATACAACAAAACATGCTAACCTCTCACCATTACCAATATCAGAGGCTACAACAAAACATGCAAACATGCAAACATGCAAACATGCAAAATTATTAATGAACCCACCAGGTACAACCCCAAAGCCGCAAACTCTGGCACCCTCATAGATATCATCCTAACCAATGTGCCCTCTAATTACACCTCTGCTGTTTTCAACCAAGATCTCAGCGATCACTGCCTCATTGCCTGCACCCGTAATGGGTCAGCGGTCAAACGACCTCCACTCATCACTGTCAAACGCTCCCTGAAACATTTCAACGAGCAAGCCTTTCTAATCGACCTGGCCCTGGTATCCTGGAAGGATATTGACCTCATCCCGTCAGTAGAGGATGCCTGGTTATATTTTAAAAATGCCTTCCTCTCCATCTTAAATAAGCATGCCCCTTTCAAGAAATTTAGAACCAGGAACAGATATAGCCCTTGGTTCTCCCCAGACCTTACTGCCCTTAACCAACACAAAAATATCCTGTGGCGTTCTGCATTAGCATCGAACTGCCCCCGCGATATGCAACTTTTTAGGGAAGTTAGAAACCAATACACACAGGCAGTTAGAAACGCCAAGGCTAGCTTTTTCAAACAAAATTTTACTTCGTGCAACTCCAACTCTAAAAAGTTCTGGGACATTGTAAAGTCCATGGAGAATAAGAACACCTCCTCCCAACTGCCCACTGCACTGAGGATAGGAAACTCTGTCACCACCGATAAGCCCACTATAATTGAGAATTTCAATAAGCATTTTTCTACGGCTGGCCATGCTTTCCACCTAACTACCCCTACTGCATTCAACAGCACTGCACCCCCCACAGCTACTCGCCCAAACCTCCCCCATTTCTCCTTCTCCCAAATCCATTCAGCTGATGTTCTGAAAGAGCTGCAAAATCTGGACCCCTACAAATCAGCTGGGCTTGACAATCTGGACCCTTTCTTTCTAAAATTATCTGCCGAAATTATTGCAACCCCTATTACTAGCCTGTTCAACCTCTCTTTCGTGTCGTCTGAGATTCCCATAGATTGGAAAGCAGCTGCTGTCATCCCCCTCTTCAAAGGAGGTGACACTCTTGACCCAAATTGCTACAGACCTATATTCATCCTACCCTGCCTTTCTAAGGTCTTCGAAAGCCAAGTCAACAAACAGATTACCGACTATTTCGAATCCCACCGCACCCTCTCCGCTATGCAATCTGGTTTCAGAGCTGGTCATGGGTGCACCTCAGCCACGCTCAAGGTCCTAAACGACATCGTAACCGCCATCGATAAGAAACAATACTGTGCTGCCGTATTCATTGACCTGGCCAAAGCTTTTGACTCTGTTAATCACCACATCCTCATCGGCAGACTTAGTAGCCTTGGTTTCTCAAACGATTGCGTCGCCTGGTTCACCAACTACTTCTCTGACAGAGTTCAGTGTGTCAAATCGGAGGGCCTACTGTCTGGACCTCTGGCAGTCTCTATGGGGGTACCACAGGGTTCAATTCTTGGGCCAACTCTTTTCTCTGTATACATAAATGATGTCGCTCTTGCTGCTGGTGAATCTCTGATCCACCTCTACGCAGACGACACCATCCTGTATACTTCTGGCCCTTCTTTGGACACTGTGTTAACAACCCTCCAGACGAGCTTCAATGCCATATAAATCTCCTTCCGTGGCCTCCAACTGCTCCTAAACACAAGTAAAACTAAATGCATGCTCTTCAACCGATCGCTGCCTGCACCTGCCCGCCCATCCAGCATAACTTCTCTGGACGGTTCTAACTTAGAATTTGTGGACAACTACAAATACCTAGGTGTCTGGTTAGACTGTAAACTCTCCTTCCAGACTCACATCAATCATCTCCAATCCAAAGTGAAATCTAGAATTGGCTTCCTATTTCGCAACAAAGCATCCTTCACTCATGCTGCCAAACATACCCTCGTAAAACTGACCATCCTACCAATCCTCGACTTCGGCGATGTCATTTACAAAATAGCCTCCAATACCCTACTCAACAAGCTGGATGCAGTCTATCACAGTGCCATCCGTTTTGTCACCAAAGCCCCATATACAACACACCACTGCGATCTGTATGCTCTCGTTGGCTGGCCTTCACTTCATAATCGTCGCCAAACACATTGGCTCCAGGTCATCTACAAGACCCTGCTAGGTAAAGTCCCCCCTTATCTCCGCTCACTGGTCACCATAGCAGCACCCACCTGTAGCACGCGCTCCAGCAGGTATATCTCTCTGGTCACCCCTAAAGCCAACTCCTCCTTTGGTCGTCTCTCCTTCCAGTTCTCTGCTGCCAACGACTGGAACGAACTACAAAAATCTCTGAAATTGGAAACACTTATCTCCCTCACTAGCTTTAAGCACCAGCTGTCAGAGCAGCTCACAGATCACTGCACCTGTACATAGCCCATCTATAATTTAGCCCAAACTACTACCTCTTCCCCTACTGTATTTATTTATTTTATTTATTTTGCTCCTTTGCACCATATTATTTATATTTTAACTTTGAACTTTCTTCCACTGCATATCTACCATTCCAGTGTTTTTCTTGCTATATTGTATTTACTTTGCCACCATGGCCTTTTTTGCCTTTACCTCCCTTATCTCACATCATTTACTCACATTGTATATAGTCTTATTTTCTCTACTGTATCATTGATTGTATGTTGTTTTACTCCATGTGTAACTATGTGTTTTTGTATGTTGTCGAACTGCTATGCTTTATCTTGGCCAGGTCGCAATTGTAAATGAGAACTTGTTCTCAACTTGCCTACCTGGTTAAATAAAGGTGAAATAAAAAAATTAATTAAAAAACTGGAATGGTAGATATGCAGTGGAAGAAAGTGCAAAGTAGAAATAATGGGGTGCAAAGGAGCTAAATAAATAAATACAGTAGGGGAAGAAGTAGTTGGGCTAAATTATAGATGGGCTATGTACAGGTGCAGTAATCAGTGAGCTGCTCTGACAGCTGGTGCTTAAAGCTAGTGAGGGAGATAAGTTTTTCCAGTTTTAGAGATTTTTGTAGTTCGTTCCAGTCATTGGCAGCAGAGAACTGGAAGAAGAGGCAGCCGAAGGAGGAATTGGCTTTGGGGGTGACCAGGGAGATATACCTGCTGGAGCGCGTGCTACAGGTGGGTGCTGCTATGGTGACCAGTGAGCTGAGATAAGGCGGGGCTTTACCTAGCAGGGTCTTGTAGATGACCTGGAGCCAGTGGGTTTAGCGAAGAGTATGAAGCGAGGGCCAGAAAACGAGAGCGTACAGGTCGCAGTGGTGGGGGGAAAAAGTATTTGAAAAGTATTTGATCCCCTGCTGATTTTGTACGTTTGCCCACTGACAAAGAAATGATCAGTCTATAATTTTAATGGTAGGTTTATTTGAACAGTGAGAGACAGAATAACAGCAAAAAAACCAAGAAAAACGCATGTCAAAAATGTTATACAATTATTTGCAATTTAATGAGGGAAATAAGTATTTGACCCCTCTGCAAAAAATTACTTAGTACTTGGTGGCAAAATCAAACAGTACATACCAGAGGAGGCTGCTGAGGGGAGGACGGCTCATAATAATGTCTGGAACAGAGTGAATGAAATGGAACACATGGAAACCACGTGTTTGATACCATTCCACTTATTCCACTCCAGCCATTACAAGCCTGTCCTCCCTAAATAAGGTCCCACCAACCTCCTGTGGTACAAACACAAACAGGAAAATATATCATAAAAAATGCAAAGTGGTAAAAGATAAGAAAATATTACAAGCCTGTCATGTGTGTGTGTCCAGTGTGTGTGTGTGTGTCAGTGTGTGTGAGTATGTGCCCAGTGTGTGTGTGTGTTCAGTGTGTGTGTGTGTGTGTCCAGTGTGTGTTTCAGTGCAGTGTGTGAGTATGTGCCCAGTGTGTGTGTGTGTGTTCAGTGTGTGTGTTTGTGTCCAGTGTGTGTGTGTGTGTGTGTGTGTGTGTGTGTTTCAGTGTGTGAGTATGTGCCCAGTGTGTGTGTGTGTTCAGTGTGTGTGTGTGTTCAGTGTGTGTGTCCAGTGTGTGTGTGTGTCCAGTGTGTGTGTGTGTGTGTCCATTGTGTGCGTTTGTGTGTCCAGTGTCTGTGTCAAGTGTGTGTCCATTGTGTGTGTGTGTGTGTGTGTGAGTATGTGCCCAGTGTGTGTGTGTGGGTGTTCAGTGTGTGTGTGTGTGTCCAGTGTGTGTTTCAGTGCAGTGTGTGAGTATGTGCCCAGTGTGTGTGTGTGTGTGTTCAGTGTGTGTGTGTGTGTCCAGTGTGTGTGTCCAGTGTGTGTGTCCAGTGTGTGTGTCCAGTTTGTGTCCGTGTGTGTGTGTGTGTCCATTTTGTGTGTGTGTGTGTCCATTTTGTGTCCAGTGTGTGTGTGTCCATTTTGTGTGTCCAATTTGTTTCCATTGTGTGTGTGTGTGTTGAGTGTGTGTATATCCATTATGTGTGTGTCCAGTGTGTGTGTGTGTGTTGAGTGTGTGTGTGTTCAGTGTGTGTTTGTGTGTGTCCAGTTTGTGTCCAGTGTGTGTCTGTCCAGCGTGTGCGTGTGTGTGCCTGTGTCCAGTGTGTGTGTGCGTGTGTGCCCAGTGTGTGTGTGTGTGTGTTCAGTGTGTGTGTGTATGTTCAGTGTGTGTGTCCAGTGTGTGTGTCCAGTGTGTGTGTCCAGTGTGTGTGTGTGTTCAGTGTGTGTTTGTGTGTGTCCAGTTTGTGTCCAGTGTGTGTGTCCGTCCAGTGTGTGCGTGTGTGTCCAGTGTGTGTGTGTGTGTGTGTGTGTGTGTGTGTGTGTGCCTGTGTCCAGTGTGTGTGTGCGTGTGTCTGTGTCCAGTTTGTGTCCAGTGTGCGTGTCCAGTTTGTGTCCAGTGTGTGTGTGTGTGTGTCCAGTTATTATTTCAGGGACACTGATGATTCATCATAAACCCCAAACCCTGGATAGAGGGGCTCAGTGAATGTGGAGGTGAATGTGATCAGGTGGGTCAGTGTGTCAGAGGAGGCTCTATAGAAGGACAGAGTGCCGGCTGACCAGTCCAGATACACTCCTACTCTGTGGGGGCTGGAGGAGGGGACGTCTATGGTAGTGAGATTATTATTATGCCAGGCAATGTAACTGTTGTCAGAGCAGAACAGACTCCAGGACTTGTCATTGCATCCAAGCCAACAGTCCTTATCCCATCCTCTCCTGCTGATTCCTTTATATGTCACTCCTATACCAGCCTCTCCCCCACTCCACTCTACCTCCCAGTAACAGCGCCCAGTCAGACCCTCTCTACACAGCACCTGTCCACAGTCCTTAAATCTCTCTGGGTGATCAGGATACGGCTGCTCCTCTCTCCTACATGTCACCTTTCTGTTCTCCTCAGACAGAGAGAGGAGTCTGTTTACTGTGTTTAGGTCCAGTGTGAGATCACAGACATCTGATGGATGAAACCAGACACAATATTAGAAATCATCATCATTCACATTAGAATGTTAACTCACTTTTCACTAATTCATTTAATGTAGATGTTTCTAGGTATCAAAAGGAGAAGTTAAGGTAACTTGAGACTTGTTGAATGATCATATGTTATACTGTATGGTAATATAAAACACACTTATTCACATTAATTACACACACACACACACACACACCAACTGTTTGTAAACGTTGGTGTCCCTGATTTGTGCTTCTGTAGAACTACAGATGATATTTAATATGACCAAGTCAGTAATGATGGGGGTCATTGACTTAACTTGAATTAAGACTTATTCTTAGTCATATTCTTCACAGCAGTCAACACTCACATTTTCTAAGTCCAGGTTTCATTCTGTTCTCTCCACCATGTTCCACACTGTAGCGGTAAGCAGAAGAACAGACAGTCATTGAGAGATACACCTGAACACACACACACACACACACACACACACTGGAGACACACAATGGAGACACACAATGGAGACACACAATGGAGACACACACACCCACACAATGGACACACACACAATGGACACACACACACACACACACTGGACACACTGGACACACACACAATGGACAGACACACACACGGACGGACACACATACTGGACACACACACACATACACAATGGAAACACACACAATGGACACACACACACACACAATGGACGCACACACACACAATGGGAACACACACAATGGACGCGCACACACACACAGGACACACACACACTGTACACACACATAATGGAAAGACACACACTGTACACACACACACACACAGGACACAATGGAAACACACACACACACACACAGGACACACACACACTGTACACACACATAATGGAAAGACACACACTGTACACACACACACACACACACACACACACACTAGACACACACTGGACACACACACACTGGACACGCACACACTGGACATGCACACACACACACTGGACATGCACACACACACACTGGACACGCACACACACACACTGGACACGCACACACTGGACACGCACACACACACACTGGACACGCACACACTGGACATGCACACACACACACTGGACACGCACACACACACACTGGACACGCACAATGGACACGCACAATGGACACACACACACACACACACAATGGAAACACACACACACACTGGACACGCACAATGGACACGCACAATGAACACACACACACACACAATGGAAACACACACACACAAAATGGACACACACTGGACACACACACACACACTGGACACACACACACACACTGGACACACACACACAATGGGAACACACACAATGGACGCGCACACACACAATGGGAACACACACAATGGACGCGCACACACACACACACAATGGACGCGCACACACACACACAGGACACACACACACTGTACACACACTGTACACACACACACAGGACACAATGGAAACACACACACACACAGGACACAATGGAAACACACACAGGACACACACACACTGGACACACACACTGGACATGCACACACTGGACACACACACTGGACATGCACACACTGGACATGCACACACTGGACACATACACTGGACATGCACACACACACAATGGACACACACACACACACAATGGACACACACACACACACAATGGACACACACACACACACAATGGACACACACACACACAATGGACACACACACACACACAATGGACACACACACACAATGGACACACACACACACAATGGACACACACACACACAATGGACACACACACAAAATGGACACACACACACACAATGGACACACACACACACACACAATGGACACACACACACACAATGGACACACACACAAACAATGGACACACACACACACACACACAATGGACACACACACACACAATGGACACACACACACACAATGGACACACACACACACACAATGGACACACACACACACACAATGGACACACACACACACACAATGGACACACACACACACACAATGGACACACACACACAATGGACACACACACACACAATGGACACACACACACAATGGACACACACACACAATGGACACACACACACACAATGGACACACACACACAATGGAAACACAAACAATGTGTGTGTGTGCGTCTAAAGTGTGTGTGTGTGTGTGTGTCTCCAGTGTGTGTGTGTCCATTGTGTGTGTCTGTGTGTGTGTCCAATGTGTGTGTGTGTCCAGTGTGTGTTTGTCCAGTGTGTGTGTGTGTGTGTCCAGTGTGTGTGTGTCCAGTGTGTGTTTGTCCAGTGTGTGTTTGTCCAGTGTGTGTGTGTGTGTGTGTGTGTGTGTCCAGTGTGTGTGTGTGTCTCCAGTGTGTGTGTGTGTGTGTGTCCAGTGTGTGTGTGTATGTCATTGAGAGATTGCCACTGGACCAACACAAAAAAGGACACATACACACACTGGAGATACACACATACAGGAAACACACAGACAGTGGACACACACACACAGTCAGCATATAACTTTGTCCAAGTGGTGGTCAGAATGTTTGTCCTAACTAGCCTGAAAAGTCAATCATGTCTGATATGAACATTGACATAAACCCTCTACATACTTGAGTTTCTCCAGTCTGCAGTGTGGATCCCCCAGTCCAGCAGAGAGCAGTCTGACTACTGAGACTCCTGGGTGATTGTAGCTCAGGTCCAGCTCTCTCAGGTGTGAGGGGTTTGACCTCAGAGCTGAGACCAGAGAAGCACAGCCTTGCTCTGTGACTAGACAGCCTGACAGCCTGCAAAGAGTCAAATCATATTAAAATCACACTGCTATTCTTTGGTGGTGAAAATAGTGGCAGCATATTTGTTTCTACATTTTCAGAAATCAGTGTCCTGAAACCTGCCAAATCTATTCATCAATTAATGAATCTTTATTTTAAATGATCATATTACTTGTAGAGAAATATGTACAGTACAAATATTTGAGTAGACTGGTGAACAGTTTTCACTTGTTGACCAACTACAGGAATACTGACCTCAGAGTCTCCAGTTTACAGTGTGGATCCTCCAGTCCAGCAGAGAGCAGCTTCACTCCTGAATCCTTCAGGTCATTGTTACTCAGGTCCAGCTCTCTCAGGTGTGAGGGGTTAGACTCCAGAGCTGAGACCAGAGAAGCACAGCCTTTCTCTGTGACTCCACAGCCTGACAGCCTGCAAACAGTCAAATCATATTAAAATCACACTGCTATGCTTTGGTGGTGAAAATAGTGGCAGTATCATTTTTCAACATATTCAGATATCAGTGTCCTGAAACCTTCCATATCTATTCGTAAATGAATGTATCATCATTAAAAATGACAAATTATCAAAGTATTGCCTGCAGATAGAAACATGTATAGGACAAATATTTGAGTAGACTGACCAGACCAGTTTAAAAGCAGTATCAGTCAAAAGACAGACAGTGAGGTATCAGATTTAGATTGTATTGAGTATACAGTCCACACCATATCTATTTTGACAGTGAAGATAACATTTTAAATGTGTCTCTAAACTCCAACATTTCGGATTTCAGATCAAATGTTTCATATGAGGTGACAGTATATAATGTCACCTTATATATGAGGATATTTTCATAAATTTCTGTTTCACCATTTAGAAAAATAAAAGCACTTTATGCATCTAGTCCCCCTATTTAAAGAAGTCATATGTTTTCTGACCAATTAAAGTGTAGTTGGTCACATTTGCAGTTTGTTTTGCCCAATAATAAAATGGTGGATGATGACTGGATTAATTTCTGTCTAAGTGAGTAGATAACATGTTTCTAAACACTACTAAATGAACCCTGATGATGCCATGATTAATACAAATCATGAATGAATCATGAATAATAATGAGAGAGAAAGTTAGAGGCTACAACAAAACATGCTAACCTCTCACCATTACCAATAACAGAGGCTACAACAAAACATGCTAACCTCTCACCATTACCAATAACAGAGGCTACAACAAAACATGCTAACCTCTCACCATTACCAATAACAGAGGATACAACAAAACATGCTAACCTCTCACCATTACCAATAACAGAGGCTACAACAAAACATGCTAACCTCTCACCATTACCAATAACAGAGGATACATCAAAACATGCTAACCTCTCACCATTACCAATAACAGAGGCTACAACAAAACATGCTAACCTCTCACCATTACCAATAACAGAGGATACAACAAAACATGCTAACCTCTCACCATTACCAATAACAGAGGCTACAACAAAACATGCTAACCTCTCACCATTACCAATTTATTTATTTATTTCACCTTTATTTTAAAAGAAATAAAAAAATAATAAACCCCAATGAGTCGTGCACAACCTGTGTCCAAATTAAGCACCTCACATTGTTGTTACTCACGACTTGGTAGATATTCCCTCAGCGAAGTATGGCAGTTCCATGCAGGTTTCCTCACCAAGTCCAAGGCAGCACAGCTACCCATGCAGACAGTCCTCCTTAGTAACCGATATCCCCATGGCAACACAGCTCCCCATGCAGACAGTACTCCTTAGTAACCGATATCCCCATGGCAACACAGCTCCCCATGCAGACAGTCCTCCTTAGTAACCGATATCCCCATGGCAACACAGCTACCCATGCAGACAGTCCTCCTTAGCCGTAACCGATATCACCATGGCAACACGAACTCGTTAAGCTTCCCAAGCAATTATCTCCCGGTGTCACACGATGCTAGGCTAACCTCTAGGCTGGCTAATACCTCCACGACGAGACGGTAGCTTCAGTCTTTACTAAGTTTTAACTAAATTATAACAACTCTTTTATTAAATAAAACATGTATTTCCCTTCATGTCTTAGTAGCTATGGGTTTTGTTGTAGTTCTGTCGTCTTCTTTTATAATTTTTCTTCACCAACCGTCCTGAGGTAAAACGACCATCCTTTCATCAACGTCTTTTTCCCTCCCGTTAACCAGGTCAACTCCCATTGGCCACAACTTAACAAGCGACCTTATTGGTCAAAACTTAAACTTCAAAGTAAAACAAACTATTCACTTATACATTAAATAAATATTTCTTCAAAAAGCATAATGCATTAACATTACAGTTTAGGAGCAATTCAATAATCTTTTAAATATAATACCAATTAATTATAACAAATAAACTCAATACTTGGTTCAAACAAGGGTATTACACAAACATACAGTCAATAATACAGTAGAAAAATAAGTCTATATACAATGTGAGCAAATGAAGTGAAATAAGGGAGGTAAAGGCAAAAAAAGGCCATGGTGGCAAAGTAAATACAAAATAGCAAGTAAAACACTGGAATGGTAGATATGCAGTGGAAGAAAGTGCAAAGTAGAAATAATGGGGTGCAAAGGAGCTAAATAAATAAATACAGTAGGGGAAGAAGTAGTTGGGCTAAATTATAGATGGGCTATGTACAGGTGCAGTAATCTGTGAGCTGCTCTGACAGCTGGTGCAAATCAATTTATAAATTTTCTGACATGAGTTTTTCTGGATATTTTTGTTGTTATTCTGTCTCTCACTGTTCAAATAAACCTACCATTAAAATTATAGACTGATCCTTTCTTTGTCAGTGGGCAAACGTACAAAATCAGCAGGGGATCAAATACTTTTTCCCCCCACTGTATATGGGGCTTTGGTGACAAAACGGATGGCACTGTGATAGACTGCATCCAATTTATTGAGTAGGGTATTGGAGGCTATTTTGTAAATGACATCGCCGAAGTCGAGGATCGGTAGGATGGTCAGTTTTATAAGGGTATGTTTGGCAGCATGAGTGAAGGATGCTTTGTTGTGAAATAGGAAGCCAATTCTAGATTTAACTTTGGATTGGAGATGCTTATAGTGAGTCTGGAAGGAGAGTTTACAGTCTAACCAGACACCTAGGTATTTGTAGTTGTCCACAAATTCTAATTCAGAACCGTCCAGAGTAGTGATGCTGGACAGGCGGGCAGGTGCAGGCAGCGATCGGTTGAAGAGCATGCATTTAGTTTTACTTGTATGTAAGAGCAGTTGGAGGCCACGGAAGGAGAGTTGTATGGCATTGAAGCTCGTCTGGAGGTTAGTTAACACAGTGTCCAAAGAAGGGCCAGAAGTATACAGAATAACACCAATAACAGAGGGGGTCTGATCTTTGTGCCTCTGTAACTTTCTCATTCATCATCATTAACGATTCATTCATGATTATTCATAATCATGGTAGCATCCATATGAATGTAGAAGTGTTCAGAAACATCTTCTATTCTTACTGACAATACAAGTGAAGTGACTCCAAAATGACAGGACATTATTCACCATTCAGTTTCTATTAGGAAAAACATCATCCAAAACACAACCAAGACAAACTGCAAATGAATTCAACAAGTTTGTAGAATCACAAGCTTGATGTAATCACTGCAGGCATGGAACATGGGACCAAATACTAAACTTATGACAACTTTAATACAATATAAGTGAATTTGTCTGAATATGTACAACTTTTTCAAATGGGAGAACTAAATACATAAAGTGCTTTCCTTTCTTAACAGTAACACAGCTATGTATGAAAATACCCTCAAATAAAAGGTGACATTCTGTACTGTCACCTAATATGAAACATTCTATCTCAAATCCAAAATGCTGGAGCATAGCACCACATTTAAAACTGTAAGCTTCACTGTCCAAACATATGGTGTGGACTATGTGTGCCTGGTAAACACATGTGGATCTGGTGAACAGTTTTCACTTGTTGACCAACTACAGGAATACTGACCTCAGAGTCTCCAGTTTACAGTGTGGATCCTCCAGTCCAGCAGAGAGCAGCTTCACTCCTGAATCCTTCAGGTCATTGTTACTCAGGTCCAGCTCTCTCAGGTGTGAGGGGTTAGACTCCAGAGCTGAGACCAGAGAAGCACAGCCTTTCTCTGTGACTCCACAGCCTGACAGCCTGCAAAGAGTCAAATCATATTAAAATCACACTGCTATGCTTTGGTGGTGAAAATAGTGGCAGTATCATTTTTCAACATATTCAGATATCAGTGTCCTGAAACCTTCCATATCTATTCGTAAATGAATGTATCATCATTAAAAATGACAAATTATCAAAGTATTGCCTGCAGATAGAAACATGTATAGGACAAATATTTGAGTAGACTGACCAGACCAGTTTAAAAGCAGTATCAGTCAAAAGACAGACAGTGAGGTATCAGATTTAGATTGTATTGAGTATACAGTCCACACCATATCTATTTTGACAGTGAAGATAACATTTTAAATGTGGCTCTAAACTCCAACATTTCAGATTTCAGATCAAATGTTTCATATGAGGTGACAGTATATAATGTCACCTTTTATTAGAGGATATTTTAATACATACAGTTGAAGTCAGAAGTTTACATACACCTTAGCCAAATGCATTTAAACTCAATTTTTACAATTCCTGACATTTAATCCTAGTAAAAATTCCCTGTCTTAGGTCAGTTAGGATCACCACTTTATTTTAAGAATTTGAAATGTCAGAATAATAGTAGAGAGAATGATTTATTTCAGCTTTTATTTCTTTCATCCCATTCCCAGTGGGTCAGAAGTTTACATACACTCAATTAGTATTTGGTAGCATTGCCTTTAAATGGTTTAACTTGGGTTAAACGTTTCGGATAGCCTTCCACAAGCTTCCCACAATAAGTTGGGTGAATTTTGGCCCATTCCTCCTGACAGAGCTGGTGTAACTGAGTCAGGTTTGTAGGCCTCTTTGCTAGCACACGCTTTTTCAATTCTGGCCACAAATGTTCTATAGGATTGAGGTCAGGCTTTTGTGATGGCCACTCCAATACCTTGACTTTGTTGTCCTTAATCCATTTTGCCACAACTTTGGAAGTATGCTTGGGGTCATTGTCCATTTGGAAGACCCATTTGTGACCAAGCTTTAACTTCCTGACTGATGTCTTGAGATGTTGCTTCAATATATCCACAATTTTCCTGCCTCATGATTCCATCTATTTTGTGAAGTGCACCAGTCCCTCCTGCAGCAAAGCACCCCCACAACATGATGCTGCCACCGCCGTGCTTCACAGTTGGGATGGTATGACGGCAGTGTGGTCCCATGGTGTTTAGACTTGCGTACTATTGATTGAACAGATGAACGTGTTACCTTCAGGCATTTGGAAATTGCTCCCAAGGATGAAGCAGACTTGTGGAGGTCTACAATTTTTTTTCTGAGATCTTGGCTGATTCCTTTTCATTTTCCCATGATGTCAAGCAAAGAGGCACTGAGTTTGAAGGTAGGCCTTGAAATACATCCAAATTATGTCAATTCGTCTATCAGATGCTTCGAAAGCCATGACATCATTTTCTGGAATTTTCCAAGCTGTTTAAAGGCACAGTCAACTTAGTGTATGTAAACTTCTGACCCACTGGAATAGTGATACAGTGAATTATAAGTGAAATAATCTGTCTGTAAACAATTGTTTCAAAAATTACTTGTGTCATACACAAAGTAGATGTCCTAACCGACTTGCCAAAACTATAGTTTGTTAACAAGACATTTGTGGAGTGGTTGAAAAACACGTTTTAATGACTCCAACCTAAGTGTATGTACACTTCCGACTTCAACTGTATGTGTTTCACAATTAAAAACGAAATTCTGATGATGCCATGATTAAGAAAAATCATGAATGAATCATAATGAGTGAGAAAGTTACAGAGGCTACAACAAAACATGCTAACCTCTCACCATTACCAATAACAGAGGCTACAACAAAACATGCTAACCTCTCACCATTACCAATAACAGAGGCTACAACAAAACATGCTAACCTCTCACCATTACCAATAACAGAGACTACAACAAAACATGCTAACCTCTCACCATCACCAATAACAGAGACTACAATAAAACATGCTAACCTCTCACCTTTACCAATTTATTTATTTATTTCGCCTTTATTTAACCAGGTAGGCAAGTTGAGAACAAGTTCTCATTTACAATTGCGACCTGGCCAAGATAAAGCAAAGCAGTTTGACACATATAACACAGAGTTACACATGGAGTTAAACAAATGTAACCCTCTCACCAGGCTTGAATATGACTCTCACAATATTAACATATGTAGAGTATCTCAGCAGCATGGGATGTTAGGTGAGAAGGACATCTCCAATAAGAATTCCTATTGTAAACTATCTAGGGTTATCACAATAGGGTATTAATTTCAGATGAAATGATTATAGGTTTCTGTTATTGAATCAGGATAAACCATCCCATGCATTAAACTGAAACAATCAATGACTCCACCAAGGCAACATACATAACGTTCCATATGTGTATTAAAACATTTTCAAACACAAATACATGTTCAGACACAACATCAAAATATATATTTTTTAAAATAAACCCCAATGAGTCGTGCACAACCCGTGTCCAAATGAAGCACCTCACATTGTGGTTACTCACTACTTGGTAGATATTCCCTCAGCGAAGTAAGGCAGTTCCATGCAGGCTTCCTCACCAAGTCCAAGGCAGCACAGCTACCCATGCAGACAGTACTCCTTAGTAACCGATATCCCCATGGCAGCACAGCTACCCATGCAGACAGTACTCCTTAGTAACCGATATCCCCATGGCAACACAGCTACCCATGCAGACAGTCCTCCTTAGTAACCGATATCCCCATGGCAACACAGCTACCCATGCAGACAGTACTCCTTAGTAACCGATATCCCCATGGCAACACAGCTACCCATGCAGACAGTACTCCTTAGCCGTAACCGATATCACCATGGCAACACGAACTCGTTAAGTTTCCCAAGCAATTATCTCCCGGTGTCACACGATGCTAGGCTAACCTCTAGCTGGCTAATACCTCCACGACGAGATGGTAGCTTCAGTCTTTACTAAGTTTTAACTAAATTATAACAACTCTTTTATTAAATAAAACATGTATTTCCCTTCATGTCTTAGTAGCTATGGGTTTTGTTGTAGTTCTGTCGTCTTCTTTTATAATTTTTCTTCACCAACCGTCCTGAGGTAAAACGACCATCCTTTCATCAACGTCTTTTTCCCTCCCGTTAACCAGGTCAACTCCCATTGGCCACAACTTAACAAGCGACCTTATTGGTCAAAACTTCAACTTCAAAGTAAAACAAACTATTCACTTATACATTAAATAAATAAGTATATATACAATGTGAGCAAATTAAGTGAAATAAGGGAGGTAAAGGCAAAAAAAGGCCATGGTGGCAAAGTAAATACAATATAGCAAGTAAAACACTGGAATGGTAGATATGCAGCGGAAGAAAGTGCAAAGTAGAAATAATGGGGTGCAAAGGAGCTAAATAAATAAATACAGTAGGGGAAGAAGTAGTTGGGCTAAATTATAGATGGGCTATGTACAGGTGCAGTAATCTGTGAGCTGCTCTGGCAGCTGGTGCTTAAAGCTAGTGAGGGAGATAAGTGTTTCCAGTTTTAGAGATTTTTGTAGTTCGTTCCAGTCATTGGCAGCAGAGACCTGGAAGGAGAGGCGGCCAAAGGAGGAATTGGCTTTGGGGGTGACCAGGGAGATATACCTGCTGGAGCGCGTGCTACAGGTGGGTGCTGCTATGGTGACCAGTGAGCTGAGATAAGGGGGGACTTTACCTAGCAGGGTCTTGTAGATGACCTGGAGCCAGTGGGTTTGGCGACGAGTATGAAGCGAGGGCCAGACAACGAGAGTGTACAGGTCGCAGTGGTGGGTAGTACAGTGGGGAAAAAAGTATTTGATCCCCTGCTGATTTTGTACGTTTGCCCACTTACAAAGAAATGATCAGTCTATAATTTTAATGGTAGGTTTATTTGAACAGTGAGAGACATAATAACAGCAAAAAAATCCAGAAAAACGCATGTCAAAAATGTTGTACAATTATTAGCATTTTAATGAGGGAAATAAGTATTTGACCCCTCTGCAAAACATGACTTAGTACTTGGTGGCAAAACCCTTGTTGGCAATCACAGAGGTCAGACGTTTCTTGTAGTTGGCCACCAGGTTTGCACACATGTCATTTTTTTTTTGTCCCACTCCTCTTTGCAGATCTTCTCCAAGTCATTAAGGTTTCGAGGCTGACGTTTGGCAACTTGAACCTTCATCTCCCTCCACAGATTTTCTATGCGATTAAGGTCTGGAGACTGGCTAGGCCACAGGACCTTAATGTGCTTCTTCTTGAGCCACTCCTTTGTTGCCTTGGCTGTGTGTTTTGGGTCATTGTCATGCTGGAATACCCATCCACAACCCATTTTCAATGCCCTGGCTGAGGGAAGGAGGTTCTCACCCAAGATTTGACGCTACATGGCCCCGTCCATCGTCCCTTTGATGCAGTGAAGTTGTCCTGTCCCTTTAGCAGAAAAACACCCCTTAGCATAATGTTTCCACCTCCATGTTTGACGGTGGAGATGGTGTTCTTGGGGTCATAGGCAGCATTCCTCCTCCTCCAAATACGGCGAGTTGAGTTGATGTCAAAGAGCTCCATTTTGGTCTCATCTGACCACAACACTTTCACCATTTGTCCTCTGAGTCATTCAGATGTTCATTGGCAAACTTCAGACGGGCATGTATATGTATTCTTGATCAGGGGGACCTTGCGGGCACTGCTGGATTTCAGTCCTTCGCGGCGTAGTGTGTTACCAATTGTTTTTTTGGTGACTATGGTCCCAGCTGCCTTGAGATCATTGACAAGATCCTCCCGTGTAGTTCTGGGCTGATTCCTCACCGTTCTCATGATCATTGCAACTCCACGAGGTGAGATCTTGCATGGAGCCCCAGGCCGAGGGATATTGACAGTTCTTTTGTGTTTCTTCCATTTGCGAATAATCGCACCAGATGTTGTCACCTTCTCACCAAGCTGCTTGGCGATGGTCGTGTAGCCCATTCCAGCCTTGTGTAGGTCTACAATCTTGTCCCTGACATCCTTGGAGAGCTCTTTGGTCTTGGCCATGGTGGAGAGTTTGGAATCTGATTGATTGATTGCTTCTGTGGACAGGTGTCTTTTATACAGGTAACAAGCTGCAGTTAGGAGCGCTCCCTTTAAGAGTGTGCTCCTAATCTCAGCTCGTTACCTGTATAAAAGACATCTGGGAGCCAGAAATGTTTCTGATTGAGAGGGGGTCAAATACTTATTTCCCTCATTAAAATGCAAATCAATTTATAACATTTCTGACATGAGTTTTTCTGGATGTTTTTGTAGTTATTCTGTCTCTCACTGTTCAAATAAACCTACCATTAAAATTATAGACTGATCCTTTCTTTGTCAGTGGACAAACGTACAAAATCAGCAGGGGATCAAATACTTTTTCCCCCCACTGTATATGGGGCTTTGGTGACAAAACGGATGGCACTGTGATAGACTGCATCCAGTTTTCTGAGTAGGGTATTGGAGGCTATTTTGTAAATGACATTGCCGAAGTCGAGGATCGGTAGGATGGTCAGTTTTACAAGGGTATGTTTGGCAGCATGAGTGAAGGATGCTATGTTGCGAAATAGGAAGCCAATTCTAGATTTAACTTTGGATTGGAGATGCTTATAGTGAGTCTGGAAGGAGAGTTTACAGTCTAACCAGACACCTAGGTATTTGTAGTTGTCCACATATTCTAAGTCAGAACCATCCAGAGTAGTGATGCTGGACAGGCGGGCAGGTGCAGGCAGCGATCGGTTGAAGAGCATGCATTTAGTTTTACTTGTATTTAAGAGCAGTCGGAGGCCACGGAAGGAGAGTTGTATGGCATTGAAGGTCGTCTGGAGGTTAGTTAACACAGTGTCCAAAGAAGGGCCAGAAGTATACAGAATAACACCAATAACAGAGGGGGTCTGATCTTTGTGCCTCTGTAACTTTCTCATTCATCATCATTAACGATTCATTCATGATTATTCATAATCATGGTAGCATCCACATTAATGTACAAGTGTTCAGAAACATCTTCTATTCTTACTGACAATACAAGTGAAGTGACTCCAAAATGACAGGACATTATTCACCATTCAGTTTCTATTAGGAAAAACATAATCCAAAACACAACCAAGACAAACTGCAAATGAATTCAACAAGTTTGTAGAATCACAAGCTTGATGTAATCACTGCAGGCATGGAACATGGGACTAAATACTAAACTTATGGCTACTTTAATACAATATAAGTGAATTTGTCCAAATATGTACAACTTTTTCAAATGGGAGAACTAAATACATAAAGTGCTTTCCTTTCTTAACAGTAACACAGCTATGTATGAAAATACCCTCAAATAAAAGGAGACATTCTGTACTGTCACCTGATATGAAACATTCTATCTCAAATCCAAAATGCTGGTGCATAGCACCACATTTAAAACTGTAAGCTTCACTGTCCAAACACATATGGTGTGGACTATGTGTGCCTGGTAAACGCATGTGGATCTGGTGAACAGTTATCACCTGTTGACCAACTACAGGAATACTGACCTCAGAGTCTCCAGTTTACAGTGGGGATTCCCCAGTCCAGCAGAGAGCAGCTTCACTCCTGAATCCTTCAGGTCATTGTTACTCAGGTCCAGCTCTCTCAGGTGTGAGGGGTTTGACCTCAGAGCTGAGACCAGAGAATCACAGCCTTCCTCTGTGACTCCACAGCCTGACAGCCTGCAAACAGTCAAATCATATTAAAATCACACTGCTATGCTTTGGTGGTGAAAATAGTGGCAGTATCATTTTTCAACATATTCAGATATCAGTGTCCTGAAACCTTCCATATCTATTCGTAAAAGAATGTATCATCATTAAAAATGACAAATTATCAAAGTTTTGCCTGCAGATAGAAACATGTAAAGGACAAATATTTGAGTAGACTGACCAGACCAGTTTAAAAGCAGTATCAGTCAAAAGACAGACAGTGAGGTATCAGATTTAGATTGTATTGAGTATACAGTCCACACCATATCTATTTTGACAGTGAAGATAACATTTTAAATGTGGCTCTATACTCCAACATTTTGGATTTATGATCAAATGTTTCATATGAGGTGACAGTATATAATGTCACCTTTTATTTGAGGGTATTTTAATACATACAGTTGAAGTCAGAAGTTTACATATACCTTAGCCAAATGCATTTAAACTCAATTTTTACAATTCCTGACATTTAATCCTAGTAAAAATTCCCTGGCTTAGGTCAGTTAGGATCACCACTTTATTTTAAGAATGTGAAATGTCAGAATAATAGTAGAGAGAATGATTTATTTCAGCTTTTATTTCTTTCATCGCATTCCCAGTGGGTCAGAAGTTTACATACACTCAATTAGTATTTGGTAGCATTGCCTTTAAATGGTTTAACTTGGGTTAAACGTTTCGGGTAGCCTTCCACAAGCTTCCCACAATAAGTTGGGTGAATTTTGGCCCATTCCTCCTGACAGAGCTGGTGTAACTGAGTCAGGTTTGTAGGCCTCCTTGCTCGCACACGCTTTTTCAATTCTGGCCACAAATTTTCTATAGGATTGAGGTCAGGCTTTTGTGATGGCAACTCCAATACCTTGACTTTGTTGTCCTTAATCCATTTTGCCACAACTTTGGAAGTGTGCTTGGGGTCATTGTCCATTTGGAAGACCCATTTGTGACCAAGCTTTAACTTCCTGACTGATGTTTCGAGATGTTGCTTCAATATATCCACAATTTTCTTGCCTCATGATTCCATCTATTTTGTGAAGTGCACCAGTCCCTCCTGCAGCAAAGCACCCCCACAACATGATGCTGCCACCGCCGTGCTTCACAGTTGGGATGGTATGACGGCTGTGTGGTCCCATGGTGTTTAGACTTGCGTACTATTGATTGAACAGATGAACGTGTTACCTTCAGGCATTTGGAAATTGTTCCCAAGGATGAAGCAGACTTGTGGAGGTCTACAATTTTTTTCTGAGATTTTGGCTGATTCCTTTTCATTTTCCCATGATGTCAAGCAAAGAGGCACTGAGTTTGAAGGAAGGCCTTGAAATACATCCAAATTATGTCAATTAGTCTATCAGATGCTTCTAAAGCCATGACATCATTTTCTGAAATTTTCCAAGCTCTTTAAAGGCACAGTCAACTTAGTGTATGTAAACTTCTGACCCACTGGAATTGTGATACAGTGAATTATAAGTGAAATAATCTGTCTGTAAAAAATTGTTTCAAATATTACTTGTGTCATGCACAACGTAGATGTCCTAACCGACTTGCCAAAACTATAGTTTGTTAACAAGAAATTTGTGGAGAGGTTCAAAAACACGATTTAATGACTCCAACCTAAGTGTTTGTACACTTCCGACTTCAACTGTATGTGATTCACAATTAAAAATGAAATTCTGATGATGCCATGATTAAGAAGAATCATAAATGAATCATGAATCAGAATGAGTGAGAAAGTTACAGAGGCTACAACAAAACATGCTAACCTCTCACCATTACCAATAACAGAGGCTACAACAAAACATGCTAACCTCTCACCATTACCAATAACAGAGGCTACAACAAAACATGCTAACCTCTCACCATTAACAGAGGCTACAACTAAACATGCTAACCTCTCACCATTACCAATAACAGAGGCTACAACAAAACATGCTAACCTCTCACCATTACCAATAACAGAGGCTACAACAAAACATGCTAACCTCTCACCATTACCAATAACAGAGGCTACAACAAAATATGCTAACCTCTCACCATTACCAATAACAGAGGCTACAACAAAACATGCTAACCTCTCACCATTACCAATAACAAAGACTACAACAAAACATGCTAACCTCTTCATTACCAATAACAGAGGCTACAACAAAACATGCTAACCTCTCACCATTACCAATAACAGAGGCAAAAAAAAACATGCTAACCTCTCACCATTACCAATAACAGAGGCTACAACAAAACCTGCTAACCTCTCACCATTACCAATAACAGAGGTTACAACAAAACATGCTAACCTCTCACAATTACCAATAACAGAGGCTACAACAAAACATGCTAACCTCTCACCATTACCAATAACAGAGGCTACAGCAAAACATGCTAACCTCTCACCATTACCAATAACAAAGGCTACAACAAAACATGCTAACCTCTCACCATTACCAATAACAAAGGCTACAACAAAACATGCTAACCTCTCACCATTACCAATAACAGAGGCTACAACAAAACATGTTAACCTCTCACCATTACCAATAACAGAGGATACAACAAAACATGTTATCCTCTCACCATTGCCAATAACAGAGGCTATAACAAAACATGCTAAACTCTCACCATTACCAATAACAGAGACTACAACAAAACATGCTAAACTCTCACCATTACCAATAACAGAGGCTACAACAAAACATGCTAACCTCTCACCATTACCAATAACAGAGGCTACAACAAAACGTGCTAACCTCTCACCATTACCAATAACAGAGGATACAACAAAACATGCTAACCTCTCACCATTACCAATAACAGAGGATACAACAAAACATGCTAACCTCTCACCATTACCAATAACAGAGGCTACAACAAAACATGCTAACCTCTCACCATTACCAATAACAGAGGCTACAACAAAACATGCTAACCTCTCACCATTACCAATAACAGAGGCTACAACAAAACATGCTAACCTCTCACCATTACCAATAACAGAGGCTACAACAAAACATGCTAACCTCTCACCATTACCAATAACAGAGGCTACAACAAAACATGCTAACCTCTCACCATTACCAATAACAGAGGGGGTTTGATCTTTGTTAGTAGAATCACAAGCTTGATGTAATCACTGCAGGTGTCAGGAATCCCGCTTCCTGAGTCTGTTTCTGCCTGACTGTTTTTTGTTTGGTGTCTAAGGGTGCGTTCAGAAACCTATCTGGTTGCTAGGCAACGAAGTTAGGCGGGAGATCTAGTGATATTATTACCCTGTCTGGTTGCCAGGCGACGAAGTTAGGCGGGAGTCCTAGTGATTACCCGCACCTGCATCTCATCAACCTTCTGCACACCTGGTCCTGATCATCACCTCTTCATAAGCCCTGAGCTGACATCCATTCCCTGCTGGATCGTTAGCAACGAACAGTATGTTGTGCCAGCGTATCAGCCTCATGTTTCCTGAGCTAGTCTTGTTGTTTTGTTCTTGTTACTGTTAATTACACAGACTACCAATAAATACTCACCTTCATTTTACTCACCTTGTCCTGGTCTGCTTCTGGGTTCTGTCTTAGAGAAACGTGACAGCAGGCATGGAATATGGGACAACATGCTAAACTTATGACTACTTTAATACACTATAAGTAATATGTCCAAATAATTACGACTTTTTCAAATGGGAGAACTACATGCATAAAGTACTTTCATATCTGATAATACTGACCTCAGAGTCTCCAGTTTACAGTGGGGATTCCCCAGTACAGCAGAGAGCAGCTTCACTCCTGAATCCTTCAGGTCATTGTTACTCAGGTCCAGCTCTCTCAGGTGTGAGGGGTTTGACTCCAGAGCTGAGACCAGAGAAGCACAGCCTTCCTCTGTGACTCCACAGCCTGACAGCCTGCAAAGAGTCAAATCATATTAAAATCACACTGCTATTCTTTGGAGACAAAGAGATCATGACTTCAAACACATTGTTAATTTAGTGTAGAAGGACAATGGCAGATGCATTTGGTTAATTCTCCCAAAAAACATATAGATTCTTCTTCTGTCTCCTAGAGTTGTATGGTCATATTGTTATACTAATGTGAAAATCAATGCATTTATTCAATGTTTTCAATATAATATTATACACATATTATAATACATATTTTTCTTTAACCTGAATATTTCTTCCTGATGATTAGTTTTTATATGTCATTTTATGTACTCACAGAAATGCACTGGAGGCTTTGAACACTGGCACTAGCCTCAGAAGACCTTCCTCTGATCTGGAGTATTTCTTCAGGTCAAACACATCCAGCTCCTTTTCTGAAGTCAGCAACACAAAGACCAGAGCTGACCACTGTGCAGGTGACAGGTTGGGTTTTGAGAGACTTCCTGAGCTCAGGTAGCTTTGGATCTCCTCCACTAGAGAATGGTCATTCAGTTCATTCAGACAGTGGAACAGATTGATGCTCCTCTCTGGAGAGAGATTCTCCCTGATCTTGTTCTTGATGTAATTGACTGTCTCTTCATGGCTCTGTGAGCTGCTTCTTGTCTTTGTCAGTAGACCTCGTAAGTGCTTCTGATTGGACTCCAGTGAGAGGCCCAGAAGGAAGCGGAGGAAAAGGTCCAGGTTTCCCATCTCACTTCGTAAGGCTTTATCCACAGCACTCTTGTAGACAGTAACTTCAGACTTGTCTCTGTACAGCAGAGAAAATATACTGGACTTTGTTTGCTGTTTGTCCATGAGATTCTCATTGTTGTTGATGAATGAGAGGAACACATACACAGCAGCCAGAAACTCCTGAATGCTCAGATGTACAAAGCAGTACACCTTGTCCTGGTACAGCCCACATTCCTCTTTAAAGATCTGTGTGCACAATCCTGAGTACACAGAGCCTTCATTGACATCAATGCCAGCCTCTTTCAGGTCTTTTTTATAGAAAATCAGATTGCCCTTCACAAGCTGTTGAAAAGCCAGTTTTCCCAGTGACAGAATGCTCTCGTTATTCCAGTGTGGACCTGTCTCTTCTTTCCCAAGATACTTTTCATTCTTCTGTTTGGTATGAAACACCACAAGGTGTGTGTACATCTCAGTCAGAGTCTTGGGCATCTCTTCTGTCTTATGTTTCAGCATGTGTTCAAGGACTGTTGCAGAAATCCAACAGAAGACTGGAATGTGGCACATGATGTGGAGGCTCCTTGATGTCTTTATGTGTGAGATGATTCTGTTGGCCAGGTCCTCATCACTGAATCTCTTCCTGAAGTACTCCTCCTTCTGTGGGTCATTGAACCCTCGTACCTCTGTCACCTGGTCAACACACCCTGAAGGGATCTTATTGGCTGCTGCAGGTCGGGTAGTTATCCAGAGGAGAGCAGAGGGAAGCAGATTTCCCTTGATGAGATTTGTCAGCAGAACATCCACTGAGGTTGACTTTGTGACGTCACAACAGATCTTGTTCTTCTGGAAGTCTAGGGGCAGTCGGCACTCATCCAGACCATCAAAGATGAACACAACTTTGTACTTGTCGTAGTTGGAGATTCTTGATTGTTTGATTTCCATTGAGAAGTGATAGAGAAGTTCAATCAAAGTGTGTTTGTCCCCTTTCATCAAATTCAGCTCCCGAAAAGGGAGTGAAAACACAAATTGGACATCCTGATTTGCTTTTCCTTCAGCCCAGTCCAGAATGAACTTCTGCACAGAGACTGTTTTTCCAATGCCAGCGACTCCCTTTGTCAGTACAGTTCTGATACGTTTGTCTTGTCCAGTTAAGGGTTTGAAGATGTCGTTACATTTGATTGCAGTCTCTGGTCTTGCTTGTTTCCTGGTTGTTGTCTCAATCTGTCTCAGCTCATGTTCATTATTGACCTCTCCTGTTCCACCCTCTGTGATGTAGAGCTCTGTGTAGATCTTATTGAGAAGTGTTGGGTTTCCTTGTTTAGCGATCCCCTCAAATACACATTGAAACTTCTTCTTTAGATTAGATTTGAGTTCACTTTGGCAAATCACAGCAAGCTCATCTGAATCTAGAAATAACACAGAGGATATTAATATTATGTCTGTTTTAATGCCTACAGTATTGTAGGACTGTTATAAAGTTTAAAGTTTAAATTATAATAATTTCTTCTTTTAACTGATTGTATAAATGTTTTCATAATGCATTACAGACTGGTGTGACTGATTATATTATTATTGGTATTATTGATGGTATTATTAATGTTCTCTCTCTCTCTCTCTAAATTAATCAACACATCCCTGCTGCTACTTGATGAGGTCACTAGGTGTTGTGTTAAGGCTGCTACAATATCATTGAGTTACACAGCTACTTTAGCTGTACTTTAGCTACAGCTTTTAAATGTTATAAAACAGCATTCAACATGAGGCAGACAGATCTTACATTTCTCCAGTGTGTCAGCGAGCTCCTTCTGGTTCATTTTCCTCAGGACGTGCAGTGTGATCTTCAGAGCCCCCTCTCTGGCACTGCTCTCCTGTTTCTCATCTTCAGCATCCACCACTTCCTTATCCTGCTTCTGACTCTCAAAGCCTTCTGGGAGTTCAGGACTAAGAATCCTCTTGAACATCTTCAGCTTGTTCTTCACAAATGTCATAATTTTCTCTTCAAGCAACTAAAATATATCAAGTAAATAAGTTAAGCAAGAGAAGAAATGCTTTCTCATTAACACAATAATGAATAATTGACAGATCAACTTTACTTGAGGTAAACAAAAACAAATGTTCATAACAGGACCACATACACTGAATATGGAGTCCAGGTCTGTTTGATGACTCTGGGAAGACTGACCACTGAGAATCTCTGACTCTGATCTCTCCTGTTGGTTTCTGTGGACAAAACATGAGATTACATCTCCTCGTCCAGGGAGTGTACACACATACACACACACACACACACACACACACACACACACACACACACACACACACACACACACACACACACACACACACACACACACGGAGGGAACAATGTGTTTGTTTAATATTGTTTTAGGACTATATAAATGGACTAAAGGATTAGCCTATGGATTATGAAAACAACTAAAATAAATGGGAAAATGGGAGAGGAGAAATGACTAGAGACAGTGTTGTTTAACTCACTGACCATGACCCATGAGTTCTTCTTACCTTTGTTCAGTAGAAAAGTCTCCCTCTCTAAACTGTATAGGTTCAAACATAGACCGATCACTCTTCATGGACACACAGCTGGGTACAAGGGAGGCTGGTCTCTCCTGCTTGATTGGTCTTCAACACAACAGAGACAAACATTACATCTCTCATCTACTCTGATCTCAGATGGGAAACAAAAGAAGAGTTTCATTCCAAAAATTATGTATTAATTATTACATCTCTCACAGACACGGATTTGTTTAAAATCTATCACTTGATGGTTTCATTTCAGAGAGAGAAAAATCATGTTTTTTATGCAAAATGCTATATATCTCCCTCACTCTCAAATGTGACCGACCGGCTCAATTTGGTAATTAACTAAATAACTACATATATAGTGATTTTGGTTTATGTCAGTTTAATTGTTTGTTATGCTATAAGTGGTTATTTTATGGTTGTAAGTGATACAATTAACTAGTAATTCTGAGTAATTACTACTTTAGTAAGGAATAACACATTTTTCAGCACTACTGCAGTTGTTACATAATTCCAATAGATGGCAGCATGAGACCACAAATTATATTTCAGAATATTAGTTTTGTTCTCCCTGGATACACCACCACTCCCCACGCTACTTTCTGTCCCTTTACACACTGCTAACGCAAGAGGAAGGACTGAAAAAGCATTTAACAGATTACTGTAAAGTAATATTATTATGATTCAATGTTTAGTAATATAACGATGATTCATGTTTATTATTACCTGTTTTTATGCTCATGTTTTACACTTCATTAATATAACGATTATCAATAAGCCTGAACATTAATTCAGTCATCTCTGGTCTAGAAAAACGTATTTTCCCAGTACATTCATCAACCAGCATCCACCTGCTCTGCCTTCTCGCACATGAAGTCAACTCAGCCCCGCTAAACAGCTGGTGTCTTCACTTCACTCTCACTCGCCTTCTCAAGGGGCATGTTGAGGTAAATTTACTAACCGGGAGGGTTGAATTATGTCATTTATTGGTGGGCTGGAAGACGCGCTCTTGTCTTTTCTATTCCGAGGTTGTTTACTCCCAATATCAGATATTAAGATGATGTTTTACAATGTATGTATACTGAGGTTGTTTACTCCCAATATCAGATATTAACATGATTTTTTACAATGTATGTACTACTGATTATCTACCCGGGGTTCAATACCTCACTATTTTTACCTCACTATTTACACCTCACTATTCAATACCTCACTATTTACACCTCACTATTCAATACCTCACTATTCAATACCTCACTATTTACACCTCACTATTCAATACCTCACTATTTACACCTCACTATTTACACCTCACTATTCACACCTCACTATTCAATACCTCACTATTTTTACCTCACTATTCAATACCTCACTATTTACACCTCACTATTCAATACCTCACTATTCAATACCTCACTATTTACACCTCACTATTCAATACCTCACTATTCAATACCTCACTATTCAACACCTCACTATTTACACCTCACTATTCAATACCTCACTATTCAATACCTCACTATTCAATACCTCACTATTCAATACCTCACTATTCAATACCTCACTATTTACACCTCACTATTCAATACCTCACTATTCAATACCTCACTATTCAATACCTCACTATTCAATACCTCACTATTTACACCTCACTATTCAATACCTCACTATTCAATACCTCACTATTCAATACCTCACTATTCAATACCTCACTATTCAATACCTCACTATTCAATACCTCACTATTTACACCTCACTATTCAATACCTCACTATTCAATACCTCACTATTCAATACCTCACTATTTACACCTCACTATTCAATACCTCACTATTCAATACCTCACTATTCAATACCTCACTATTTACACCTCACTATTCAATACCTTACTATTCAATACCTCACTATTTACACCTCACTATTTACACCTCACTATTTACACCTCACTATTTACACCTCACTATTCAATACCTCACTATTTACACCTCACTATTCAACACCTCACTATTCAATACCTCACTATTTACACCTCACTATTCAACACCTCACTATTCAATACCTCACTATTTACACCTCACTATTCAATACCTCACTATTCAATACCTCACTATTCAATACCTCACTATTCAATACCTCACTATTCAATACCTCACTATTTTTACCTCACTATTTACTACCTCACTATTCAATACCTCACTATTTTTACCTCACTATTTACTACCTCACTATTCAATACCTCACTATTTACTACCTCACTATTCAATACCTCACTATTCAATACCTCACTATTCAATACCTCACTATTCAATACCTCACTATTCAATACCTCACTATTTACACCTCACTATTTACACCTCACTATTCAATACCTCACTATTCAATACCTCACTATTCAATACCTCACTATTCAATACCTCACTATTTACACCTCACTATCAATACCTCACTATTTACACCTCACTATTCAATACCTCACTATTCAATACCTCACTATTTACACCTCACTATTTACACCTCACTATTCAATACCTCACTATTCAATACCTCACTATTTTTACCTCACTATTCAATACCTCACTATTTTTGTTTCTCTCCCTAAAGCAACACAGCCCTAATACCAGATATATAACTAACTAAAGTAATGAGTGACCATTTCAGAAAATCATGGGACATATAGTCTGTGGTTGCATGCTATTTTATGTCAATCATATTGCTGCTTGTAGCCTATAACTGATGCTTCGTGGTCTTATGCTGCCATCTATTGGAAATATTTAGCAATTAAAAGTTATTAATTTACTTACAGACATTGGTGAGGCAGTTGAGAAATAAAGTGTATTTTTCTGGTTAATTCCTTAGATCAGTCTCAAACCTGCCCCATCTATCCCAAGCCAATTGCTGGACTTTCACATAGAGGTTACTAGGTCACCAAGTTCAAACCACATTTGAAAAATAAAACTAATGTGTCTTGTTTATCAAATGTTCTGCCTTGCAATAACAATGTAATAAAATAACAAAACAAAAACAGCAAAACATTTAGACAGGTTTTGATTAACAAAATAATCAAAATGCTATTTAGTACTATAATGGTATTTACTAACATATTATTACTAAAACCGTTTCTAAAAGAATTAGGGTTAAGGCTAAAATAGGTAATACGTAGGGTTAGATGCTGATGTAAAAAGGGCTTTATAAATACATTTGATTGATTGTTAGGTTTAGGGTTTTTAAGGCAAAAAACATTCTGGGTTTATAGCTCTCTTGCTCCTCCCTGTGGCCTTCTGTGGGTACTACACAACTCATTCATGACACCTGCTGGGCTCATAATCTGAGGTAGCAACTGTGTCAGATCTACAAATCAATGAGCTAGACCTATCCATTTGGTTTGCAAATCAGTGAACCTGCGCAGCATTCACTCAATCAGATGCCCACGACAAAAGATTTCGATGCATATCAAATTACCCAGCAGCCATTTAGAAACAACAAGTCATCAAAAAAAGTGTTATTTCTTAATTAAAAAAATGTCTTCTGGCTGTTTAAATCAGCCACATCTTGAAAAAGAGGGCAGGGACATTGTTTAGGTGGTATACCTTTTTCTGAAAACAAATATGGTTAACCATGACCAGAAAATGTTTAATGTTTTATTGGTATGCGCCACCCATCACTAGGACTGTGGGTCACCATAGCACCGAGTAGCCGTAGTAGTAAAAAGTTACCTGAGGTAAGCCTACATGTTTAAGGTGCAGTGGATTACATTAGTAATATTTACATTTTTATTTATTATGTAAAACAAACATGTTTTTTGTAACAATATTTTGGATCTGGGCCCATATTCTCAAAGTGTCTCAGAGTAGAAAATTGGTCGAATAAGTGCTGAGAATAAAGTCATTTTACACTTATGGGTATAAATTAAAGCTATGCATGAAGTCTCTAGTCCCACCTAGTCGGCAGATATTTAGGACACCTCGTGAGCTGCTGTACCACATGTAAATGCTTTGTAGTAGTTCAAATTAAAGTTTGATATTTCTATATGATCAATCCATAAATAATATAGACCTTCATGCAACAGTATGTCTTGTGCTTTTGACAATGACTTATGTATAATAATTATAACAAGTCGTACCATTTATGTTTGCATAGCATTTTGTCTTCATTTTGGAAGAAGAACTGATGCTTATTTCTGAAGATTAACTCAGGTTTTCACCCAGCGGCTAAGGAGTTGGACCTGTGGCAGGAGTTGGACCTGTGGCCTAAAGGTGGCTGGTTCAAATCCCAGGCCAGGCGAGGGAAAAAAAAAACGCCAGAAGTGAACTGATGACTGGAGGGCTGCTGGGTTCACATCCTCTAAACATTCACCTTCCGTTGATCAGAACTCTAGAGGTTCTTCTTCACTGAACCCAAATATATATATAACTTTTAATATATATATAACGTTTCCATATATTAACGAAGTGATAGAAGCCTTTTTGGTTCTATAAGGAACCTTCTTTATCTAAGAGTGTATAATAAACACGTTTTTCTTTTGATTATTTAATTATCTACATCATGTTATTTCAAGTTATCCCTTTGGAGCGCAACATCAGGTTGTTAAAAAATAATCCTAAATTGGGCGTGGCTACAAATTGGGCAAATTGAAGGCATCTCGGGCGTAATTTGTGTTCGATGAAAACGAACATTGTATGCAACGTTATGGGCAATATTATTGTCAAGGGACTTGATGCCTACTATGCTAAAGCTATTCAGAGTTGTTAAACGGGTGTGAAGAGTGTGTTGATATAACGGTAATATTGTCCAAATTCTTATTGTAACAACGATCAGAATTGGTAAAGAAAATATGCATTCCATTATATTAGGCAATAATTAAGAGTAGGCAAAGTGGTCGTGTCATGTCAAATTCTATCAAATGTCTTCCATTGCAACGAGTACAGTCAGGGTGTCGTGGAACCCCTGCAGTACCTCCACAGACCCCGGATTGAGAACCCCTGATTTAGCAGATGCTCTTATCCAGAGAGATTTATAGTAACTGCATTCATCTTTAGATAGCTATTTATTTAGGAAATAAACTTAATGAATTATTCATAAAATTCTCATCTTACCTCTTAGCTTTGGTGTCATGACCCCCAGAGAGATGCATTTTGGAGGCAGGGCCCCCCTCCTCTCTCTCCCCAGAGAGTCTCATTTTAGAGGCAGGGCCCCCCTCCTCTCTCTCCCCAGAGAGACTCATTTTAGAGGCAGGGCCCCCCTCCTCTCTCTCCCCAGAGAGACTCATTTTAGAGCACTGACCCCTAAACAGAGATCCAGCATGTTGGTTGTGGTTAACACAGTAACAACTAATTCTTGATTTTCAATTGTTCTCATTTATTCATTATCTCTTAGAAATAAAACATTTACTAACAGACATATCTAAACAGTCAGGTGATTTAAAGCAATCACATTAATATGTAGTTGTGACATTTAATCTCCATGGTAACTGTCAATAATAATAATAAGTCACTGTTTGTTAAGGTAGTTATAGACAGAACAACAACAATAATAATAATAATAATAATAATAATAATAATAAGTCTCTGTTTGCTAAGGTAGTTATAGACAGTACAGCAACACAAGGCCATGTCTCACACGTATTTGTATTCACTAACAGCAGGCTATTTATTGTCTTTCAATCTGTTCTTTTCTAAACGTATCTGAGAATGTAGACAGAAGGGCTAAAACGGACATGATTGATCCGAGGAGGAAATTGTTGAACCATTCAGAAAGGTTTTATGCATCAAGTAAGATATGTTAAATCATGTAAAGTAGGCTAGGTTATAATGTATAATAGCAGTTTGTTAGTGATATGCAGATCAAGGTCTATACCTCGGCTATAGCCTACATATCATAGATGACCAGCCTAAACCTGTTCAGATCAACATAATGTTATAGTCCTACCAGTAGCAGGACAGAGAATGTACTGTATATAACCTACATATCATAGATGACCAGTCTAAACCTGTTCAGATCAACATAATGTTATAGTCCTACCAGTAGCAGGACAGAGAATGTACTGTATATAACCTACATATCATAGATGACCAGTCTAAACCTGTTCAGATCAACATAATGTTATAGTCCTACCAGTAGCAGGACAGAGAATGTACTGTATATAACCTACATATCATAGATGACCAGTCTAAACCTGTTCAGATCAACATAATGTTATAGTCCTACCAGTAGCAGGACAGAGAATGTACTGTATATAACCTACATATCATAGATGACCAGTCTAAACCTGTTCAGATCAACATAATGTTATAGTCCAACCAGTAGCAGGACAGAGAATGTACTGTATATAACCTACATATCATAGATGACCAGTCTAAACCTGTTCAGATCAACATAATGTTATAGTCCTACCAGTAGCAGGACAGAGAATGTACTGTATATAACCTACATATCATAGATGACCAGTCTAAACCTGTTCAGATCAACATAATGTTATAGTCCTACCAGTAGCAGGACAGAGAATGTACTGTATATAACCTACATATCATAGATGACCAGTCTAAACCTGTTCAGATCAACATAATGTTATAGTCCTACCAGTAGCAGGACAGAGAATGTACTGTATATAACCTACATATCATAGATGACCGGTCTAAACCTGTTCAGATCAACATAATGTTATAGTCCTACCAGTAGCAGGACAGAGAATGTACTGTATATAACCTACATATCAAAGATGACCGGTCTAAACCTGTTCAGATCAACATAATGTTATAGTCCTACCAGTAGCAGGACAGAGAATGTACTGTATATAACCTACATATCATAGATGACCAGCCTAAACCTGTTCAGATCAACATAATGTTATAGTCCTACCAGTAGCAGGACAGAGAATGTACTGTATATAACCTACATATCATAGATGACCAGTCTAAACCTGTTCAGATCAACATAATGTTATAGTCCTACCAGTAGCAGGACAGAGAATGTACTGTATATAACCTACATATCATAGATGACCAGTCTAAACCTGTTCAGATCAACATAATGTTATAGTCCTACCAGTAGCAGGACAGAGAATGTACTGTATATAACCTACATATCATAGATGACCAGTCTAAACCTGTTCAGATCAACATAATGTTATAGTCCTACCAGTAGCAGGACAGAGAATGTACTGTATATAACCTACATATCATAGATGACCGGTCTAAACCTGTTCAGATCAACATAATGTTATAGTCCTACCAGTAGCAGGACAGAGAATGTACTGTATATAACCTACATATCAAAGATGACCGGTCTAAACCTGTTCAGATCAACATAATGTTATAGTCCTACCGGTAGCAGGACAGAGAATGTACTGTATATAACCTACATATCATAGATGACCAGCCTAAACCTGTTCAGATCAACATAATGTTATAGTCCTACCAGTAGCAGGACAGAGAATGTACTGTATATAACCTACATATCATAGATGACCAGTCTAAACCTGTTCAGATCAACATAATGTTATAGTCCTACCAGTAGCAGGACAGAGAATGTACTGTATATAACCTACATATCATAGATGACCAGTCTAAACCTGTTCAGATCAACATAATGTTATAGTCCTACCAGTAGCAGGACAGAGAATGTACTGTATATAACCTACATATCATAGATGACCAGTCTAAACCTGTTCAGATCAACATAATGTTATAGTCCTACCAGTAGCAGGACAGAGAATGTACTGTATATAACCTACATATCATAGATGACCAGTCTAAACCTGTTCAGATCAACATAATGTTATAGTCCTACCAGTAGCAGGACAGAGAATGTACTGTATATAACCTACATATCATAGATGACCAGTCTAAACCTGTTCAGATCAACATAATGTTATAGTCCTACCAGTAGCAGGACAGAGAATGTACTGTCATGACTGTCCTGATCAGGTCAGGGTACAGGAGACCACTACCCTACAGATTATCTCCCAAACCCCCAACAGAGGAGGAGAGATCTAGGGGTCTGAAGATGTGGGGGTTTTATGACACCTCACGCCCATAATAAACTTAGGCCACAGAGAAATTCCTTTGTCCTAACAATGGAGAACTGGCCTCAGAACATTAAACATGCAATAAAGGGACTTTGGAACAATGGTTTCCGTCAGCCACAATGGTGGTCATGACGAGAGGTGGAATATTAAAATGTATGTAACTTTTGTATTGTTTTTAAAGGTTAAGAGATGACGTTATTATGAAAACATTGTACCTTTAAGAGTTTTCCCAGTATATGCCTGATGTTTATACATTGTACGTTGTGTAGAAAATATCCAAAAAAAACAGAAAGTTTTGGTAAAGATGAAATGTGAAGTTAGTGTCTAAAAATGGATTTTAGTCAAAATCTAGGCCTTGCCCCTTTACTTGGTCCGCCCAGAGAATTGCCCTAAAGGCGGTTACACCCACTTCTGACCCGAGGGTATAAGACAGGAGAGTGAAGAATTAACATATGAGACTAATTGACCCCAAGCTGCAGCGAAGGTCTAACAAAGTCGACGAACCCCAAAACGAAACACAAGGTTGAAGACAAAGAAATCTTTTTCTACACGAGCTACGGACGAGTAGCTGTGTCTAAGCGGGTGAATTCAAGCCGAACCACCCAGCCTCCACTCTCCATTGAATCGTGGTATCGACACCGTTCGGGCCGAAGCTGTGAGCTCTGAGCTACAGAGCTGTCTGTCCTCAGAAGACCCCTTTCAGATCAAGGGTGAGGGATCAGACCACTTAGCCAAGAAGGACACTGACATCGTGAGGACAACCAGAGTGTTGCGCCGGAGAACTGCGTCATTTAGAAGCCTAAACGACCCACGCGGAGCTTCCCACCTGAGACCTCCAACATGTAATTACATCATTATATTCTGACCCATAAGAGCGGCAGTTCGGGGCAAGGCTAATTTTAAATAAGCATGGCTGACAAATGAACCCAAATGTATATTTCTCTCGTGTACTTCCTTTATTTCTCTCTCTTTAAAATCCCCATTTTGGGTAACAAGCGCCATAGTGTGTTGGCCCGTTATACTAAGTCCTAATCAATAGCTAGACTGTGTTTTGTTTATGTGTATTTTTATCATCATTTTAGCTTGCTAGTAAATAAATAATCAACTAAGATTGGTGTGGTAAATTCAGTGGTAAAGCCCGGGTCCGTGCAGATTCCCGGATTATGCGACGTTCAGATTATGAGACTGTAGAGGAAATTGATTAATTTAGCGACTGTTGTAATCGATATTCTGACATCCTTTGAGTTAATTTGGGAAATAGAAACTCAATCAAAACAATGTTCCCATGGTGCCCCAGGTTAATGAGTTAAATATTGCTTGATTCATTGCTTAATTCATTTAATCACGCAATTATAAACCGTTAATCATTCGATGAGCAACAGTCGTCACATTAACTAATACAACGTCACGACAGTACTGTATATAACCTACATATCATAGATGACCAGTCTAAACCTGTTCAGATCAGTTCACAGAGACCATCAGGTTTGTCGGCATGATAAGTGATCATAGCCTTATAATAGTTTGTAGGTAGTCTAGACCAACAGTACGAGAGTCTGCCCGTCTTTCCTACATACCAACACATTTATTCAATGTTACCGAGAAATATGTGCCACAGTTTCAACAGCCATTTTTGTAACTGCGTAGACAACACACTTACTTTCCCGTTCATATGAGGAAATCACAAAACCTCTGACAGTCACTGGTGCAGCCGCCTGTTTTCTTGCAGATGAAGCAGCTTTCACAGGCAACTCATTCAACCAGCCTAAACAACAGTAAATACAAGATGTCAAATGGTCAAAAAGTGAATCTCAATAGAGCCATATACATTAGAGAGGGGTATATTGCTGCAGATGTTGGATCTTAATTTGAGCCAGTTTGCTACACCAGGAAAATAATCCTGCAGAAACAGGACATTTGAATTATTGTGTGGATTATAATTAATGAACAGTTTTAAAATGGAAAAGTGGAATTTATCATCTTCAGAAACCTTTTCTAAAGTTTAATTACACTCAAATACACTACAAGTTTAGTTTTTCTGCAACAGGGTGATCAAATTAAGATCCTACATCTGTACAGAGTTTATGTCTTTATCTGAAAAGGGCAGTTTGAGTTATTAGCAATAACATTGCAACTGTCAGCTGATGTAAACCTCTGTGATTGGATGTTATAGACCACCATATATATCCCCATGTACAATTATGTGTACAGATGTAGGATCTTAATTTGATCACCCCCCACTGCAGAATAACTTTCCAGCAATGCAGGAAATGTAAAACTTGTAGTGTATTAGAGGTTTAAATAGGCTTCTGAAGTTTGTAATTTCCACTTAGAAATTTCAGACTTGAGTTTTCCTTACGAAAAATGTAGTAACCCCTACAAAAATTGACCACGTCCAGTCAGCTCCATTTTGTATGATTAAACTGACACCAAACTGTCTCAGTAGTAGTAGACTGTTAGGAGTGTTTTACTGTCATTCACTATACTAACTTTACACCAACCTGTCTCAGTAGTAGTAGACTGTTAGGAGGGTTTTACTGTCATTCACTATACTAACATTACACCAACCTGTCTCAGTAGTAGTAGACTGTTAGGAGGGTTTTACTGTCCTTCACTATACTAACATTACACCAACCTGTCTCAGTAGTAGTAGACTGTTAGGAGTGTTTTACTGTCATTCACTATACTAACATTACACCAACCTGTCTCAGTAGTAGTAGACTGTTAGGAGGGTTTTACTGTCCTTCACTATACTAACATTACACCAACCTGTCTCAGTAGTAGTAGACTGTTAGGAGTGTTTTACTGTCCTTCACTATACTAACATTACACCAACCTGTCTCAGTAGTAGTAGACTGTTAGGAGTGTTTTACTGTCATTCACTATACTAACATTACACCAACCTGTCTCAGTAGTAGTAGACTGTTAGGAGGGTTTTACTGTCATTCACTATACTAACATTACACCAACCTGTCTCAGTAGTAGTAGACTGTTAGGAGGGTTTTACTGTCATTCACTATACTAACATTACATCAACCTGTCTCAGTAGTAGTAGACTGTTAGGAGTGTTTTACTGTCCTTCACTATACTAACATTACACCAACCTGTCTCAGTAGTAGTAGACTGTTAGGAGGGTTTTACTGTCATTCACTATACTAACATTACACCAACCTGTCTCAGTAGTAGTAGACTGTTAGGAGGGTTTTACTGTCATTCACTATACTAACATTACATCAACCTGTCTCAGTAGTAGTAGACTGTTAGGAGGGTTTTACTGTCATTCACTATACTAACATTACACCAACCTGTCTCAGTAGTAGTAGTAGACTGTTAGGAGGGTTTTACTGTCATTCACTATACTAACATTACACCAACCTGTCTCAGTAGTAGTAGACTGTTAGGAGGGTTTTACTGTCCTTCACTATACTAACATTACACCAACCTGTCTCAGTAGTAGTAGACTGTTAGGAGGGTTTTACTGTCATTCACTATACTAACTTTACACCAACCTGTCTCAGTAGTAGTAGACTGTTAGGAGGGTTTTACTGTCATTCACTATACTAACATTACACCAACCTGTCTCAGTAGTAGTAGACTGTTAGGAGTGTTTTACTGTCATTCACTATACTAACATTACACCAACCTGTCTCAGTAGTAGTAGACTGTTAGGAGGGTTTTACTGTCCTTCACTATACTAACATTACACCAACCTGTCTCAGTAGTAGTAGACTGTTAGGAGTGTTTTACTGTCATTCACTATACTAACATTACATTTAATTTCTCTACACACTTTACAATAATCCCTGGCAGGATTCTCACCTTGAAACTTAATTTGCGATTTTTTTCTGTTCTGTTCTGTATATTCTGATGGGTGAGGCCTGAGCTGGAATGTGAAGCTAACTGAAGCTGTCTAGCTTTAGAAAACCAGTATATCAAGCCTGTATCATAGTATACCCCTCAGGCTACGTTCAGGTTTCAGCAAGAGGCAGGTATCAACATGCCGAGTCGTAGGCTACAACCTGGGTTGTATTCATAAGTTTACTCCACAGCCAACAGTTTTAAGATGTTAAATAAAACATAAACCGTTTACTCTAAACGCTGTACAATGTGACCTAAACGGTTTCTGTTGCCAAACGTTTTGCTACGGTCGGCACTAATGAATACACACAAACTGTTTTGAGGAAGTGTAAGTTGTTGTTAGTCTCTCGAACAATATTTATTAGTCTCTCTTTCACACAACATACCTTCCTGAGTGAAAAGAGTTAACTGTAGATTATAAAGAGAACATGTTTGTTTGTTGCTTGTTGTTTTTTAAGCCTGTTTTGAGAAGACAAGTGTATAGACCTATGATAGGGTACACTCTTAGAATAAAGGGTTCCAAACGGGTCCTCCGGCCGTCCCCATAGGAGAACGCTTTTGGGTTCCAGGTAGAACCCTTCTGGCTTCCATGTAGAACCCTCTGTGGAAAGGGTTCTTCACGGAACCCAGAAGTGTTCTACCTAGTACCAAAAAGGGTTCTACAAAGGGTTCTCCTATGGGGACAGCCAAAGAACCCTTTTAGATTGTAGATAGTGTAGGAGCGATCAACCTGGGGCACACAGATGGGCACAGAACGAATTCACCCCACGCATCTAATTTATATCAAAAACATTTTAAGGAGAGTAGGACTATTATAACACTGTCCACCAAAAATATCATCAAATATATGAATACACATAACAATATCATCAACTATATTAATACACATAACAATATCACCAACTATATTAATACACACAACAATATCATCAACTATATGAATACACACAACAATATCATCAACTATATTAATACACACGACAATATCACCAACTATATTAATACACACAACAATATCATCAACTATATGAATACATATAACAATATCATCAACTATATGAATACACATAACAATATCATCAACTATATTAATACACACAACAATATCACCAACTATATGAATACACACGACAATATCATCAACTATACGAATACACATAACAATATAATTAACTATATTAGTACACATAACAATATCACCAACTATATTAATACACATAACAATATCACCAACTATATGAATACACATAACAACATCATCAACTATATGAATACATATAACAATATCATAAACTATATGAATACACATAACAATATAATTAACTATATTAGTACACATAACAATATCATCAACTATATGAATATACATAACAATATCATAAACTATATGAATACACATAACAATATCATCAACTATATTAATACACATAACAATATCATCAACTATATGAATACACATAACAATATCATCAACTATATTAATACACATAACAATATCATCAACTATATTAATACACATAACAATATAATCATCTATATGAATACACATAACAATATCATCAACTATATGAATACACATAACAATATCATCAACTATATGAATACACACAACAATATCATCAACTATATGAATACACACAACAATATCATCAACTGTATAAATACACATAACAATATCATCAACTATATGAATACACACAACAATATCATCAACTGTATAAATACACATAACAATATCACCAACTATATGAATACACAACAATATCATCAACTATATTAATACACACAACAATATCATCAACTATATGAATACACACAACAATACCATCAACTGTATAAATACACATAACAATATCACCAACTATATGAATACACATAACAATATCATCAACTATATTAATACACACAACAATACCATCAACTATATTAATACACATAACAATCGTCGTCTTACCTTTTATCTCTCAATAAGAGTCTGAATGATCATTAGGTCTTCGAAAGATACTTTCGTTTCTACTCACTTACATATCAGGTTGTGCCTGTTCTCTCTCCCTGTTCCCTCTCTCTTAACAGCTCCAACAAGTGTCTGGAAGTCTATTGGAGGGATGTGACACCATTCTTCCACAAGAAATTCCATAATTTGGTGTTTTGTTGATGGTAAGTTTTCAATTGTGTTGAGACTCTGACCTGTCCAATGAGCCACATTGATTAAAGAATCCTACAGTTCCAAAACACCCTCTCACTCTCTCTCTCTCACACACACACACACACACACACACACACACACACACACACACACACACACACACACACACACACACACACACACACACACACACACACACACACACACACGTGCAGTGCAGTAATTAGAATCCCAGTCTACTGTACACTCCCATCCTCTGCCTCTCTCCATCACTTTCTCTGTGTCGTCTGTTGCTATCTCTGTTGGTGGGGGTTAGACCTACTACAATACAACATTCACAACATGACAACACAACTACATAACACCATTAAATACAGTTGGTTACTACAATACAACATTCACAACATGACAACACAACTACATAACACCATTAAATACAGTTGGTTACTACAATACAACATTCACAACATGACAACACAACTACATAACACCATTAAATACAGTTGGTTACTACAATACAACATTCACAACATGACAACACAACTACATAACACCATTAAATACAGTTGGTTACTACAATACAACATTCACAACATGACAACACAACTACATAACACCATTAAATACAGTTGGTTACTACAATACAACATTCACAACATGACAACACAACTACATAACACCATTAAATACAGTTGGTTACTACAATACAACATTCACAACATGACAACACAACTACACAACACCATTAAATACAGTTGGTTACTACAATACAACATTCACAACATGACAACACAACTACATAACACAATTAAGGCACCCAACTCATTGCTCCCAGTTTAGTAGTATTTTCTGAGCTTCCTACTTGATATGAACACAGCATCAATAACAGGTTGGGCGAGTTCCTCTGCTCAGACGTTGCGGACTCCAGCCAGATCTTTCAACACCTGGATAGATGTTTTACGTATCAGCTTACCACATCCTATGTTATAACAATCTGGTGCCTGACTGCACAGTCCAAGACATGGCATGGAACCATTGGTTGATGCAACGTGTTGTGGAATATCTAATCAAAGGAAGAGAGACTGCAGATTATTTCAAACAACACTTTATTATAAGATAAGCTAAAACGGAGAATCAACTATCCACTCAACAGTGGATAGTTGAGAAGCTCAACGACCAGTGCCGGTTCAACGCTTTTATAAACAAGCACATCCTTTGTATATGTGGCAGTCAGCATATAGTGTATAAAAGGTAATTAGTTGTCTGTGCAGACTTAACTTCTCTAGGGTAGGGGGCAGTATTTTCACGGCCGGATGAAAAACGTACCCATATTAAATGGCCTACTACTCGGGCCCAGGAATTAGAATATGCGTATTATTAGTAGATTTAGATAGAAAACTCTCTGAAGTTTCTAAAACAGTTTGAATGGTGTCTGTAAGTATAACAGAACTCATATGGCAGTCAAAATCCTGAGACAAATCCTAACAGGAAGTGGAAATCTGATGTGTGGAATCACTTTCAAGCCTTTGCCTATGAAACACACAGGGACTGGTTACTCATTTAGCACTTCCTAAGGCTTCCACTAGATGTCAACAGCCTTTACAAAGTGGTTTGAGTCTTCTCCGGTAAAAACAGACCGAAGGAGAAGCCTGGAAACTTGGTCACAAGCGGATGGCCATTACTACTATCCTGTTGGGGCTAGGGGGCAGTATTTTCACGGCTGGATAAAAAAATGTACCCGATTTAATCTGGTTACTAATCCTACCCAGTAACTAGAATATGCATATACTTATTATATATGGATAGAAAACACCCTAAAGTTTCTAAAACTGTTTGAATGGTGTCTGTGAGTATAACAGAACTCATTTGGCAGGCAAAACCCTGAGACAGATTCTGACAGGAAGTGGATACCTGATGTGTTGAATTGACTTTAAGCCTATGCCATTGAAAAACAAAGAGGCTGATGAATATTTTGGCACTTCCTATTGCTTCCACTAGATGTCACCAGCCTTTACAAAGTGTTTTGAGTCTTATACTGTGAGATCTGACCGAACAAGAGCCTTGGAACGGTGATGGCCCATTAGACACCTGGCGTGCGAGTTCATGTTGGGTACTCTCATTCCAATACATTTTAAAAGAGAACCCAATCGTCCGCCTTGAATTTTATTCATGTTCTGGTTAAAAAAGGCCCTAATGATTTATGCGATACAACGTTTGACATGTTTGAACTAAAGTAAATATATTTTTTCCGTTCGTGAAGTGAAGTGAAGTCCGGCTGGCTTAGATCATGTGCTAACAACACGGAGCTTTTTGGACATAAATGATGAGCTTTTTTGAACAAAACTACATTCGTTATGGACCTGGGATTCCTGGAAGTGACATCTGATGAAGAGAATCAAAAGGTAATGGATTATTTACATAGTATTTTCGATTTTAGATCTCTCCAACATGGCGGTTAGTCTGTATCGCAAAGCGTATTTTTCTGGGCGCAGTGCTCAGATTATTGCAAAGTGTGATTTCCCAGTAAGGTTATTTTTAAATCTGGCAAGTCGATTGCGTTCAAGAGATGTAAATCTATAATTCTTTGAATGACAATATAATATTTTACCAATGTTTTCTAATATTAATTAATTATTTTGTTGTGATGACTTGACTGCCGGTTATTGGAGGGAAACGATTTCCTGAACATCAACGCCATAGTAAAACGCTGTTTTTGGATATAAATATGAACTTGATAGAACTAAAAATGCATGCATTGTCTAACATAATGTCCTAGGAGTGTCATCTGATGGAGATTGTAAAAGGTTAGTGCATAATTTTAGCTGATTTTATGGTTTTGGTGACGCCTGTCTTTGAATCGACAAAACATTACACACAGCTATTGTCAATGAACTCTCCTAACATAATCTAACTTTATGCTTTCGCCGTAAAACCTTTTTGAAATCGGACAACGTGGTTAGATTAAGGAGATGTTTATCTTTCAAAGGCTGTAAGTTAGTTGTATGTTTGAGAAATTAGAATTTTGACATTTATTTGGTTTCAAATTTGCCGCTCTTGAAATGCACCTGCTGTTGATAGGGTGCGCCACGGGGGGCACGCTAACGTCCCACATAGCCCCAAGAAGTTAACAAGTGATGACCACTCCACTACCATTGTCAACTACCTCCTCACATGAACTGGAAGACACATCTCATGTGGCCCACTCATCCACTGGCACATTGAATGTTTCCTCTCCAAGCACGGTGAGGGAACCCCTGTACATTTTCTCTCATTACTTTATGTCGCGTCAATCACAAACACAAACACATTTTTTACACATCTATGATTTGACTCCTTGCTTGGACTAACTCAATCTTAGCTCTTTTGTCTCACTGTGTAGTGTTTTTGTGTTATTGTCTTCCCAGTCAAATCCTGTCCTGCACTGGTCAAGCCTCTGAACACCTCAACTCATGCCTCATACCCTCATTCAATCACTGCTGTGATCCCTTCCCAAAATGGTGTAAGTAGCCCTCTCATTCCTATTCCCCATAATATTGTACTATAAGTGTCTTTATTAAATGCTTTAGGTTAAAATAATTACTCTTTGACGATTTTTGAAACACATTTTGACGTCTCTGTGCGTTACGCACCTATACCGTGGGTCTCCCATCCTCCTCAACAACAGAAATGTCTAATAACGTCTAATACAATTCATCATTAATAATTCTGCAAGTTTTCTGTGTTCAGAAGCCTGATTCTACTCACTGTGGTAGTGTGGAAGTGTTGAGCTGTATTATTTGGCCTGTGGTCCTGTTGTCCCCAGTCCCAGTGGTGAAGAAAATGTCTTAATTGAGCTTCTTGTCTGTGACTGAGATACGTAATTTGCACATTTACTAAAACATCAGCTCTCATCTCTCCCAATGTTCTCAATGTCAAACGATGAAGGCCGGGTAGTTTTTTTTCATGATTGCAACTCAGGTCATTTTAGTCGGCTGGCCCTCGCTACATATTCGTCATCAGACCCACTGGCTCCAGGTCATTTATAAGTCTATGCTAGGTAAAGCTCCGCCTTAGCTCAGCTCACTGGTCACGATAACAACACCCACCCGTAGCACGCGCTCCAGCAGGTACATCTTACTGTTTATTCCCCAAAGCCAACACCTCCTTTGGCCGCCTTTCTTTCCAGTTCTCTGCTGCCAGTGACTGGAACGAATTGCAAAAATCGCTGAAGCCGGAGACTTATTGCTCCCTCACTAACTTTAAACATCAGCTATCTGAGCAGCTAACCGATCGCTGCAGCTGTACATAGTCAATCTGTAAATAGCCCACCTAATCTATCTACCTCATCCCCATATTGTTTTTATTTACTTTGCTGCTCTTTTGCACACCAGTATCTCTACTTACACATCATCATCTGCTCATCTATCACTCCAGTGTTAATCTGCTAAATTGTGACTACTTTGCTACTACGGCCTATTTATTGCCATACCTCCTCACGCCATTTGCACACACTGTATATAGACTTTCTTTTTTCTTTTGTGTTGACTGTACGCTTGTTTATTCCATGTAACTCTATGTTGTTGTTTCTGTCGCACTGCTTTGCTTTATCTTGGCCAGGTCGCAGTTGTAAATGAGAACTTATTCTCAACTGGCCACCTGGTTAAATAAAGGTGAAATAATAAAAATAAAAAGATCCTATATCATAATGAATCAGATTACATGGAGAAGGGGGACCTGATCCTAGATCATAATGAATCAGATTACATGGAGAGGGGGGGGACCTGATCCTAGATCATAATAAATCAGATTACATGGAGAGGGGGGACCTGATCCTAGATCATAATGAATCAGATTACATGGAGAGGGGGGACCTGATCCTAGATCATAATGAATCAGATTACATGGAGAGGGGGGACCTGATCCTATATCATAATGAATCAGATTACATGGAGAGGGGGGACCTGATCCTAGATCATAATGAATCAGATTACATGGAGAGGGGGGACCTGATCCTAGATCATAATGAATCAGATTACATGGAGAGGAGGGGACCTGATCCTAGATCATAATGAATCAGATTACATGAAGAGGGGGGGACCTGATCCTAGATCATAATGAATCAGATTACATGGAGAGGGGGGACCTGATCCTATATCATAATGAATCAGATTACATGGAGAGGGGGGACCTGATCCTATATCATAATGAATCAGATTACATGGAGAGGGGGGACCTGATCCTAGATCATAATGAATCAGATTACATGGAGAGGGGGGGACCTGATCCTAGATCATAATGAATCAGATTACATGGAGAGGGGGGACCTGATCCTAGATCATAATGAATCAGATTACATGGAGAGGGGGGACCTGATCCTAGATCATAATGAATCAGATTACATGGTGAGGGGGGACCTGATCCTAGATCATAATGAATCAGATTACATGGAGAGGGGGGGACCTGATCCTAGATCATAATGAATCAGATTACATGGAGAGCCGGATATATATAATATAGCCTACTATTTAATATGCCATAAACTATTGGTTTTTTAACAGTTTCATTAATTCATTGTAATTAACTTAATCATTATGACACACCCCTCTCTATTGTCATTGGTTGCACTAATTGCACTGTTCCTCTACATAACCTGGTTCAAGTATTGATGACATCACCCTGAAGAAGGCACAGTGATGCTGAAACGTTGGTAAATACCCAATAAATTACTGGGAGTTTACATATGGAGTGTGCGACTCTCTTTATTTTGATAGTTTATAACTCTTATGTAGTTGCCATCTTTTTGTGTTTTTCAGGCAGCCTGGGAAAGAACTGAAAAAACTCACGAAAGAGTCAAGACAGAGACACCAGAAAGACCCAAGAAGACTTGGACGCAGCATCAGAGGACAGAGAGGGAAGTTCAGAACTCACTCAGTCTGGTCAGTTGGTGAGGGTAGACTTGGAGGCTGCTTACCTGACATGGAGGAAGTCCCCCCTCCACTCCCCTACCTTCCCTATACCCCCTCCTCTCCCCTACCTTCCCTATACCCCCTCCTCTCCCCTACCTTCCCTATACCCCCTCCTCTCCCCTACCTTCCCTATACCCCCTCCTCTCCCCTACCTTCCCTATACCTCCTCCTCTCCCCTACCTTCCCTTTACCCCTCCTCTCCCCTACCTTCCCTATACCCCCCCTCCTCTCCCCTACCTTCCCTATACCCGCCCTCTCCCCTACCTTCCCTATACCCCCTCCTCTCCCCAACCTTCCCTATACCCCCTCCTCTCCCCTATCTTCCCTATACCCCCCTCTCCCCTACCTTCCCTATACCCCCCCTCTCCGCTACCTTCCCTATACCCCCCTCCTCTCCCCTACCTTCCCTATACCCCCCTCCTCTCCTCTACCTTCCCTATACCCTCCTCCCTTCCCCTACATTCCCTATACCCCCTCCTCTCCCCTACCTTCCCTATACCCCCTCCTCTCCCCAACCTTCCCTATACCCCCTCCTCTCCCCTACCTTCCCTATACCCCCCTCCTCTCCCCTATCTTCCCTATACCCCCCTCGTCTCCCCTACCTTCCCTATACCCCCCTCCTCTCCCCTACCTTCCCATATACCCCCCTCCTCTCCCCTACCTTCCCTATACCCCCTCCTCTCCCCTACCTTCCCTACACCCCCTCCTCTCCCCTACCTTCCCTACACCCCCTCCTCTCCCCTACCTTCCCTATACCCCCTCCTCTCCCCTACCTTCCCTATACCCCCCTCCTCTCCCCTACCTTCCCTATACCCCCCCTCCTCTCCCCTATCTTCCCTCTACCCCCCCTCTCCCCTACATTCCCTATACCCCCTCCTCTTCCCTACCTTCCCTATACCCCCTCCTCTCCCCTATCTTCCCTATACCCCCCCTCCTCTCCCCTACCTTCCCTATACCCCCTCCTCTCCCCTACCTTCCCTATACCCCCTCCTCTCCCCTACCTTCCCTATACCCCCTCCTCTCCCCTACCTTCCCTATACCCCCCTCCTCTCCCCTACCTTCCCTATACCCCCCTCCTCTCCCCTATACCCCCCTCCTCTCCCCTACCTTCCCTATACCCCCCCTCTCCCCTACCTTCCCTATACCCCCTCCTCTCCCCTACCTTCCCTATACCCCCCTCCTCTCCCCTACCTTCCCTATACCCCCTCCTCTCCCCTACCTTCCCTATACCCCCTCCTCTCCCCTACCTTCCCTATACCCCCTCCTCTCCCCTATCTTCCCTATACCCCCCTCCTCTCCCCTACCTTCCCTATACCCCCCTCCTCTCCCCTACCTCCCCTATACCCCCTCCTCTCCCCTACCTTCCCTATACCCCCCCTCTCCCCTACCTTCCCTATACCCCCTCCTCTCCCCTACCTTCCCTATACCCCCTCTTCTCCCCTACCCCCTCCTCTCCCCTACCTTCCCTATACCCCCTCCTCTCCCCTACCTTCCCTTTACCCCCTCCTCTCCCCTACCTTCCCTATACCCCCCTCCTCTCCTCTACCTTCCCTTTACCCCCTCCTCTCCCCTACCTTCCCTATACCCCCCCTCCTCTCCTCTACCTTCCCTATACCTCCTCCTCTCCCCTACCTTCCCTATACCCCCTCCTCTCCCCTACCTTCCCTATACCCCCCCTCCTCTCCTCTACCTTCCCTTTACCCCCTCCTCTCCCCTACCTTCCCTATACCCCCTCCTCTCCCCTACCTTCCCTATACCTCCTCCTCTCCTCTACCTTCCCTATACCTCCTCCTCTCCCCTACCTTCCCTATACCCCCTCCTCTCCCCTACCTTCCCTATACCCCCCCTGTCCCCTATTATGTTGGACCATCATGTTTATTTGTTTGAATCTTGTCTTTGTCTGTGATTAGGTTAGAAGAGAATGACTCCTCAACCCAAGAGGCCCTGGAGCAGCTGTGATCAGGTTAGAAGAGAATGACTCCTCAACCCAAGAGGCCCTGGAGCAGCTGGGATTAGGTTAGAAGAGAATGACTCCTCAACCCAAGAGGCCCTGGAGCAGCTGTGATCAGGTTAGAAGAGAATGACTCCTCAACCCAAGAGGCCCTGGAGCAGCTGTGATCAGGTTAGAAGAGAATGACTCCTCAACCAAAGAGGCCCTGGAGCAGCTGTGATCAGGTTAGAAGAGAATGACTCCTCAACCCAAGAGGCCCTGGAGCAGCTGTGAGAGAGCATCAGTGTGGAAGCATTTGGGGAAATTTAAAGGTTTCCTGGAAAAGAGGATTGACTGTTATGTAAAGGGTCAGAGCCACTGAGTGGACAAAATATTAAGGATACCTTCCTAATATTGAGTTATGCCTGGTCAGTTTGTCATGGAAAGAAAAGGTGTCCTTAATGTTTTGTGTAAATTACATAATAATAATACAATTATGGATTGTTTAATGTAGCCTATTGTTTTCTCTTTGTTCAACCTGCCATCTACCCACCTGGGGACTGAGGGTTATGAGAGAACCCCCACATCACTAGCTTCTCTTTATTCAACCTGCCATCTACCCACCTGGGGACTGAGGGTTATGAGAGAACCCCCACATCACTAGCTTCTCTTTATTCAACCCGCCATCTACCTACCTGGGGACCGAGGGTTATGAGAGAACCCCCACATCACTAGCTTCTCTTTATTCAACCCGTCATCTACCCACCTGGGGACTGAGGGTTATGAGAGAACCCCCACATCACTAGCTTCTCTTTATTCAACCTGCCATCTACCCACCTGGGGACTGAGGGTTATGAGAGAACCCCCACATCACTAGCTTCTCTTTATTCAACCTGCCATCTACCCACCTGGGGACTGAGGGTTATGAGAGAACCCCCACATCACTAGCTTCTCTTTATTCAACCTGCCATCTACCCACCTGGGGACTGAGGGTTATGAGAGAACCCCCACATCACTAGCTTCTCTTTATTCAACCTGCCATCTACCCACCTGGGGACTGAGGGTTATGAGAGAACCCCCACATCACTAGCTTCTCTTTATTCAACCTGCCATCTACCCACCTGGGGACTGAGGGTTATGAGAGAACCCCCACATCACTAGCTTCTCTTTATTCAACCTGCCATCTACCCACCTGGGGACTGAGGGTTATGAGAGAACCCCCACATCACTAGCTTCTCTTTATTCAACCTGCCATCTCCCCACCTGGGGACTGAGGGTTATGAGAGAACCCCCACATCACTAGCTTCTCTTTATTCAACCTGCCATCTACCCACCTGGGGACTGAGGGTTATGAGAGAACCCCCACATCACTAGCTTCTCTTTATACAACCTGCCATCTACCCACCTGGGGACTGAGGGTTATGAGAGAACCCCCACATCACTAGCTTCTCTTTATTCAACCTGCCATCTACCCACCTGGGGACTGAGGGTTATGAGAGAACCCCCACATCACTAGCTTCTCTTTATTCAACCTGCCATCTACCCACCTGGGGACTGAGGGTTATGAGAGAACCCCCACATCACTAGCTTCTCTTTATTCAACCTGCCATCTACCCACCTGGGGACTGAGGGTTATGAGAGAACCCCCACATCACTAGCTTCTCTTTATTCAACCTGCCATCTACCCACCTGGGGACTGAGGGTTATGAGAGAACCCCCACATCACTAGCTTCTCTTTATTCAACCTGCCATCTACCCACCTGGGGACTGAGGGTTATGAGAGAACCCCCACATCCCTAGCTTCTCTTTATTCAACCTGCCATCTACCCACCTGGGGACTGAGGGTTATGAGAGAACCCCCACATCACTAGCTTCTCTTTATTCAACCTGCCATCTACCCACCTGGGGACTGAGGGTTATGAGAGAACCCCCACATCACTAGCTTGCATGTTCTGCAGCCTTGTAAAGATAAGGAGGGGATGACTGGGAGGCTGGTTGGTATTTGTCATGAATCTTGCCCTGGAGGCAGTTCAGCAAAGTGGTCGCTAGCTGGCACAGTTACAAAGTCATAAAATCTGATTTAAATCCTAACCTTAACCACAATGCTAATCCTTCCTCAAATTAAGACCATAAAGAAATTGTCTTCGCAGCTGGCATTTCCTGAAAAAAAAAAAAAAATCACGCTGTTCAGCCTCCAGGTCAAGATTCATGACAAACGTCAACCTGTGATTGGCAGAAGCAATGTATGACAATGTAAAATCAATAATGAAATTGTTTTTCATAATTAACATGCTTTTTCTTGTTTCAAGTATGTTTTATTATGAGAAGTACAATATATTAATGTACAACTATGGAGCGTATGTCCATATATAATTGTACAATTTGTTATTTAACATAAAAGACGTTGTCATGGTTGTCATAAGGAGAAGCGGACCAAAGCGCAGCGTGTGTGTCGTTCCACATTTTATTTAAACTGTGAAACTATGCAATACATATAAATAAACTGAACAACAACAACAACAACAACAACAACAACAACAACAACAACAACAACAACAACAACAACAACAACAACAACAACAACAACAACAACAACAACAACAACAACAACCCGTGACGCAGAGGTGAAACATACACTACTCACAAATAATCTCCCACAAACCCAGGTGGAAAGAAACCCTACTTAAGTACGATCTCCAATTAGAGACAACGATGACCAGCTGCTTCTAATTGGAGATCATCCCAAACAAAACCACCATAGAAATACAAAACTAGAACCTGACAACATAGAAATAGAAAACATAGAGAGAAAAAAACCTGTCACGCCCTGACCTACTCTACCATAGAAAATAACAGCTTTCAATGGTCAGGACGTGACAGACGTACAACAAATTATCACAATGGTATTTTAACAGTGTTATTGTAAGAGTTTAAATGTTTAAACAGAGGATCCATCTAAAACAGGATAAAACAAGATGATAAACAGAGGATCCATCTAAAACAGGATAAAACAAGATGATAAACAGAGGATCCATCTAAAACAGGATAAAACAAGATGATAAACAGAGGATCCATCTAAAACAGTATAAAACAAAATGTTTAAACAGAGGATCCATCTAAAACAAGATGATAAACAGAGGATCCATCTAAAACAGTATAAAACAAGTGCAGTATGTGCTGAGAATGTTACTTTAACGTCACACTATAACTTCATGGGAGTCTTGTGGAAAGACTGCATGTTGTTTTGGGTGGATTGAGTGACGTCTCACAATTATCTCACAATTATAGGAAGACGCACATTTGTGTGTGTGTCCAGTGTGTGTTTGTCCACTGTGTGTGTGTGTGTGTCTGTTTGTTTGTCCAGTTTGTGTGTGTATCCAGTATGTGTGTCCAATGTGTGTGTGTGTATCCAGTGTGTGTCCAGTGTATGTCTGTGTGTGTGTTTGTTTGTCCAGTGTGTGTGTGTGTGTGTGTGTGTTAATGTGTGTTTGTCCAGTGTGTGTTTGTGTGAGTGCAGTGTGTGTGTGTGTGTGTGTGTGTGAGACCAGTGTGTGTGTGTGTGTGTGTGTGTGTTTGTCCAGTGAGTGTGTGTGTGTGTGTGTGTGTTTGTCCGGTGAGTGTGTGAGTGTGTGTGTGCGTTTGTCCAGTGAGTGTGTGTGTGTGTGTGTTTGTCCAGTGAGTGTGTGTGTGTGTGTTTGTCCAGTGAGTGTGTGTGTGTGTGTTTTTCCAGGGTGTGTGTGTGTGTGTTTGTCCAGTGTGTGTGTGTGTGTGTGTGTGTGTGTGTGTGTGTGTGTGTGTGTGTGTGTGTGTGTGTGTGTGTGTGTGTGTGTGTGTGTGTGTGTGTTTGTGAGTCCAGTGTGTGTGTGTGTGTGATTGCAGTGTGTTTGTGTGAGTGCATTGTGTGTGTGTGTGAGTCCAGTGTGTGTGTGTCCAATGTGTATGTGTGTGTGTGTATCACTGACAGAGGGACACTGAGTCGCCATCCCACCAAACTCTAAACCCTGGATAGAGGGGCTCAGTGAATGTGGAGGTGAATGTGATCAGGTGGGTCAGTGTGTCAGAGGAGGCTCTATAGAAGGACAGAGTGCCGGCTGGCCAGTCCAGATACACTCCTACTCTGTGGGAGCTGGAGGATGAGACGTCTATGATAGTGGTATTATTATTATGACAGGCAGAGTTACTGTTGTCAGAGCAGAACAGACTCCAGGACTTGTCATTGTATCCAAGCCAACAGTCCTCTCTCCCTCCTCTCCTGCTGATTCCTTTATATGTCACTCCTATAACAGCCCCCCCACTCCACTCTACCTCCCAGTAACGGCGCCCAGTCAGACCCTCTCTACACAGCACCTGTCTACAGTTCTCAAATCTCTCTGGGTGATCAGGATACGGCTGCTCCTCTCTCCTACATGTCACCTTTCTGTTCTCCTCAGACAGAGAGAGGTGTCTGTTTACTGTGTTTGGGTCCAGTGTGAGATCACAGACATCTGATGGATGAAACCAGACACAATATTAGAAATCATCATCATTCACATTAGAATGTTAACTCACTTTTCACTAATTCATTTAATGTAGATGTTTCTAGGTATCAAAAGGAGAAGTTAAGGCAACTTGAGACTTGTTGAATGATCATATGTTATACTGTACGGTAATATAAAACACACTTATTCCCATTAATTACACACACACACACACACACACACACACACACATTGTCAAAGCAACTGTTTGTAAACGTTGGTGTCCCTGATTTCTGCTTCTGTAGAACTACAGCTGATATTTAATATGACCAAGTCAGTAATGATGGTGGTCTTTGACTTTGACTTAACTTGAATTAAGACTTATTCTTAGTCATATTCTTCACAGCAGTCAACACTCACATTTTCTAAGCCCAGGTTTCATTCTGTTCTCTCCACCATGTTCCACACTGTAGCGGTAAGCAGAAGAACTGACAGTCATTGAGAGAGAGGGACGGGGACACACACACACACACACACACACACACACACACACACACACACACACACACACACACACACACACACACACACACACACACACACACACACACACACACACACACACACACACACACACACACACACACACAGTCAGCATATAACTTTGTCCAAGTGGTGGTCAGAATGTTTGTCTTAACTAGCCTGATAAGTCAAACATGTCTGATATGAACATTGACATAAACCCTCTACATACTTGAGTTTCTCCAGTCTGCAGTGTGGATCCTCCAGTCCAGCAGAGAGCAGTCTGACTCCTGAGTCTCCTGGGTGATTGTAGCTCAGGTCCAGCTCTCTCAGGTGTGAGGGGTTTGACCTCAGAGCTGAGACCAGAGAAGCACAGCCTTCCTCTGTGACTAGACAGCCTGACAGCCTGCAAAGAGTCAAATCATATTAAAATCACACTGCTATTCTTTGGTGGTGAAAATAGTGGCAGTATATTTTTTCAAAATGTTCAGTTTCTATTGGGAAAAACATAATCTAAAACACAACCAAGACAAACTGTAAATGAGTTGGTAGAAACACAAGGAGAAAAACATGACTTCCATGATTGAGAAAGATCATGAATGAATCACGAATAATAATGAGTGAGAAAGTTACAAAGGATACAACAAAACATGCTAACCTCTCACCATTACCAATAACAGAGACTACAACAAAACGTGCTAACCTCTCACCATTACCAATAACAGAGACTACAACAAAACATGCTAACCTCTCACCATTACCAATAACAGAGGCTACAACAAAACATGCTAACCTCTCACCATTACCAATAACAGAGGCTACAACAAAACATGCTAACCTCTCACCATTACCAATAACAGAGGATACAACAAAACATGCTAACCTCTCACCATTACCAATAACAGAGGCTATAACAAAACATGCTAACCTCTCACCATTACCAATAACAGAGGATACAACAAAACATGCTAACCTCTCACCATTACCAATAACAGAGACTACAACAAAACATGCTAACCTCTCACCATTATCAATAACAGAGGCTACAACAAAACATGCTAACCTCTCACCATTACCAATAACAGAGGATACAACAAAACATGCTAACCTCTCACCATTACCAATAACAGAGGCTATAACAAAACATGCTAACCTCTCACCATTACCAATAACAGAGGCTACAACAAAACATGCTAACCTCTCACCATTACCAATAACAGAGGCTACAACAGAACATGCTAACCTCTCACCATTACCAATAACAGAGGCTACAACAAAACATGCTAACCTCTCACCATTACCAATAACAGAGGCTACAACAAAACATGCTAACCTCTCACCATTACCAATAACAGAGACTACAACAAAACATGCTAACCTCTCACCATCACCAATAACAGAGGCTACAACAAAACATGCTAACCTCTCACCATTACCAATAACAGAGGCTACAACAAAACATGCTAACCTCTCACCATTACCAATAACAGTGGCTACAACAAAACATGCTAACCTCTCACCATTACCAATAACAGAGGCTACAACAAAACATGCTAACCTCTCACCATTACCAATAACAGAGGCTACAACAAAACATGCTAACCTCTCACCATTACCAATAACAGAGGCTACAACAAAACATGCTAACCTCTCATCATTACCAATAACAGAGGCTACAACAAAACATGCTAACCTCTCACCATTACCAATAACAGAGGCTACAACAAAACATGCTAACCTCTCACCATTACCAATAACAGAGACTACAACAAAACATGCTAACCTCTCACCATTACCAATAACACAGGCTACAACAAAACATGCTAACCTCTCACCATTACCAATAACAGAGGCTACAACAAAACATGCTAACCTCTCACCATTACCAATAACAGAGGTTACAACAAAACATGCTAACCTCTCACCATTACCAATAACAGAGGATACAACAAAACATGCTAACCTCTCACCATTAACCTCAAATAAAAGGTGACATTCTGTACTGTCGCCAAATATGAAACATTGTATCTCAAATCCAAAATGCTGGAGCATAGCACCCAATTTAAAACTGTAAGCTTCACTGTCCAAACACATATGGTGTGGACTATGTGTGTCTGGTAAACACATGTGGATCTGGTGAACAGTTATCACTTGTTGACCAACTACAGGAATACTGACCTCAGAGTCTCCAGTTTACAATGGGGATTCCCCAGTCCAGCAGAGAGCAGCTCCACTCCTGAATCCTTCAGGTCATTGTTACTCAGATCCAGCTCTCTCAGGTGTGAGGGGTTTGACCTCAGAGCTGAGACCAGAGAAGCACAGCCTTCCTCTGTGACTAGACAGCCTGACAGCCTGCAAAGAGTCAAATCATATTAAAATCACTCTGATATTCTTTGGTGGTGAAAATAGTGGCAATATATTTATTTCAACATATTCAGATATATCAGTGTCCTGAAACCTTCCATATCTATTCATAAATTAATGTATCATAATATAAATTACAAATTATCAAAGTTTTGCCTGCAGATAGAAACATGTAAAGGACAAATATTTGAGTAGACTGACCAGACCAGTTTAAAAGCAGTATCAGTCAAAAGACAGACAGTGAGGTATCAGATTTAGATTGTATTGAGTATACAGTCCACACCATATCTATTTTGACAGTGAAGATTACATTTTAAATGTGGCTCTAAACTCCAACATTTTGGATTTCAGATCAAATGTTTCATATGAGGTGACAGTATATAATGTCACCTTTTATTTGAGGGTATTTTCATACATTTCTGTTTCACCGTTTAGAAATAAAAGCACTTAATGTATCTAGTCCCCCTATTTGAAGAAGTCATAAGTATTCTGACCAATTCACTCATAGTGTATTAAAGTAGTCAAAAGTTTAGTATTTGGTTGTGTTTTGGGTTAAGTTTTGTCCAAAAGTAACTGAATGGTGGATGATGACTGGAGAAATTGTCTTTCTAAGTAAATAGATAACATGTTTCTAAACACTACTAAATTAACCATGATCCAGTGTGTGTGTTTGAGTGTCCAGTGTGTGTGTGTCCAGTCTGTGTGTGTCCAGTTAGTGTTTGGGTGTCCAGTGTGTGTGTCCAGTGTGTGTATCCAGTGGGTGTGTGTGTATGTGTGTCAAGTGTGTGTGTCCAGTTTGTGTGTTTAGTGTGTCCATTGTGTGTGTGACCTCAGAGTCTCCAGTTTACAGTGGGGATTCCCCAATCCAGCAGAGATCAGCTTCACTCCTGAATCCTTCAGGTCATTGTTACTCAGGTCCAGCTCTCTCAGGTGTGAGGGGTTTGACTTCAGAGCTGAGACCAGAGAAGCACAGCCTTCCTCTGTGACTCCACAGCCTGACAGCCTGCAAAGAGATCATCATGACTTCACAAACACACTGTTAATTTAACGAGTAGTGTAGAAGGACAATGGCAGATGCATTTTGTTTATTCTCTCAAACAACATATAGATTCATCTTCAGTCTCCTAGAACTGTATGGTCATAATGTTATACTAATGTGAAAATCAATGCATTGATTCAATATGTTTTTCAATATAATATTATATACAAATTATAATACATACTTTTCTTTAAACTGAATATTTCTTCCTGATGATTTGTTACATATCATTTTATGTACTCACAGAACAGCTCTGGAGGCTTTGACCACTGGCAGCAGCCTCAGAAGACCTTCCTCTGATCTGGAGTATTTCTTCAGGTCAAACACATCCAGCTCCTTTTCTGAAGTCAGCAACACAAAGACCAGAGCTGACCACTGTGCAGGTGACAGTTTGGCTCGAGAAAGACTTTCTGATCTCACGTGTCTTTGGATCTCCTTCACTAGAGAATGGTCATTCAGTTCATTCAGACAGTGGAACAGATTGATGCTCCTCTCTGGAGAGGGATTCTCCTTGATCTTCTCCTTGATGTACTTGACTGTTTCTTCATGGGTCTTTGAGCTGCTTCTTGTCTTTGTCAGTAGAGCTCGTAAGTGCTTCTGATTGGACTCCAGTGAGAGTCCCAGAAGGAAGCGGAGGAAAAGGTCCAGGTTTCCCGTCTCACTTTGTAAGGCTTTATCCACAGCACTCTTGTAGAATGTAACTGCAGACTTGTCTTTTGTTTGCAGTTTGTCAATTAGATTCTCATTGTTGTTGATGAATGAGAGGTACACATATACAGCAGCCAGAAACTCCTGAATGCTCAGATGCACAAAGCAGTACACCTTGTTCTGGTACAGCCCACATTCCTCTTTAAAGAGCTGTGTGCACAATCCTGAGTACACTGAGGCTTCATTGACATCAATACCAGCCTCTTTCAGGTCTTCTTCATAGAAAATCATATTGCCCTTCACAAGCTGTTGAAAAGCCAGTTTTCCCAGTGACAGAATGCTCTCTTTATTCCAGTTTGGACCTGTCTCTTCTTTCCCAAGATACTTTACATTCTTCTGTTTGGTATGAAACACCACAAGGTGTGTGTACATCTCAGTCAGAGTCTTGGGCATCTCTTCTCTCTTATGTTCCAGCATGTGTTCAAGGACTATTGCAGAAATCCAACAGAAGACTGGAATGTGGCACATGATGTGGAGGCTCCTTGATGTCTTTATGTGTGAGATGATTCTGCTGGCCAGGTCCTCATCACTGAATCTCTTCCTGAAGTACTCCTCCTTCTGTGGGTCATTGAACCCTCGTACCTCTGTCACCTGGTCAACACACTCTGAAGGGATCCTATTGGCTGCTGCAGGTCGGGTAGTTATCCAGCGGAGAGCAGAAGGAAGCAGATTTCCCTTGATGAGATTTGTCAGCAGAACATCCACTGAGGTTGACTCTGTGACGTCACAACAGATCTTGTTCTTCTGGAAGTCTAGGGGCAGTCGGCACTCATCCAGACCATCAAAGATGAACAGAACTTTGTACTTGTCAAAGTTGGAGATTCTTGATTGTTTGGTTTCCATTGAGACGTGATTGAGAAGTTCAATCAAAGTGTGTTTGTCCCCTTTCGTCAAATTCAACTCCCGAAAAGGGAATGAAAATATAAATTGGACATCCTGATTTGCTTTTCCTTCAGCCCAGTCCAGAATGAACTTCTGCACAGAGAATGTTTTTCCAATGCCAGCGACTCCCTTTGTCAGCACAGTTCTGATAAGTTTCTCTTGTCCAGTTAAGGGTTTGAAGATGTCGTTACATTTGATTGGAGTCTCTGGTCTTGCTTGTTTCCTGGTTGTTGTCTCAATCTGTCTCAGCTCATGTTCATTATTGACCTCTCCTGTTCCGCCCTCTGTGATGTAGAGCTCTGTGTAGATCTTATTGAGAAGTGTTGGGTTTCCTTGTTTAGCGATCCCCTCAAATACACATTGAAACTTCTTCTTTAGATTAGATTTGAGTTCACTTTGGCAAATCACAGCAAGCTCATCTGAATGAAGAAATAACACAGAGGATATTAATATTACGTCTGTTTTAATGTCTACAGTATTGTAGGACTTTTATAAAGTTTTAATTTTAATAATTTATTATCTTAACTGACTGTATAAATGTGTAAATGTTTTCATAATGCATTTCAGACTGGTGTGACTGATTATATTATTATTGGTATTATTGATGGTATTATTATTATTAATGTTGTCTCTCTCTCTCTCTAAATTAATCACCACAACACATCCCTGCTGCTACTTGATGAGGTCACTAGGTGTTGTGTTAAGGCTGCTACAATATCATTGAGTTACACAGCTACTTTAGCTGTACTTAAGCTACAGCTTTTAAATGTTATAAAACAGCATTCAACATGAGGCAGACAGATCTTACATTTCTCCAGTGTGTCAGCAAGCTCCTTCTGGTTCATTTTCCTCAGGATGTGCAGTGTGATCTTCAGAGCCCCCTCTCTGGCACTGCTCTCCTGCTTCTCATCTTCAGCATCCACCACTTCCTTATCCTGCTTCTGACTCTCAAAGCCTTCTGGGAGTTCTGGACTAAGAATTCTCTTGAACATCTTCAGCTCGTTCTTCACAAATGTCATAATATTCTCTTCAAGCAACTGAAATAAATCAAGTATATAAGTTTAGCAAGAGAATAAATGCTTTCTCATTAACACATTAATGAATGATTGACAGATGAACTTTACTTGAGGTAAACAAAAACAAATGTACATAACAGGACCACATACACTGAATATGGAGGCCAGGTCTGTTTGATGACTCTGGGAAGACTGACCACTGAGAATCTCTGACTCTGATCTCTCCTGTTGGTTTCTGTTGAGAAAACATCCAAGGAGTTCGCACACTCACACACACACGCACACGCACACGCACACACACACACACACACACACACACAAAAACACACAGATTGTGAATGTTGTGTTTGTTTTATATTGTTTTAGGAATATGAAAATTGACACTTTGATTAGCCTATGGATTATGAAAACAACTAAAATAAATGTGAAAATGGGAGAGGAGAAATGACTAGAGACAGTGTTGTTTAACTCACTGACCATGACCCATGAGTTCTTCTTACCTTTGTTCAGTAGAAAAGTCTCCCTCTCTAAACTCTATAGGATGTCTCATAGACCAGTCACTCTTCATGGACACACAGCTGGGTACAGGGGAGGCTGGTCTCTCCTGCTTGATTGGACTTCAACACAACAGAGTAGATGAGAGATGTTTTGGACTAATGATTACACCCCTTGATCCAACGCTGGACGGGAATTTTCATTGCTTCATTTTTGTTGTTGTTTACATCTCCTTACATCTCTCATCTACTCTGAGCTCAGAAACATAAGAAGAGTTTCATTCCAAAACGCTATATATCACTTTTCAGAAATGTTGGTAAAATAGATTTTATTGTTTAAAGAAATTGTGAAAGAGATTGGGGTGTTTTTTCACTATCTAATGATAGTATAGGTTTGACCAATGACAGACATGCATTTGTTTATAATATATCACTTGATGGTTTCATTTCAGAGAGACAAATGTTTATTTTGCAAAATGCTTTACATCTGCCTCACTCAGAGAAATCAGTAGTACTACTAGGTTTTATACAGTAATAATATATATCTGCCTCACTCAGAGAAATCAGTAGTACTGCTAGGTTTAACACAGTAGAAATATATATCTGCTTCACTCTCAGAGAGATCAGTAGTACTGCTAGGTTTAACACAGTAATTGTCACAATGTCCTCCAAAGTCAGTTCCTCTCCTTGTTCGGGCAACGTTTGGTGGTCGATGTCACCGGCTTTCTAGCCATCGCCGATCCACCTTTAATTTTTCCATTTGTCTTGTCTTGTTTTCCATCACACCTGGTTTCAATTCCCTCAGTATTAGACATGTATATAACCCTCTGTTACCCCCCCACGTCTGTGTGTGGAATTGTTTGTTGTTTCGTGTATGTGCACGCTAGACTGGTTTGCGCTGGGTTATGTCAACCCATCTTGTGTTTAGTGTTCTTAGTGCCGTGTGTTTGTTCGCCGAAATAAAAGGCTCCTTTGGCTACCCAACTTCTGCTCTCCTGTGCCTGACTCCCTTACAGCAAGTTACGCATACCTAACAGAATTCCACACCCGACCTGGAGTCAGCAGGAACCCCGGTTAATAGAGTTGAGGAGCGAGTCAGAGAACACGCGACGATGCTACAACATCTCGGCGTCGCGATGGACCGCGTCGTCCAGACCATGGACCTCTGAGAGAGACAGGGAGTCCCTCCAGCGCCTCCACCAGCACAACAGGGGTTCCCACTACTCGCCCCTCCTGTACCCGGTCCCAGTGGAGTATGATGTGACGGCGGCACATTGCCAGGGTTTCCTGCTACAGCTGGACTTATACCTGGGCACCGTTTACCCGGCTCCCTCGGGAAGGGAGAGGGCGTCCGCCCTTGTCTCGTGCCTCTCAGGGAGAGCTCTGGAGTGAGCTAATGCCGTGTGGGGAGAAGGAGATGCACCGTTGGACAACTTCGAGGAGTTCACCCGCCGCTTCCGGGCAGTCTTCGGCCACCCTCCCAAGGGTAGAGTGGCGGGTGAATGTCTCTTCCACCTGAGGCAGGGGATGAGGAGCATCCAGGAGTTCGCCCTGGAATTTCGGACCCTGGCCGCAGGAGCGGGATGGAACAACAGGGCCCTTATCGACCACTACCGCTGCAGCCTGCACAAGGATGTCTGTCAGGAGTTGGCCTGCAGAGATACCACCCTCACCTTTGACCAGCTGGTGGACCTGTCCATTCGGTTGGAAAATCTGCTGGTCACCCGCAGACGTCCAGAGAGGGCTCTGTCGATTCCCCATCTCAGCACCACCGCTCCAGTGCCTATGGAGCTGGGAGGTGCTGCGCTCAGGGAGGCCGGAGGAGGGGCTTTCAAGTGTACCATCTGTGGCTGCAGAGGTCACACTGCTGGTCAGTGCCAGGTTGGTTCCTCTAGGAGTAGAGGCAGCAGGTAGGGCAATCTGGCGCCACCCCAGGTGAGCCTGCACCACTCTCATCCAGAGCCCTCTGTTGTACACCTGTTTGTGCATGTTTTCTTCCATGAGTTTCCCCCGCATTCCCAGCATAAGGTGCTTGTCGATTCAGGCACAGCTGGGAATTTTATCGACAGAGCATTCACCCATAGGTTAGGATCCCTATTTTTCCAGTGGTTAGGCCTTTCCCAGTTTACGCTATGGACAGTCAACCTTTAGGGTACGGGTTGATTAGGGAGGCTACCATTCCCCTGGCCATGGTGACGCAAGGGGGTCAAGAGGAGAGAATCAGTCTCTTCCTCATTGACTCCCCTGCATTTCCTGTGGTACTAGGCCTTCCCTGGTTAGCTCGTCATGACCCCACTATTTCATGGCAACAGAGGGCTCTCACAGGGTGGTCGCGAGAGTGCTCAGGGAGGTGTTTAGGGGTTTCCATTGGTGCTACTACGGTGGAAAGTCCAGACCAGGTCTCCACCGTGCGCATTCCCCCCGAATATGCCGATTTCACTCTCGCCTTCTCCAAAAAGAAGGCCACTCAATTACCACCCCATCGACGAGATTGTGCGATAAATCTCCTGGTAGACACTGCACTTCCCAGGAGTCACATGTATCCCCTGTCACAAGCGGAGACGACGGCTATGGAAACATATGTCTCTGAATCCCTGCATCAGGGGTACATTCGGTCCTCCACTTCACCCGCTTCCTCGAGTTTCTTTTTTGTGAAGAAGAAAGAGGGAGGTCTGCGCCCGTGTATTGACTACCGAGGCCTAAATCAGATCACGGTGAGGTACAGTTATCCGCTACCTCTTATCGCCACTGCGATTGAGTCAATGCACAGGGCACGCTTCTTCATCAAACTAGATCTCAGGAGCGCTTACAACCTGGTGCATATCCGGGAGGGAGACGAGTGGAAGACGGCATTCAGTACGACCTCAGGGCATTATGAGTACCTCGCAAGCCGTACGGGTTGATAAATGCTCCATCAGTCTTCCAAGCCTTTGTAGACGAGATTGTCAGGGACCTGCACGGGCAGGGTGTAGAGGTGTATATTCTGATATACTCCACTACACGCGCCGAGCATGTGTCCCTGGTGCGCAGGATGCTTGGACGCCTCTTGGAGCATGACCTGTACGTCAAGGCTGAGAAATGCCTGTTCTTCCAACAGTCCGTCTCCTTCCTAGGGTACCGCATTTCCACCTCAGGGGTGGAGATGGAGAGTGACCGCATTTCAGCTGTGCGTAATTGGCCAACTCCCACCACGGTAAAGGAGGTGCAGCAGTTTCTAGGGTTTGCCAATTACTACTGGAGGTTTATCCGGGGTTTTGGTCAGGTAGCAGCTCCCATTACCTCACTGCTGAAGGGGGGACTGGTACGTTTGCAGTGGTCGGCTGAGGCAGGCAGGGCTGGGATCGGAGCCATGCTCTCTCAGCGTTCAGGTATGCCACCGATGCTCCGCCCTGTGCCTTCTTCTCTAAGAAGCTCAGCCCGGCGGAGCGAAACTATGATGTGGGGGACCGGGAGCTGTTGGCTGTTGTCAAGGCTTTGAAGGCGTGGAGACATTGGCTTGAGGGGGCGAAACACCCTTTTCTCATCTGGACTGACCACCGCAATCTGGAGTACATCCGGCCAGTGAGGAGACTGAACCCTCGACAGGCCATGTTTTTCACCTGTTTTGCTTTCACCCTTTCGTACAGAACAGGTTCCCAGAACGTTATGGCAGACGCACTGTCCCAGCTGTATGACACAGAGGAGCGGCCCATGGATCCCACCCCCATACTCCCGGCCTCCTGCCTGGTGGCACCGGTAATATGGAAGCTCGATGCGGACATTGAGTAGGCGTTACCTGCAGAGCCCGCTCTCCTCTAGTGTCCCGCTGGGCGTCTGTACGTTCAGTCTGCTGTCCGTTACCGGTTGATCTATTGGGCCCACAAGTCACCTCTGGTCATCCAGGCATCGGTCGGACGGTGCGCTGTGTGAGTGGGAAGTACTGGTGGCCCACTTTGGCTAAGGACATAGCAGTACTACTGATTTCTCTGAGAGTGAGGCAGATGCTAGGTTTTACACAGTAATAGTATATACCTGCCTCACTATCAGAGAAATCAGTAGTACTGCTAGGTTTTACACATTTAAATGTAAAAAAGAACTGCATGTTTAATAAAGAACTGTACAAATGATACATTTGTCACATCAATATAAAACATTTTTTTTAAAACCATTATTAAATACAGTAATATGTATGTATTTATGTATGTAAAACAGGATAACAGGTATGTAAAACATTTTGTTTTGAATTTAGCTGATGTTTTAATCCAGGGCCTGGTTTCGTTATATCTCTGAGCTGTTTCCAAAAACCATCGTTATTAACGTTGACCACTCATTGAACAGCTTAGTGCATCGTTAGATGCTTTTCTGCCCTCCCGCGTCACTTTATACACAGAAAATCTCAGCTAAACATAGAAACACATGGTTTATCCATCTCTCTGCGTCTGCTGATAACTTCAGAACAAAGTTGACTACAAATACAAAGTTGCAAATGTCTTTGCAATTGATAGAAACAAGCAATGTATAAAATGATGCTTCAAATGAAAACCGAGATGTCTACATTAAAATATGAACAGTAGGCTTTAGGTCTATTACAATCAGATTGAAATATGTTTTATGTTCAATTGAGTTCTATTTTGCTACTTGTAGGCTACTGTCTGTAATTTGTCTCAATATATTTCATGATGTGTAGCCTAACATGAACACAATGATGTGCCAAATCTGTGATTTAGTACATTTTTTATTGGGTAAGCATTAGAATTAGCTTCCTCAATACTTGCTGCCATAGGTGATAATATTTCTCTAGGTGCTGATCCGTGGCCAGTATTGTGAAATAATTATAATGTTAAGGTAAGATTTGAATGGAGAAAGCTGATCTGAGGGCAGCGCTCCCTTTCTTTCCATCCTATCAGTATTGATACATTCTCCACCAGACGTGATATATTATAGTGCTGCTGATCCAGTTTCTACTGGTCTGACGGAGGATATATATAACAGGATAACCACTGTGATTATTATTTGACCCTGCTGGTCATCTGTGAACTTTTGAACATCTTGAAGAAGAGTCTGAACTTAATAACCTGTTATGGATAGGGGGCAGTATTTTCACGTTTTATATCCGGCCGTGAAAATACTGCCCCCTATCAATAACAGGATAACCACTGTGATTATTATTTGACCCTGCTGGTCATCTGTGAACTTTTGAACATCTTGAAGAACAGTCTGAAATTAAGACACAGGATGGGTCCGGTTGGAATATTACTGAAGTTTCACATTCTAAAGGCCCTGAAGATTGATGCTTTACAACGTTTGACATGTTTGAACGAATGTAAAAATATTTTTTGGGGTTACTTTTCGTCGTGAAATTTTGGGCGCGCTTCCTACATTTGGAGTAGCTAACTGAACACGCGAACAACAAGGAGCTATTTGGACATAAATTATGAACTTTATCGAACAAAACAACATTTATTGTGGACCTAGGATTCCTGGAAGTGTCTTCTGATGAAGATTATTAAAGGTAAGTGAATATTTATAATGCTATTTATGCGTTTAGATGACTCCAAGATGTCCGGTGTCTATAATTGCCTGCTGTTTTTTTCTCAGCACAGTACTCAGATTATTGGAAAGTGTGCTCTCCCAGTAAAGTTATTTTGAAATCTGTCAACGCGTTAGCATAAAGGAGATGTTCATCTATAATTCTTTGAATGACAGTTTAATATTTTATCAACGTTTGTAACGAGTATTTTTGTAAATTGTAGCGCTGATTCACTGGTAGTATTGGAGGCAAAATATTTTCTGAACGTCACGCGCCACTGTAAAATGCTGTTTTTAGATATAAATATGAACTTGATCGAACAAAAAAATGTATGTATTGTGTAACAAGATGTCCTAGGAGTGTCATCTGATTAAGATCGTCAAAGGTTAGTGCTTCACTTAGCTGTGTTTTGGGTTTATTTATTTCGTATTTGTGGATGCATGCTAGTTGCTTAGAAAATGGCTGTGTGGTTATTGGGTCGATGTACTCTCCTAACATAATGTAATGTTTTGCTTTCGCTGTAAAGCCTTTTGATAATCGGACAACGTGGTTCGATTCAAGAGAAATGTATCTATAAAATGGTGTCAAATAGTCCTTTGTTTGAGAACTTTGAATTATGACATTCTGTGGTTTTAAATTTGGCGCTCTGATTTCTCACTGGCTGTTGAATAGTGTGGGACGATTTCGTCCCACCTAACCGAGAGAGGTTAACGGCCATGTACTCTTATAATCTCCCCCCAGCACAGCCAGAAGAGGACTGGCCACCCCTCAGAGCCTGGTTCCTCTCTAGGTTTCTTCCTAGGTTCCTGCCTTTTTAGGGAGTTGTTCCTAGCCACCGTTCTTCAACATTCGAACTGCTGTTTGGCATGAGAAGATCATTAGAACCATTGACGAGTTTCTGCAAATGAGCTTCAAATACAATAAAAATGGTATTTCTAACATGCGCCAAATACAACAGGTGTACACTTTAGCAAGAAAAGCTTACGTACGAGCACTTTCCCAACAATGCAGTTAAAAGTAAGAAAATTTGCTTTTTCAATGAGACTATAAGGAATACCAGTACTGAGTCAATGTGCAGGGGTACCAAGTAGTTGAGGTAATAACCTGTCTGGGCTAGGGGGCAGTATTGAGAATTTTGGAAAAAATATGTTCCCATTTTTAACTGCCTCCTACACCAACTCAGAAGCTAGAATATGCATATTATTGTTCAGGTTTGGATAGAAAACACTCTGAATTTTCTAAAACTGTTTGAATGGTGTCTGTGAGTATAACAGAACTCCTATGGCAGGCAAAAACCTGACAAGGTTTCAAGCAGGAAGTACCCTGTCTGACAAGGAGTCGTGCGTCTTGCATCTTTTTATTGAAAAGTAAGGATCTTAGCTGTAACGTGACAATTCCCAGGGCTCCGATAGGCTCTCAGAGCCCGGGAAATAACTGAAGGTTTACGAGGGAGCCTCAGGCTGAAACACATTATCACCTTTTGTAAGTGGCTGCTCCGAGGACCTTTGAATGAGGCGCGTGCATGAGTCGCTTCTGAGGAGAAATTTTATTCGGCTGTTTAGGCTCAATGCATACTCCCGGTCGGAATATTATCACTAATCTACGAGTTAAATGGCATAAAAATTGGTTTTAAACAGCGGTTGACATGCTTCGAAGTACGGTAATGGAATATTTAGACATTTTTGACACGCCAATGCGCCATGCGCGGGACCGTGAAGAAGCATTCTAGAACTCACGAACAAAACGTAGCTGTTTGGATATAACGATGGATTATTTGGGACCAAACCAACATTTGTTATTGAAGTAGAAGTCCTGGCAGTGTATTCTGATGAAGAACAAGCAAGGTAAGAACATTTTTCTTATAGGAAATGTGATTTTGGTGGAGGCTGACCTGGGTGGGTATCTAAATAGCTAGCCCTGTAATGCCGGGCTATGTACTTAGATTATTGCAAAATGTGCTTCATCCGAAAAGCTATTTTAAAATCGGACATATCGAGTGCATAGAGGAGTAATGTATCTATAATTCTTAAAATAATTGTTATGCTTTTTGTGAACGTTTATCGTGAGTAATTTAGCAAACTGTTAGTAAATTCAACAGAAGTTTGCGGGGGTTATGCTTTTTCTGAACGTCACATGCTAATGCAAAAAGCTGTTTTTTGATATAAATATGAACTTGATTGAACAGACATGCATGTATTGTATAACACAATGTCCTAGGTGTGTCATCTGATGAAGATCATCAAAGGTTAGTGCTGCATTTAGCTGTGGTTTGGGTTTATGTGACATGATATGCTAGCTTGAAAAATGGCTGTCTGATTTTTTCTGGCTGGGCACTCTGCTGACATAATCTAATGTTTTGCTTTCGTTGTAAAGCCTTTTTGAAATCGGACAGTGGGGTTAGATTAATGAGATTCTTGTCTTTAAATAGCTGTAAAATAGTCATATGTTTGAGAAATTGAAGTAATAGTATTTCTAACGATTCAAAAATCGCGCCACTGGAATTTCAGTAGCTGTTACGTAGGTGGGACGAAATCGTCCCACATACCCCAGAGAGGATAATGAGATTATAATTGAGGTAATATGTACATGTAGGTAGGGGTAAAAGTGACTAGGCAATCACACACACACACACACACACACACACACACACACACACACACACAGAGAGAGGGAACGTTGTGTTTGTTTAATATTGTTTTAGGACAATGAAAATTGACAAAAGTATTAGCCTATGGATTATGAAAACAACAAAAAGAAATGTGAAAATGGGAGAGGAGAAATGACTAGAGACAGTGTTGTTTAACTCACTGACCATGACCCATGAGCTCTTCTTACCTTTGTTCAGTAGAATAGTCTCCCTCTCTAAACCTTGGAGGAGGACTCATAGACCTGTCACTCTCACAGCTGGATACAGGGGAGGCTTGTCTCTCCTCCTTGATTGGGCTTCAACACAACAGAGACAAACATTACATCTCTCATCTACTCTGAGCTCAGATGGGGAAACATAAGAACAGTTTCATTTCAAAATACTATATATCACTTTTCAGAAATGTTGGTAAATTAGCTTTTTATTGTTTAAATAAATTATGAAAGAGATTGGTGTATTTTTTCACTTTCTAATCATGGCATGGGGTTGTTCAATAAGATAGATTTGCTAATATATATCTGCCTCACTCTCAAATGTGACTGAATGGCTCGATTCGGTCTCATGTAGCAAAATCTGAAATGGTGTTTTTTACATTGGATAAAATTAGAGACTCAGAGCTAGAAAATTGTATTTTATTTAAAAACATATTTATTTCACCTTTATTCAACCAGGTAGGCCAGTTGAGAACAAGTTCTCATTTACTACTACGACCTGGCCAAGATAAAGCAAAGCAGTTCAACACAAACAACAACACAGAGTTACACATGGAATTAACAGACGTACAGTGAATAACACAATAGAAACATCTATGTACAGTGTGCACAAATGGCATGAGGAGGTAAGGCAATAAATAGGCCATAGTAGTGAAGTAATTACAATTTAGCAAATTAAGACTGGAGTGATATATGTGCAGATGATGATGTGCAAGTAGAAATACTGGTGTGCAAAAGATCAGAAAAGTAATTAAAAACAATATGGGGATGAGTTAGGCAGATTGGATGGGCTATTTACAGATGGGCTGTTTATAGGTACAGTGATCGGTAAGCTGCTCTGACAGCTGATGCTTAAAGTTAGTGAGGGAACTGTAAGTCTCCAAATTCAATGATTTTTGGAATTCGTTCCAGTCATTGGCAGCAGAGATGAAAGGCGCCCAAGGAGGTGTTGGCTTTGGGGATGACCAGTGAGATATACCTGCTGGAGCGCGTGCTTCGGGTGGGTGTTGTTATGGTGACCAGTGAGCTGAGCTGAGGCGGAGCTTTACCTAGCAAAGACTTATAGATGACCTGGAGCCAGTGGGTCTGGCGACAAATATGTAGCGAGGGCCAGCCGACGAGAGCATACAGGTCGCAGTGGTGGGTGGTATATGGGGCTTTGGTGACAAAACGGATGGTACTGTGATAGACTGCATCTATTTTGTTAAGTATAGTGTCGGATGCTATTTTGTAAATGACATCGCGAGGAGGAGGAACTAGGATGCTGCTGGTAGAGTAGCTAGCTAGCTTACCTAGCTGTACCAACTAGTTTGGCTAGCTAGCAGGTTGTTCATCTGTCCCTCGTCTCGAGGAAGATTCCAAATCCTTTTGAACCACAAAATGTGAAAAATATCATATCAACACTCATAGTGAAAAAGGATCTGGCTACACTCATACTGTCCCTAAACATTATGCAAAAAGCAAATTGTACAATAAACTTTGGCGTTTCAACACTGTAACAAACTCCATCGTTATTCCCCAAAATCACCTCAGCCCAGTCTGCGCGTAAGCGGACAATATGCTTGGCGCCACACCGGACGTGGACACGGACAGTTCTGTACGTGGACAGTTCCAGAACGCGGACAGTTACAGAACGCGGACATGTGCAGTGCATCACAGTCAACTAAACCCAGTCTTTACAGTGGGTTACATTAGTAATATTCATGTATTATTATTATGTAAAACCAACATTATACCTGTTATTATAACAATATTTTGAGATCTGGGACCATATCCACAAAGCATCTCAGAGTAGAAAATTGGTCATATAAGTGCTGAGAATAAAGACATTTGACACTTATTGGTATAAATTAAAGCTATGCATTAAGTCTCTAGTCCCACCTAGTCGGCAAATATTTAGGACACCTCGTGAGCTGTCCTCAGTAGTTAAGAGTTAACAGCAGGTGTCTTGATAATACTATAGAATCAGTCCTGCGCAACATGTAATTGCTTTGTAGTAGTTAAAACCTCTTAAAGGGTCCTTAAAAATAATGTTTTGATATTTCTATATAATCAATCCATAAATAATATAAACCTACACGCAACAGTATGTCTTGTGCTTTTGGCAATGATTTATGTATAATAATGATGTATAATAAGTGATACCATGTATGTCTGCATAACATTTTGTCTTCATTTTGGCAGATTAACTCATGCTTATTTCTGAAGATTAACTCAGGTTTTCACCCAGCGGCTAAGGAGTTGGACCTGTGGTCGAAAGGTGGCTGGACCCCAAAATATATTTTACTATTAGTGATTCCATATATTAAGGAAGTGATAGAAGCCTTTTTGGTTCTATAAGGAACCTTATTTTCTAAGAGTGTATAATAAGCACATTTTTCTTTTGACTATTTAATTTTCTACATCATGTTATTTCAAGTTCTCCCTTTGGAGCACAACATCACGTTGTTAAAATATAATCCTAAATTGGTCATGGCTATAAATTGGGCAAATTGAAGGCATCTAGGGCGTAATATGTGTTCGATGAAAATGAACATTGTATGCAACGTTGCAGGCAACATTATTGGCAAGGGACTTGATGACTACTATGTCAAAGCTATTTAAAAGCTATATAACGGTAATATTGTCAACATTCTGCTTGTAACAACGATCAGAATTGGTAAAGAACATATGCATCCCATTATATTAGGCAATAATTAAGAGTAAACAAAGTGGTCGTGTCATGTGAAAATTCTATCAAATGTCTTACATTGCAACGAGTACAGTCAGGGTGACGTGGAACCCCTGCAGTACCTCCACAGACCCCGGATTGAGAACCCCTGATTTAGCAGATGCTCTTATCCAGAGAGATTTACAGTAACTGCATTCATCTAAGATAGCTATTTATTTTGGAAATAAACGTAATAAATTCTTCATAAAATTGTCATCTTACCTCTTAGCTTTGGTGTCATGTCCCCCAGAGAGATGCATTTTAGAGGCAGGGCCCCCCTCCTCTCTCTCCCCAGAGAGACTCATTTTAGATCACTGACCCCTAAACAGAGATCCAACATGTTGGTTGTGGTTAACACAGTGACAACTAAACAGAGATCCAGCATGTTGGCTGTGGTTAACACCGTGACAACTAAACAGAGATCCTACATGTTGGTTGTGGTTAACACAGTGACAACTAAACAGAGATCCAGAATGTTGGTTGTGGTTAACACAGTGACAACTAAACAGAGATCCAGCATGTTGGTTGTGGTTAACACAGTGACAACTATACAGAGATCCAGCATGTTGGTTGTGGTTAACACAGTGACAACTAAACAGAGATCCAACATGTTGGTTGTGGTTAACACAGTGACAACTAAACAGAGATCCAACATGTTGGTTGTGGTTAACACAGTGACAACTAAACAGAGATCCAGCATGTTGGTTGTGGTTAACACAGTGACAACTAAACAGAGATCCAGCATGTTGGTTGTGGTTAACACAGTGACAACTAAACAGAGATCCAGCATGTTGGTTGTGGTTAACACAGTGACAACTAAACAGAGATCCAGCATGTTGGTTGTGGTTAACACAGTAATTCTTGAATGTCAATTGTTCTCATTTTTGTATTATCTCTTTGAGAAATAAAACATTTACTAACAGACATAGAAACAGTCAGGTGATTTAATGCATCACATGAACATGTAGTTGTGACATTTCATCTCCATGGTAACTGTCAATAATAATAATAATAAGTCACTGTTTGTTAAGGTAGTTATAGACAGTACAGCAACAATAATAATAATAATAATAATAATAATAATAATAAGTCACTGTTTGTTAAGGTGGTTATAGACAGTACAGCAACAATAATAATAATAATAATAATAATAATAATAATTAAAATAATCTCCATGGTAACTGTCAATAATAATAATAAGTCACTGTTTGTTAAGGTAGTTATAGACAGTACAGCAACACAAGGCCATGTCTCATACATATTTGTATTCATTAACAGTAGGATATTTATTGTCTTTCAATCTGTTATTTTCTAAATGTATCTGAGAATGTAGACAGAAGGGCTAAAACGGACAGGATTGATCTGAGGGGGAAATCATTAATCCATTCAGAAAGGTTTTATACATCAAGTAAGAGATTTTATATAATGTAAAGTAGACTAGGTTTTAATGTGTAGTAGTGGGTTGTTAGTGATATGTCGATGTTATATTATGTAAAGTAGGCTAGGTTATAATGTATAGTAGTGGGTTGTTAGTGATATGTAGATGTTATATTATGTAAAGTAGTCTAGGTTATAATGTATAGTAGTGGGTTGTTAGTGATATGCAGATCAAGGTCTATACCTCGGCCTATAGCCTACATATCATAGATGACCAGTCTAAACCTGTTCAGATCAACATAATGTTATAGTCCTACCAGTAGCAGGACAGAGAATGTACTGTATATAACCTACATATCATAGATGACCAGCCTAAACCTGTTCAGATCAACATAATGTTATAGTCCTACCAGTAGCAGGACAGAGAATGTACTGTATATAACCTACATATCATAGATGACCAGTCTAAACCTGTTCAGATCAACATAATGTTATAGTCCTACCAGTAGCAGGACAGAGAATGTACTGTATATAACCTACATATCATAGATGACCAGCCTAAACCTGTTCAGATCAACATAATGTTATAGTCCTACCAGTAGCAGGACAGAGAATGTACTGTATATAACCTACATATCATAGATGACCAGTCTAAACCTGTTCAGATCAACATAATGTTATAGTCCTACCAGTAGCAGGACAGAGAATGTACTGTATATAACCTACATATCATAGATGACCAGCCTAAACCTGTTCAGATCAACATAATGTTATAGTCCTACCAGTAGCAGGACAGAGAATGTACTGTATATAACCTACATATCATAGATGACCAGTCTAAAACTGTTCAGATCAGTTCACAGAGACCATCAGGTTTGTCAGCATGATAAGTGATCATAGCTCAAACAAACTCTGACTATTGAACGTCTGACGTCGACCTAACCTTATAATAGTTTGCAGGTAGCCTAGACCTACAGTACGAGAGTCTGCCCATCTTTCCTACATATCAACACATTTATCTGACTTCTTATGTTACCGAGAAATATCTGCCACAGTTTCAACAGCCATTTTGTAACTGCGTAGGCTACAAAAATATTTTAATTTCATATGAGGAAATCACATAACTTACAGTCACTGGTGCAGCCGCCTGTTTTCTTGCAGATGAAGTAGCTTTCACAGGCAACTCATTCAACCAGCCTAAACAAAAGTAAATACAAGATGTAAAATGGTCAAAAGCCAATCCTGATATAGTCATATACATTAGAGAGAGGTATATATATCCTGATATAGTCATATACATTAGAGAGAGGTATATATATCCTGATATAGTCATATACATTAGAGAGAGGTATATATATCCTGATATAACCATATACATTAGAGAGAGGTATATATAACCTTATAGAGTCATATACATTACAGAGAGGTATATATATCCTGATATAGCCATATACATTAGAGAGAGGTATATTGCTACAGATGTTGGATCTTAATTTGAGCCAGTTTGCTACAGCAGGAAAATAATCCTTCAGCAACAGGACATTTGCATTGTTATGTGGATTCCCTGTGGCTCAGTTGGTAGAGCATGGTGTTTGCAATGCCAGGATTGTGGGTTCAATTCCCACGGGGGGCCAGTACGGGAAGAAAAAAAACATGTATGAAATGAAATGTATGCATTCACTACTATAAATCGCTCTGGATAAGAGCGTCTGCAAAAATGTAAATATAATTCATGAACATTATTTAAATAGAAAAGTGGAATTTATCATCTTCCGAAACCTTTTTAATAGCTTAAATACACTCAAATACACTACAAGTTTTAGTTATCCTGCAACAGGGTGATCAAATTCAGATCCTACATCTGTACAGAGATTATGTCTTTATCTAAATAAGGCAGTTTGAGTTATTAGCAATGAAGTTGTAACTGTCAGCTGCTGTAAACCTATGAGATTGGATGTTATAGACCCCCATCTGAACAGTTTCATTCCCCATGCTGTGGCCCTCACCAACTGGCCCTCTGGCCCATAGAGACTAAAGGACTATGCTGTGGCCCTCGCCAACTGTCCATCTGTCCCATAGAGACTAAAGGACTTTTGCTGTGGCCCTCGCCAACTGTCCACCTGGCCAATAGAGACTAAAGGACTATGCTGTGGCCCTCACCAACTGGCCATCTGGCCCATAGAGACTAAAGGACTATGCTGTGGCCCTCACCAACTGGCCACCTGGCCCATAGAGACTAAAGGACTATGCTGTGGCCCTCACCAACTGGCCATCTGGTCCATAGAGACTAAAGGACTATGCTGTGGCCCTCGCCAACTGTCCATCTGGTCCATAGAGACTAAAGGACTATGCTGTGGCCCTCACCAACTGTCCATCTGGTCCATAGAGACTAAAGGACTATGCTGTGGCCCTCACCAACTGTCCATCTGGTCCATAGAGACTAAAGGACTATGCTGTGGCCCTCACCAACTGGCCATCTGGGCCATAGAGACTAAAGGACTTTACACTCTACGCTGAACACCACATCAAGCCATATCTGAACTGTACACTAAATAACTGAACTATACTGCATTATCTCTCTGTTCATCTCTCTTAGATATATTTATACTGATACTGTAAATGTGGACATCCACTGTTTATCAACTGTATAGCCACTGTACTGTATATCAACTGTATATCCACTGTACTGTATATCAACTGTATAGCCACTGTACTGTATATCAACTGTATATCAACTGTACTGTATATCAACTGTATAGCCACTGTACTGTATATCAACTGTATAGCCACTGTACTGTATATCAACTGTATAGCCACTGTACTGTATATCAACTGTATATCAACTGTACTGTATATCAACTGTATAGCCACTGTACTGTATATCAACTGTATAGCCACTGTACTGTATATCAACTGTATATCCACTGTACTGTATATCAACTGTATATCCACTGTACTGTATATCAACTGTATATCCACTGTACTGTATATCAACTGTATAGCCACTGTGCTGTTTATCAACTGTATATCCACTGTACTGTATATCAACTGTATAGCCACTGTACTGTATATCAACTGTATAGCTACTGTACTGTATATAAACTGTATATACACTGTATTGTATATGTGTATATCCACTGTTCATTCTCTTATAGCTCTATGTTTACTCTATCTAGCTGTGTATAATGTTGTACGGAAACGTTGTGTAAACTCTTCTGTCTGTATTCTGTCTCTAAATGTTGTCTAGCACTAGCAGCAACATATCACCAAGTACAATTCAAGTACAACCAAATACACCAAGTACAGATGCAGGGGAGGGAAGAGAATCTGGGTTGCTGGGAAGACAACTTCACATCGCACCAATAGGGTTGAGCCTTGGTGGAAATTGTAACGTGGCTCACACTGCCCCCGCTGAATGGGAAGGCATGTCCCCATGCTTCAACTACTCTGGCCCCACTGAATGGGAAGGCATGTCCCCATATTTCAACTACTCTGGCCCCACTGAATGGGAAGGCATGTCCCCATGCTTCAACTACTCTGGCCCCGCTGAATGGGAAGGCATGTCCCCATGCTTCAACTACTCTGGCCCCGCTGAACGGGAAGGCATGTCCCCATATTTCAACTACTCTGGCCCCACTGAATGGGAAGGCATGTCCCCATATTTCAACTACTCTGGCCCCGCTGAATGGGAAGGCATGTCCCCATGCTTCAACTACTCTGGCCCCGCTGAACGGGAAGGCATGTCCCCATATTTCAACTACTCTGCCCCCGCTGAACGGGAAGGCATGTCCCCATATTTCAACTACTCTGCCCCCGCTGAATGGGAAGGCATGTCCCCATGCTTCAACTACTCTGTCCCCGCTGAATGGGAAGGCATGTCCCCATATTTCAACTACTCTGGCCCCACTGAATGGGAAGGCATGTCCCCATATTTCAACTACTCTGCCCCGCTGAATGGGAAGGCATGTCCCCATATTTCAACTACTCTGGCCCCACTGAATGGGAAGGCATGTCCCCATATTTCAACTACTCTGTCCCCACTGAATGGGAAGGCATGTCCCCATATTTCAACTACTCTGGCCCCGCTGAACGGGAAGGCATGTCCCCATATTTCAACTACTCTGGCCCCACTGAATGGGAAGGCATGTCCCCATATTTCAACTACTCTGCCCCACTGAATGGGAAGGCATGTCCCCATATTTCAACTACTCTGTCCCCACTGAATGGGAAGGCATGTCCCCATATTTCAACTACTCTGGCCCCGCTGAACGGGAAGGCATGTCCCCATATTTCAACTACTCTGGCCCCACTGAATGGGAAGGCATGTCCCCATATTTCAACTACTCTGGCCCCACTGAATGGGAAGGCATGTCCCCATATTTCAACTACTCTGGCCCCACTGAATGGGAAGGCATGTCCCCATATTTCAACTACTCTGGCCCCACTGAATGGGAAGGCATGTCCCCATATTTCAACTACTCTGGCCCCACTGAATGGGAAGGCATGTCCCCATATTTCAACTACTCTGGCCCCACTGAATGGGAAGGCATGTCCCCATATTTCAACTACTCTGGCCCCACTGAATGGGAAGGCATGTCCCCATATTTCAACTACTCTGGCCCCACTGAATGGGAAGGCATGTCCCCATATTTCAACTACTCTGGCCCCACTGAATGGGAAGGCATGTCCCCATGCTTCAACTACTCTGGCCCCGCTGAATGGGAAGGCATGTCCCCATGCATCAAATACTCTGGTTTTCACTCATCTGGGGCGTTCTGATGGCCTCAAAGCCAGCATCCAACTTCTGACACCAATGTTGCAAACAGAGGGGCAAGAAAGCGAACCCGGGTTGCTCTTGTGAAAGGCAAAACCCTACACATCGCTCCATTGGCACCAATAGTGTTTCTTGGTTGGAATTGTGACGTGGCTCATATAGCGACTATGATACAATTACATTATCATATGAAATGTAGAGGATCACTACACTATAGAGGACCTATGATACAATTACATTATCATATGAAATGTAGAGGATCACTACACTATAGAGGACCTATGATACAATTACATTATCATATGAAATGTAGAGGATCACTACACTATAGAGGAACTATGATACAATTACATTATCATATGAAATGTAGAGGATCACTGCACTATAGAGGACCTATGATACAATTACATTATCATATGAAATGTAGAGGATCACTACACTGTAGTGGAACTATTATTCAATTGCATTATCATATGAAATGTAGAGGATCACTACATTATAGTGGAACTATGATACATTATCATATGAAATGTTAAATGTAGAAGTATAATATATGAATATTGACGTATTGAATTTGACTTGACCACATCCAGTCAGCTCCATTTTGTCTGATTAAACATTACACCAACCTGTCTCAGTAGTAGTAGACTGTTAGGAGTGTTTTACTGCCATTCACTATACTAACATTACACCAACCTGTCTCAGTAGTAGTAGACTGTTAGGTGTGTTTTACTGTCCTTCACTATACTAACATTACACCAACCTGTCTCAGTAGTAGTAGACTGTTAGGAGGGTTTTACTGTCCTTCACTATACTAACATTACCCCACCCTTTCTCAGTAGTAGTAGACTGTTAGGAGGGTTTTACTGTCATTCACTATACTAACATTACACCAACCTGTCTCAGTAGTAGTAGACTGTTAGGAGGGTTTTACTGTCATTCACTATACTAACATTACACCAACCTGTCTCAGTAGTAGTAGACTGTTAGGAGGGTTTTACTGTCCTTCACTATACTAACATTACACCAACCTGTCTCAGTAGTAGTAGACTGTTAGGAGTGTTTTACTGTCCTTCACTATACTAACATTACACCAACCTGTCTCAGTAGTAGTAGACTGTTAGGAGGGTTTTACTGTCCTTCACTATACTAACATTACACCAACCTGTCTCAGTAGTAGTAGACTGTTAGGAGGGTTTTACTGTCATTCACTATACTAACATTACACCATACATTTAATTTATCTACACACTTTACAATAATCCCTGACAGGATTGTCACCTTGTAGCCTGAATTCACAACCAGAACATGTCAAGTCATTGAGATATTTTCTGTTCTGCTGAGAGAGCAGCTTCCTGGTGACTAGCACTCTGTATATTCTGATGGATGAGGTCTGAGATGGAATGTGAAGATAACTGAAGCTGGCTAGCTTTAGAAAACCAGAATATCTAGCTTGCATATTAGTATACCCCCAGGCTATGTTCAGGTTTCAGCATCAGGTATAAACAGCCGAGTTGTTGGCTACAACCTGGGTTGTATTCATTAGTTTACTCCACAGCCAATAGTTCTAAAATGATGCATAAACAGTTTACGCCAAACACTGTACAATGTGACCTAAACGGTTTCTGTTGCCAAACGTTTTGCTACGGTCGGCACTAATGAATACACACAACCTGTTTTGAGGAAGTGTAAGTTATTGTTTGGCTTTCCACAAAATGTTTTAAAAATGTTTTGAGAAGTCAAGTCTATAGACCTATGATACAGTACACTCTTAGAATAAAGGGTTCCAAACAGGTCCTCCGTCTGTCCCCATAGGAGATTATTTTGGGTTCCAGGTAGAACCCTTCTGGCTTCCATGTAGAACCCTCTGTGGAAAGGGTTCTTCATGGAACCCAAAAGTGTTCTACCTAGTACCAAAAAGGGTTCTACAAAGGGTTCTCCTATGGGGACAGCCAAAGAACCCTTTTAGATTGTAGATAGTGTAGGAGCGATCCCCCTGGGGCACACAGATGGGCACAGAACGAATTCACCCCACGCATCTAATTTATATCCAAAACATTTTAAGGAGAGTAGGACTATTATAACACTGTCCACCAAAAATATCATAAACTATATGAATACACACAACAATATCATCAACTATATTAATACACACAACAATATCATCAACTATATTAATACACACAACAATATCATCAACTATATGAATACACATAACAATATCATCAACTATATGAATACACATAACAATATCATCAACTATATTAATACACATAACAATATCATCAAATATATGAATACACAAAACAATACCATCAACTATATGAATACACATAACAATATCATCAACTATATTAATACACATATCAATCGTCGTCTTACCTTTTATCTCTCAATAGAAACAGAGTCTGAATGATCATTCGGTTGTTGAAAGTTACTTTCGTTTGCTCTGCTCATTTACATATCAGGTTCTACCTGTTCTCTCTCCGAGTCCCTCTCTCTTTACAGCTCTTACAATGTGCCTTGGCATACATTCTACAACTGTCTGGAACTCTATTGGAGGGATGTGACACCATTCTTAGCAGCTCCTTTCTCCCCAGGGGTAGCAGCTCCTCTCTCCCCAGGGGTAGCAGCTCCTCTCTCCCCAGGGGTAGCAGCTCCTCTCTCCCCAGGGGTAGCAGCTCCTCTCTCTCCCCAGGGGTAGCAGCTCCTCTCTCCCCAGGGGTAGCAGATCCTCTCTCTCCCCATGGGAAGCAGCTCCTCTCTCTCCCCAGGGGTAGCAGCTCCTCTCTCTCCCCAGGGGTAGCAGCTCCTCTCTCTCCAGGGGTAGCAGCTCCTCTCTCCCTAGGGGTAGCAGTTCCTCTCTCCCCAGGGGTAGCAGCTCCTCTCTCTCCAGGGGTAGCAGCTCCTCTCTCCCTAGGGGTAGCAGTTCCTCTCTCCCCAGGGGTAGCAGCTCCTCTCTCTCCAGGGGTAGCAGCTCCTCTCTCCCTAGGGGTAGCAGCTCCTCTCTCCCCAGGGGTACGGCTCCTCTCTCCCCAGGGGTAGCAGCTCCTCTCTCCCCAGGGGTAGCAGCTCCTCTCTCCCCAGGGGTAGCAGCTCCTCTCTCCCCAGGGGTATGGCTCCTCTCTCACCAGAGGTAGCAGCTCCTCTCTCCCCTAGGGGTAGCAGCTCCTCTCTCTCCAGGGGTAGCAGCTCCTCTCTCCCTAGGGGTAGCAGTTCCTCTCTCCCCAGGGGTAGCAGCTCCTCTCTCTCCAGGGGTAGCAGCTCCTCTCTCCCCAGGGGTAGCAGTTCCTCTCTCCCCAGGGGTAACAGCTCCTCTCTCTCCAGGGGTAGCAGCTCCTCTCTCCCTAGGGGTAGCAGTTCCTCTCTCCCCAGGGGTAACAGCTCCTCTCTCTCCAGGGGTAGCAGCTCCTCTCTCCCTAGGGGTAGCAGTTCCTCTCTCCCCAGGGGTAGCAGCTCCTCTCTCCCTAGGGGTAGCAGTTCCTCTCTCCCTAGGGGTAGCAGCTCCTCTCTCTCCAGGGGTAGCAGCTCCTCTCTCCCTAGGGGTAGCAGCTCCTCTCTCTCCAGGGGTAGCAGCTCCTCTCTCTCCAGGGGTAGCAGTTCCTCTCTCCCCAGGGATTTGAAGACATTGGGAGCTACTTTTGAACACATACATCTACAGTGTATGTTGAAGCCAACAACTTCAAACATTGACTCTGACCCCATCTCCAATAAGCCAATCTGATTAAATTACCCTGCAATCCCTTCTTTCTTTTTCTCTCTCTCTAAAGTCACACTTTTTTGATAGAACTTTTAAAAGTGGCAATATTTCGAGAATAAATTGGCAATATTTTGATAATAAACTAAACATTATATTTTTAGAATGAAGTCTGTTATATTTCTAGATGAATGTAGGGGATGTGTTTAATAACTGCATGTCTCCATGACTACCTGTTGCTGTACCACTGTTGAAATGCCTCAGTTAGATGTCCTGGTGAAACTATAATAAAGTCTGTTATATTTCTAGATGAATGTAGGGGATGTGTTTAATAAGTGCATGTCTCCCTGACTACCTGTTACTGTACCACTGTTGAAATGCCTCAGTTAGATGTCCTGGTGAAACTATAATAAAGTCTGTTATATTTCTAGATGAATGTAGAGGATGTGTTTAATAAGTGCATGTCTCCCTGACTACCTGTTACTGTACCACTGTTGAAATGCCTCAGTTAGATGTCCTGGTGAAACTATAATAAAGTCTGTTATATTTCTAGATGAATGTAGGGGATGTGTTTAATAAGTGCATGTCTCCCTGACTACCTGTTGCTGTACCACTGTTGTAATGCCTCAGTTAGATGTCCTGGTGAAACTATAATAAAGTCTGTTATATTTCTAGATGAATGTAGAGGATGTGTTTAACTGCATGTCTCCCTGACTACCTGTTACTGTACCACTGTTGTAATGCCTCAGTTAGATGTCCTGGTGAAACTATAATAAAGTCTGTTATATTTCTAGATGAATGTAGAGGATGTGTTTAATAAGTGCATGTCTCCCTGACTACCTGTTACTGTACCACTGTTGAAATGCCTCAGTTAGATGTCCTGGTGAAACTATAATAAAGTCTGTTATATTTCTAGATGAATGTAGGGGATGTGTTTAATAAGTGCATGTCTCCCTGACTACCTGTTACTGTACCACTGTTGAAATGCCTCAGTTAGATGTCCTGGTGAAACTATAATAAAGTCTGTTATATTTCTAGATGAATGTAGGGGATGTGTTTAATAAGTGCATGTCTCCCTGACTACCTGTTACTGTACCACTGTTGAAATGCCTCAGTTAGATGTCCTGGTGAAACTATAATAAAGTCTGTTATATTTCTAGATGAATGTAGGGGATGTGTTTAATAAGTGCATGTCTCCCTGACTACCTGTTGCTGTACCACTGTTGAAATGCCTCAGTTAGATGTCCTGGTGAAACTATAATAAAGTCTGTTATATTTCTAGATGAATGTAGGGGATGTGTTTAATAAGTGCATGTCTCCCTGACTACCTGTTACTGTACCACTGTTGAAATGCCTCAGTTAGATGTCCTGGTGAAACTAAAGTAAAGTCTGTTATATTTCTAGATGAATGTAGGGGATGTGTTTAATAAGTGCATGTCTCCCTGACTACCTGTTGCTGTACCACTGTTGAAATGCCTCAGTTAGATGTCCTGGTGAAACTATAATAAAGTCTGTTATATTTCTAGATGAATGTAGGGGATGTGTTTAATAAGTGCATGTCTCCCTGACTACCTGTTGCTGTACCACTGTTGAAATGCCTCAGTTAGATGTCCTGGTGAAACTATAATAAAGTCTGTTATATTTCTAGATGAATGTAGGGGATGTGTTTAACTGCATGTCTCCCTGACTACCTGTTGCTGTACCACTGTTGAAATGCCTCAGTTAGATGTCCTGGTGAAACTACCCTTTAGCATTGGCTTTACTAAAGTTTGTATTAATCACAACTAAAGTTGCCAAATAACTGTTTCAAATTATAACTTTTACGCTCAACATAGACACTTCATATGGGCACTCGCTCTGGAATGAGAAAAATATCCTTTCTATTTTATTCAGCTAATTACAATTATATTCTTCTTACTATAAAATCATAAAATATAAAATAATTGCACAGGACTTATAAGCATAGGCATATCTAGTCAGCTAAATGAACAAGCCTACAGTCTATATCATAGCCAGATAACATACAGTATCTAGTCTACTAAATGAACAAGCCTACAGTCTATATCATAGCCAGATAACATACAGTATCTAGTCTACTAAATGAACAAGCCTACAGTCTATAAGATGGAGAATAGCCAGATAACACAGTAGGTCAACTCATATTCTGTTCTTCTATAATACATGTTTATTTAGATCTGCCTAAAATAAATAATGGGTTTATTGTGATGGTGTGTATTACATTTATTTATTATTATTTTTTAATGTAGATGTTCCAAAAGGTGCTCATCATTGGTTTGTGGAGGCCTGGAGTTGCTAAACGTGTCAATGTTAATTAACATAATTTACCTTCAGGTCAGCAGTCTTTTGCATGACAATAACCGGCAGACAAAAAAATCAAGTTCTAGGCCTGTGTCTTGGTCACCTAAATCATCCTCTTCCCTGCCATTTGACCCTGGCTGCTGCTGTTTTTTAGGGCCTTCCTCTGACACCGCCTGGTATAGAGGTCCTGGATGGCAGGAAGCTTAGCCCCAGTGATGTACTGAGCCGTATCAATACTGGCTCATATCAATGCCACATACGCTGTTTTCTAAATGAGAAGTTGGTTTTTAGGTGCAGTTACTCTGTAAAGGTAGTATATTCTGACATGACCAGGGAAAAACAACTGGAAATAAAAATCAAGTGTCTGAATAACAGCACAACTCTCAACATGACTGATCAGAAGCTACATAGCCCCCAGGGTATATGAATATAAAGAGACATGAGACTAACATGACTAATCAGAAGCTACATAGCCCCCAGGGTATATGAATATAAAGAGACAAACATGACTGATCAGAAGCTACATAGCCCCCAGGGTATATGAATATAAAGAGACATGAGACAAACATGACTGATCAGAAGCTACATAGCCCCCAGGGTATATGAATATAAAGAGACAAACATGACTGATCAGAAGCTACATAGCCCCCAGGGTATATGAATATAAAGAGACATGAGACAAACATGACTGATCAGAAGCTACATAGCCCCCAGGGTATATGAATATAAAGAGACAAACATGACTGATAAGAAGCTACATAGCCCCCAGGGTATATGAATATAGAGAGACATGAGACTAACATGACTGATCAGAAGCTACATAGCCCCCAGGGTATATGAATATAAAGAGACAAACATGACTGATAAGAAGCTACATAGCCCCCAGGGTATATGAATATAGAGAGACATGAGACTAACATGACTGATCAGAAGCTACATAGCCCCCAGGGTATATGAATATAAAGATACATGAGACTAACATGACTGATCAGAAGCTACATAGCCCCCAGGGTATATGAATATAAAGATACATGAGACTAAAATGACTGATCAGAAGCTACATAGCCCCCAGGGTATATGAATATAGAGAGACATGAGACTAACATGACTGATCAGAATCTACATAGCCCCCAGGGTATATGAATATAGAGAGACATGAGACTAACATGACTGATCAGAAGCTACATAGCCCCCAGGGTATATGAATATAAAGATACATGAGACTAAAATGACTGATCAGAAGCTACATAGCCCCCAGGGTATATGAATATAGAGAGACATGAGACTAACATGACTGATCAGAATCTACATAGCCCCCAGGGTATATGAATATAGAGAGACATGAGACTAACATGACTGATCAGAAGCTACATAGCCCCCAGGGTATATGAATATAAAGATACATGAGACTAACATGACTGATCAGAAGCTACATAGCCCCCAGGGTATATGAATATAGAGAGACATGAGACTAACATGACTGATCAGAAGCTACATAGCCCCCAGGGTATATGAATATAGAGAGACATGAGACTAACATGACTGATCAGAAGCTACATAGCCCCCAGGGTATATGAATATAAAGAGACAAACATGACTGATCAGAAGCTACATAGCCCCCAGGGTATATGAATATAAAGAGACAAACATGACTGATCAGAAGCTACATAGCCCCCAGGGTATATGAATATAAAGATACATGAGACAAACAAATGGACCTGTTGAATGGAATAAGTTATAAGAACTCTATGATTCATTTCATTTTGTCAGTTCTACCAGCTAAAGTGATATTTTTTGATTACATAATATTTGAGTACACATCATTTAGCTTCTATGGGCTACGTGGCTAGCGTCCCACCCGCGGTACACACTTACAACAGCCAGTGAAATATCAGAGCGCCTTATTTGAAAACAACAAAATCTCATGATTCAAATTTCTCAAACATACAACTATTTTACACCATTTGAAAGATAAACATCTCCTTAATCTAACCACGTTGTCCGATTTCAAAAAGGCTTTACGGCGAAAGCATAAAATTAGATTATGTTAGGACAGTATATTGACAAAACATTACACACAGCCATTTTCAAAACAAGGACAAGCGTCACCAAAAGCAGAAAAACAGCTAAAATTATGCACTAACCTTTGACAATCTTCATCAGATGACACTCCTAGGACATTATGTTAGTTATGTTAGACAATACATGCATTTTGTGTTCTATCAAGTTCATATTTATATCCAAAAACAGCATTTTACATCATCATGTGATGTTCAGAAAATATCTTGCCTCCAAAAATGCTGGTGAATCAGCACAACAAATAAAAAAATACTCGCCATAAACCTTGATAAAATATTAAAATGTTATTCAAAGAATTATAGATTAACATCTCCTGAATGCAATCGCGTTGACAAATTTCAAAATAACTTTACTGGGAGAGCACACTTTGCAATAATCTGAGTACTGTGGTCAGAAAAAAACATCAGGCAATTATAGACACCGGCCATCTTGGAGTCATCTATTTTCATAAATAGCATTAGAAATATTCACTTACCTTTAATAATCTTCATCAGAGGCACTTCCAGGAATCCCAGGTCCACAACAAATGTTGTTTTGTTCGATAAAGTTAATGATTTATGTCCAAATAACTCCATGTTGTTCGCGCATTCTGTAGGCTACTCAAAATGTAGGGTGCGCGAGGGAAATGTGACGACAGAAACTCAAGAAAAAGTTCTATTTACGTTCGTTCAAACATGTCAAACGTTGTATAGCATCAATCTTTAGGGCCTTGAGAACGTGAAACTTCAGTAATATTCCAACCGGACGTTTGCATTGCCTTGAAAAACGTTTTGGAACGCAAAGGGATTTCTCACATGAACGCGCCCTATGAATTGATGTGATTTTCTGTTCACCTGATTACCAGCGTTCTCCTTCGGTCTGTGTTTACCGCAAAAGGCTCAAACTACTTTCTAAGACTGTTGACATCTAGTGGAAGCCTTAGGAAGTGCTATTTGAGTCCTAACTCACTGTGTGTCAGAAAGGCAAGGACTTGAGAAAACTAATCCTCGTTGGATTTCTCTCAGGGTTTTGCCTGTCATATGAGTTCTGTTATACTCACAGACATCATTCAAACAGTTTTGGAAACTTTAGAGTGTTTTCTATCCAAATCTACTAATAATATGCATATCCTAGCTTCTGAGTTTGAGTAGGAGGCAGTTTAATATGGGCACGTATTTCATCCGAAAGTGACAATACTGCCCCCTAGCCCTATTAAGGGCCTACGTATTTTTCATGTTTTGTTCACCTACAAACTAAACACAAATCTGGCCATCTTTTCTCCTCCCTCCTGGCTGCCCTCCCTCTTCCCTTCTCAGTTCAAGTTTGTTTATTATATACACATGATATACACTGTGTGTACAAAACATTAGGAGTACCTGTTTTTTCCACGACATAGACTGACCAGGTGAATCCAGGTGAAAGCTATGATCCCTTATTGATAACACCTAGGGCTGTGTCGGTCATGACATTTTGTCAGCCAGTGATTGTCATGCAGATAACTGACTGTCTCATGGTAATTTACCCTTAATTAACATCAAAACCATCACAATAACTCCAGTATTTATCTGAGACAGGTCTAAACAAACATGACATGAAGAAAATCTAGCCTATTTCAGAAGAACACACTAAGAATCCAGGCTGTATCCCAACCGGCCGTGATTGGGAGTCCCATAGGGCAGAACACAATTGGCCCAGCGTCGTCCAGGTTTGGCCGGGGTAGGCCGTCATTGTAATTAAGAACTTGTTCTTAACTGACTTGCCTAGTTCAATAAAGGTTAAACAAAAAATGTAATTCAAAAATTAAAATAATTAGGGGTTCAATTAGGAAAGTTGAAATGTAAAAACTATTCTTACAAGAACCTTTTCATCTTTAGAGTTCCTCTGGGAACCTTTCCTAATCAATGGGTTAACATTTTAACCTTTCCTAATCAATGGGTTCATATTTTAACCTTTCCTAATCAATGGGTTCATATTTTAACCTTTCCTAATCAATGGGTTCATATTTCAACCTTTCCTAATCAATAAGTTCATATTTTAACCTTTCCTAATCAATGGGTTCATATTTTAACCTTTCCTAATCAATGGGTTCATATTTTAACCTTTCCTAATCAATGGGTTCATATTTTAACCTTTCAATTATCATAAATGGTTCTTGGAGGAACTGGCGCCTTCTTTTAATCAATAACTTCTGCATGACTACTACCACCCACATCAACATTCCATTCTAGGACAGACTCGTAGCTACACAACAACATTTGCTTGAAAACAATTACAGTTTCTCGAAATATACACAAAAAACTCCTGCTAAGTGGTAGTCCCTGTTCTGCGTTCTTTAGGGAGAAGAACATTCAAGGAAGGTTTTGCTAGCTAGCTGGCTAATTTTAGCTAGCTAATGTTAGCCTCTGGTCAATTTCTACATGTTTTAGCTAGCTAACGTTTTGACCCCATTGGTTCCTGCATGCCAATGACCTCATTGGTTCCTGCATGCCAATGACCCCATTGGTTCCAAGCCCAAACCAGAGTTTAAACCAGCACTCCATTTTTTGTCAGCTGTATGGACACAGGCCCCCCAACTTCCCAGCACCCGACTGGATTTGATTTAATTAAAAGACAACACCCTTCGATCCCGCCTACCGAACACCTGCTCTCGCCTTCGTTAACAGAACTGTGGGAAAACAATACCCGACAGGCGGGGACGAAGGACACTGTATACTGGTGTACGGCTAGCTAGCTACCGTAGTCGCCCCAGCACCATCTTTAGTGTGGTTTATCAGCGGCGGCTGGTATCCAACATTATTGTGGGCTGAGAAACCGGTACTGTGTTCAGTACAATGTTTGTGTTATATTGTCATGGTGAAGGTACTCAGTATTAAGTGAAATTATAGTCGGTGTACCTCTGTGTTCATCATGTGCAGTGCTGTCAAGATGAGCCATCCAAGATGTCCACCCTCAGCACAAAAGGTGTGCATACAATCTTTCAATGATAAGCCCAATGTTCAATCCCTCTGTATGCTACTCAATGCTGAGTCGTTTTCTCTCAATACAATCTCAGGGTTGGATCATTGCAGCTGTTGTAACGGCCGTCGTATGAATTGGACCAAGGCGCAGCAGGTTGCGTGCTCATCATTATTTTATTTATAACGTGAACACGAGAAAACAAACAAAGAACGACAGTTCTGCAGGCTACACAAAAGCAATGCAAAAAAAAACAACTACCCACAAAGGGACAGGTGAAAAACAAGCTCCCTAAGTATGACTCTCAATCAGAAACAACGATGTACAGCTGTTCCTGATTGAGAGCCACACCAGGCCAACAAAGAAATACTCAACATAGAAACCCTAGAATACAAAACAAGAACATAAACCAAAAACTCCGGAACACATGAATCCAACACCCCTCTACATACACACACAACCCGAACCATATAAAACAAATACCCCTCTACCTAAATACATAGCCCAAACCACATGAAACAAATATCCCCTGCCATGTCCTGACCAAACTATAATAACAAATAACCCTTATACTGGTCATGATGTGACAGCTGTGTCTGAACATCTGGTTTTCTCTAATTGTCCCAGTTCACCACTTCCAGAAGGTCTGTAAAGACACTCTATTTCCAGCCTGCAGTCATTTGATCCTAGATTTACTGTTTTCCTTTTCAGTGTATGTATTTTCCAATGACATCCTGTATTGTGATGTCAACATGAAAACATTCTGATAAGTAACATGCTATTATAGGCAGTGACAGTGAGTCGCCATTTTTTTGCGGTTACCTTTTGGTCATTTGACTAGAAAATGTCTGATTAAAAAGTATTTCATTTTTCTTTGAGTTCAGGTCTAGTGATCCCCTCCATTGGACTACATGATGTGAATGCCCCATTCCCTGCTGACCTTGGTGATCAAGAGAACTTCTCCCTTACTTCCCCCACCAACCCACTGGGTCACTCAGGTCTTCCACTGCTGGACATCTCATCCTCATCATTGCTGGACATCTCATCCACATCATTGGTTTAAACCATCACATACTTTGCTGTCACACCTTAATTGCAAATACTATATTTTTTATTTATATATTTTTTTACCCCCTTTTTCTCCCCAATTTTGTGATATCCAATTGGTAGTTACATTCTTGTCCCATAGCAACAATACCCATACGGACTTGGGAGAGACGAAGGTCGAGAGCCTTGCATCCTCCGAAACACAACCAGAGGGTGGTGCGGTCTGTCCAACGCATCACCGGGGGCACACTGCCTGCCCTCCAGGACACCTACAGCACCCAATGTCACAGGAAGGCCAATAAGATCATCACCACCCGAGCCACTGCCTGTTCTCCCCGCTATCATCCAGAAGGAGAGGTCAGTACAGGTGCATCAAAGCTGGGACCCGAGAGACTGAAAAACAGCTTCTATCTCAAGGCCATCAGACTGTTAAATAGCCATCACTAGTCGGCCACCACCCGGTTACTCTACCCTGCACCTTAGAGGCTGCTGCCCTATATACATAGACATGGAATCAGTGGTCACTTTAATAATGGAACACTAGTCACTTTAATGAAATCTCTGTCTCTCTCTGTCTGTCTCCCCGATCTGTTCATCTCTCTCTCTCTATCTACATAAGAGACATTGGTTCGTTGGTGTGTGTGTGTGTGTGTGTGGTGTGTCATTGAAACAACTGTTTTAAACCTGTTTAACCTTTACATTTTAAAAGAGTCCTCAGGGGTCATCCTAGGATGTCCGAGGATGGAATGTCCAGCGTATGTTACAGTCAAATAATAAAATAAAATAAAAAAGGGGTCATTGTATTCTTTAAGATGGACCCCTTTTAATGCTGCCCTCAGCAGATCCATTTTACCCCATAAAAGAGGGATGTTTCAGTCACTAAAACAGCCAACAGAGGACCAGAAGGCCTGAAGACACACATCTAAAGAGACTCCTAGGGAGGTCTCAGTCCACCACTAAAACAGAGGACCAGAAGACCTGAAGACACACATCTAGAGAGACTCCTAGGGATGTCTCAGTCCACCACTAAAACAGAGGACCAGAAGGCCTGAAGACACACATCTAGAGACTCCTAGGGATGTCTCAGTCCACCACTAAAACAGAGGACCAGAAGACCTGAAGACACACATCTAGAGAGACTCCTAGGGATGTCTCAGTCCACCACTAAAACAGAGGACCAGAAGGCCTGAAGACACACATCTAGAGAGACTCCTAGGGATGTCTCAGTCCACCACTAAAACAGAGGACCAGAAGACCTGAAGACACACATCTAGAGAGACTCCTAGGGATGTCTCAGTCCACCACTAAAACAGAGGACCAGAAGACCTGAAGACACACATCTAGAGACTCCTAGGGAGGTCTCAGTCCACCACTAAAACAGAGGACCAGAAGACACACATCTAGAGACTCCTAGAATCCTTTATTCCTCATGGAGCATTTTGAAGGTGAGTTGAAATTCAAATATGATCAAGTTTTTAAAAAATCTAACTGTACATATATATATATATATCATGTTTTATGTTTATTTTACGAGAATGGACTCTACCCACATTTGTATCTATCCTACTGTTTTTACCAAACAAATGTACATTTTATGTGACATGTCTCAAAGTGACAAGGCTCTACTTTTAAGTGTGGACCACTGGCTCAACCTAGTGGATGTTCACAGTTATTGAAAACAATTACTAGACATTTTAATGTGTGTGTGTGTGTGTGTGTGTGGACTGTACCTATAATGTTATCTCTCTCTCAAAGTACAGTATGTCCCGTTCCTGACCAGTAAAAGGGGTTATTTGTTATTGTAGTTTGGTCAGGGTGTGGCAGGGGGTGTTTGTTTTGTGTGTTTCGTTTTTTTTTTGGTTTATGTTCTATGTATTCTATTTCTATGTGTTTATCTAGTTCTTCTATTTCTATGTTGTGTATTTTGGGTTGATCTCTAATTGAAGGCAGCTGATCCTCGTTGCCTCTGATTAGAGATCATCTTTAAGTAGGGGTTTTTCTTCATGGGTTTTGTGGGTAGTTTTTCGTATAGTCCTTGTGTCCTTACGGAACTGTTGTTTGGCGGTGATTTTTTTTTTTAAGTGTTCACAAGTAAAATAAAAGAAGATGAGCACGATACCTGCTGCACCTTGGTCCACTTTCTACGACCCTCCTGACACAATAAGGTTTTTTTCTAATATTTAACAGTGTTTTAATATTTGGTTTCTGCAGACATTTTAAGACTGGATGACATACAATTTTCAGGTAATTAATATTATTACTATACTGTATTTTATGTAAATTATCTGTATTTTTAAGTACAATATAAATATTGTAATGTTATCTAAATCTCTACGAGTTACCCTACATTTACAGAGGTACCCAAAGTAATTGACGTGGATCAAGAACCAACACCCCAACAAAAGTGATTGTTATAGATAAAGAACCAACACCCCAACAGAAGTGATTGTTATAGATAAAGAACCAACACCCCCAACAGGAGTGATTGTTATAGAGGATAAAGAACCAACACCCCAACAGAAGTGATTGTTATAGATAAGTACCAACACCCCAACAGGAGTGATTGTTATAGAGGATATAGAACCAACACCTCAACAGAAGTGATTGTTATAGAGGATAAAGAACCAACACGCCAACAAAAGTGATTGTTATAGATAAAGAACCAACACCCCAACAGAAGTGATTGTTATAGAGGATAAAGAACCAACACACCAACAAAAGTGATTGTTATAGATAAAGAACCAACACCCCAACAGGAGTGATTGTTATAGAGGATAAAGAACCAACACCTCAACAGAAGTGATTGTTATAGATATAAAATCAACACCCCCAACAGAAGTGATTGTTATAGAGGATAAAGAACCAACACCTCAACAGAAGTGATTGTTATAGATATAGAATCAACACCCCAACAGAAGTGATTGTTATAGAGGATAAAGAACCAACACCCCCAACAGAAGTGATTGTTATAGAGGAAAAAGAACCAACACCCCAACAGAAGTGATTGTTATAGAGGATAAAGAACCAACACCCCAACAGAAGTGATTGTTATAGAGGAAAAAGAACCAACACCCCAACAGAAGTGATTGTTATAGAGGATAAAGAACCAACACCCCAACAGAAGTGATTGTTATAGAGGATAAAGAACCAACACCCCCAACAGGAGTGATTGTTATCGAGGATAAAGAACCAACACCCCCAACAGGAGTGATTGTTATAGAGGATAAAGAACCAACACGCCAACAAAAGTGATTGTTATAGATAAAGAACCAACACCCCAACAGGAGTGATTGTTATAGAGGATAAAGAACCAACACCCCAACAGAAGTGATTGTTATAGAGGATATAGAACCAACACCCCAACAGAAGTGATTGTTATAGAGGATATAGAACCAACACCCCAACAGAAGTGATTGTTATAGAGGATAAAGAACCAACACCTCAACAGAAGTGATTGTTATAGATATAGAATCAACACCCCCAACAGAAGTGATTGTTATAGAGGATAAAGAACCAACACCTCAACAGAAGTGATTGTTATAGATATAGAATCAACACCCCAACAGAAGTGATTGTTATAGAGGATAAAGAACCAACACCCCCAACAGAAGTGATTGTTATAGAGGAAAAAGAACCAACACCCCAACAGAAGTGATTGTTATAGAGGATAAAGAACCAACACCCCAACAGAAGTGATTGTTATAGAGGAAAAAGAACCAACACCCCAACAGAAGTGATTGTTATAGAGGATAAAGAACCAACACCCCAACAGAAGTGATTGTTATAGAGGATAAAGAACCAACACCCCCAACAGGAGTGATTGTTATAGAGGATAAAGAACCAACACGCCAACAAAAGTGATTGTTATAGATAAAAAACCAACACCCCAACAGGAGTGATTGTTATAGAGGATAAAGAACCAACACCCCAACAGAAGTGATTGTTATAGAGGATATAGAACCAACACCCCAACAGAAGTGATTGTTATAGAGGATATAGAACCAACACCCCAACAGAAGTGATTGTTATAGAGGATAAAGAACCAACACCTCAACAGAAGTGATTGTTATAGATATAGAATCAATACTTTCAACAGAAGTGATTGTTATAGAGGATAAAGAACCAACACCTCAACAGAAGTGATTGTTATAGATATAGAATCAACACCCCCAACAGAAGTGATTGTTATAGATAAAGAACCAACACCCCAACAGGAGTGATTGTTATAGAGGATAAAGAACCAACACCCCAACAGAAGTGATTGTTATAGAGGATATAGAACCAACACCCCAACAGAAGTGATTGTTATAGAGGATATAGAACCAACACCCCAACAGAAGTGATTGTTATAGAGGATAAAGAACCAACACCTCAACAGAAGTGATTGTTATAGATATAGAATCAACACTCCCAACAGAAGTGATTGTTATAGAGGATAAAGAACCAACACCTCAACAGAAGTGATTGTTATAGATATAGAATCAACACCCCCAACAGAAGTGATTGTTATAGATAAAGAACCAACACCCCAACAGGAGTGATTGTTATAGAGGATAAAGAACCAACACCCCAACAGAAGTGATTGTTATAGAGGATATAGAACCAACACCCCAACAGAAGTGATTGTTATAGAGGATATAGAACCAACACCCCAACAGAAGTGATTGTTATAGAGGATAAAGAACCAACACCTCAACAGAAGTGATTGTTATAGATATAGAATCAACACCCCCAACAGAAGTGATTGTTATAGAGGATAAAGAACCAACACCTCAACAGAAGTGATTGTTATAGATATAGAATCAACACCCCCAACAGAAGTGATTGTTATAGATAAAGAACCAACACCCCAACAGGAGTGATTGTTATAGAGGATAAAGAACCAACACCCCAACAGAAGTGATTGTTATAGAGGATATAGAACCAACACCCCAACAGAAGTGATTGTTATAGAGGATATAGAACCAACACCCCAACAGAAGTGATTGTTATAGAGGATAAAGAACCAACACCTCAACAGAAGTGATTGTTATAGATATAGAATCAACACCCCCAACAGAAGTGATTGTTATAGAGGATAAAGAACCAACACCTCAACAGAAGTGATTGTTATAGATATAGAATCAACACCCCCAACAGAAGTGATTGTTATAGATAAAGAACCAACACCCCAACAGGAGTGATTGTTATAGAGGATAAAGAACCAACACCCCAACAGAAGTGATTGTTATAGAGGATATAGAACCAACACCCCAACAGAAGTGATTGTTATAGAGGATAAAGAACCAACACCTCAACAGAAGTGATTGTTATAGAGGATATAGAACCAACACCCCCAACAGAAGTGATTGTTAAAGAGGATAAAGAACCAACACCTCAACAGAAGTGATTGTTATAGATATAGAATCAACACCCCCAACAGAAGTGATTGTTATAGAGGATAAAGAACTGTCGTGTCTTTGGCTATGCCAGATTAAGTGATATTTCATGCTATTCTATAAAATCCTTTCTCTGTAATTAATATTACCTGATTAAGCTAATCATGTAAATGTAATTAACTAGAAAGTCGGGGCACCACGTAAGAACGTTTATAGAGCCGTTATCTTCCGAATAAACTTAAAATACTTAGTAATCTTTTACATCGATAGCAGTCATCTTAATCATCATATTTTCAGTCTCATAATGAAAGTTGTAAATTCTTGGTTATCTTCACCAACCCTGGCTAACAAGTTGAATCAGCAATACAAAATTGGGTTTAATCATTTATTTACTAAATACCTAAACCAATCACACAGAATTACAAATACACAGAATACATATGATGTCATACAGAAAACGTCCCTGGTGGACGGAACCTGTATGAAAGCTGGTTACACAAAGAAAGGGGGTGGGCTTGAATGAAAGAGCGGGAAGACTTAGGAACAAAGAAACAGCTGCTATGCTATCGTAAATACATTATCTTATGCATTCTAAATTACCGCCCATTTGGAAAAGGAAAATGCAATAAATATTTACTCTGAGCTGCGCTTCGGTATATTGGTCGTAGATGCTGGCCGGGTTGGCCAACAGATCTTCCTGTCCTCGGAAGAATGTCTCTGGTTGTAAATTGGATACGTGGTGGTATCTTCGTCTCTTTGTTAAACTGGATCCGTCGTCCGTCCTTTCCTACCCCACGTCTACAGCGGCCGCTGCTAACTCAACGGCTAGGAAGTATCACTTCTGTAGTGAATAAGCTCAAAGTTCATACCATTCGCCACCAAAGCTCACGCCGGGGTTGGCTTAGTTCTGTACTTGACATGTGTGTCATTATAACGTAGAGGCTGCAGACCTCACGTACTGGAACATGTGGTTATCTTTTCGTCAAAGGCTTATATAGTGGAGAGGGGGAAGGATGTGTTTCATCGTTTATAACCCCTCCTCTTCACAGGGGTGGGCCACTGATCAAGCAGGGCACTTTCCTTATGAAAACCCAATTCTCTCATTTGGAAGCTAAAATTAAATTGAATCTCCTAACAAACTATTTCAATATCAAACATTTAAATTGCACAACAATTCCATGTGACTCTGATAACTAGAATGTGTATACTTTCCCAGGTACAGTTTATGTCGTCCTGTCATCAGTCATAATGTCTCAGATGACAACCGAACTGACATCCATACTCATTACGTTCCAAAGCATATTTCCAACTGGTTTTATTACCAAAATATGGTTCCTTTCCCCATTTGTTTGATGTTCCCAGACTCTCTATATTTAACAGGACAGCAGTCCTTCAGTAGGGTCAGAAAGAGAGGGGAAGGGAGAAAGGTATTTATGGGGGGGTCATAAACCTTACCCACAGGCCAACGTCATGACAGAACCAACACCCCCAACAGGAGTGATTGTTATAGAGGATAAAGAACCAACACCCCAACAGAAGTGATTGTTATAGATAAAGAACCAACACCCCAACAGAAGTGATTGTTATAGAGGATATAGAACCAACACCCCAACAGAAGTGATTGCAATAGAGGATAAAGAACCAACACCCCAACAGGAGTGATTGTTATAGAGGATAAAGAACCAACACCCCCAACAGGAGTGATTGTTATAGAGGATAAAGTACCAACACCCCCAACAGAAGTGATTGTTATAGAGGATATAGAACCAACACCCCCAACAGAAGTGATTGTTATAGATAAAGAACCAACACCCCAACAGAAGTGATTGTTATAGATAAAGAACCAACACCCCAACAGAAGTGATTGTTATAGAGGATATAGAACCAACACCCCCAACAGAAGTGATTGTTATAGATAAGAACCAACACCCCAACAGGAGTGATTGTTATAGAGGATAAAGAACCAACACCCCCAACAGGAGTGATTGTTATAGAGGATATAGAACCAACACCCCACCAAAAGTGATTGTTATAGAGAAAAAAGAACCAACACCCCAACAGAGGCCCACCCCCCACACCTCAACACATGCCTCCTATAACTCATGTAAATGAGGACACATTATCACAGGTACCCCCAGAACATATCTCCTTAATTAACCAAATTAACGAGCTAACCCCTCTTTCAACACCACCCCTACACCTAACCCTCCTACACCCCCTGCAGGCCATGAGGACACCTAACCCTCCTACAGCCCCTGCAGGCCATGAGGACACCTAACCCTCCTACAGCCCCTGCAGGCCATGAGGACACCTAACCCTCCTACAGCCCCTGCAGGCCATGAGGACACCTAACCCTCCTACAGCCCCTGCAGGCCATGAGGACACCTAACCCTCCTACAGCCCCTGCAGGCCATGAGGACACCTAACCCTCCTACAAACATATTATGATTTTGACAAATTGGAAAATTGTGTAATACATCAGCTGGGGGATGGTATTGGGAGAAGTGTGTGTGTTTTGTATCGCAATAAATTTAACATTACAGAGATTTTATTTTATTTCACACATTTGAATCAGAGACTTGATTATGCATTTTTTATGTGATGATTTTGGATACTCTTGGAGAACTTTTAGAACGTGCTACAGATTTTGCTGAACCTCGGGATGTCTTACAGCTTGAAATATGTGGGGATAGTCTGCAGAACACAGTGTGTCTTGTTTTACCTAATGGAGAAGAGGATGTTGAACATTTTATAGCCCTGCTGGAACGTCTTGTTCAATCTAATTTATCCATCATAGCTGATAGGACCTTAGAACTTGTTGTGCAATTAGTCCGACAACCCATAGGCCGAGCTGGTCAAAGAAGGAAAGTTGATAGTCTCATGCAATCAGAAATCTCTCATAAACATTAACAATCCTGGTAATCAGTTATGCTTTGCAATATGTCTATCACATTTACTCCTTCCTGGATGTACTGATCTAGAAGCTTTACAAAAGGCTAGTGACCTCCAAAAGGCTGTAGGTCTATCACATTTACTCCTTCCTGGATGTACTGACCTAGACGCTTTACAAAAGGCTAGTGACCTCCAAAAGGCTGTAGGTCTATGTACACAGGAGCCTGTGGCTTTCTCTGAAATTAGAACATTTGATGAACATCAAGATTGTGGTTTTATACCATAGTAGAGCTAACTCAGCTCTCTTCAAATTCCAGAACAACCCTCAACCTCATCCTCATTCTGTACTTTTATGTGCAAAACAATCATTTTTATGGTATTACCAACATCAGAGCTTTCATAGGAGCTCCCTATGTTTGTCCATGTCATTCAGGCTACACCAGACGGGGACAGGGACGGGGACGGGATGGGGGGTGCACACTTGTCAGTATAACTGTTCAGTGTGTCAGGATGGAAAATGTCCAATTCAAACCGTACAACTAACACCTGGTGAGGATCGTCATCGTACATGTTGTTCCTCCTACTGCTACAACTAACACCTGGTGAGGATTGTCATCTAACATGTTGTTCCTCCTACTGCTACAACTAACACCTGGTGAGGATTGTCATCGTACATGTCGTTCCTCCTACTGCTACGGTGGTTCCTCCTTTAAAAGTTGCGTCATTCATCGGCACACCTTGCGGGCTGCTGCAGCATTCTGTGGCATGTTATATAATTGTCAGCCATTTTTTCTGTTAATGAAAGTTATTGCTAGTTTGACCAACAGAGGGCATCTTTGAGAAGAATTTGAGTCTTCCATATTGCAGGCATGCGGGAGACCAGGGTTCAATTCCCCAACTGGGAGGAATGAGTGGGCTGTCCTTGTAAATAATAATTTGTTCTTAACTGATTCCATATGTGTTAAATCATACTTGTGATTTCTTCGCTATTATTCTACAATGTAGAAAATAGTAAAAATAAAGAAAAATCCTGGAATGAGCAGGGGTGTCAACTTTTGACTAGTACTTGATTAATTAATTTTATTGGTATTATGGTGTTTCTATTCCATGAAAAATGAAAAACCCTCTGGGTTTCTGTTAGGATGGAACGGAAAATATGGAGCTGTACAACGTGACAGTTGGCAGTACAGTACTGGGCTATTTAGCTAAAGAATCCCTGTGTCGTGCGGACGGGAGACAGAGGATCAATTCCCCGACAGGAGGAAGGAGTAGGCTGTCAAATCAAATCAAATCAAATCTAATGTATTTATATAGCCCTTCTTACATCAGCTGATATCTCAAAGTGCTGTACAGAAACCCAGCCTAAAACCCCAAACAGCAAGCAATGCAGGTGTAGAAGCATGGTGGCTAGGAAAAACTCCCTAGAAAGGCCAAAACCTAGGAAGAAACCTAGAGAGGAACCAGGCTATGAGGGGTGGCCAGTCCTCTTCTGGCTGTGCCGGGTGGAGATTATAACAGCACATGGCCAAGATGTTCAAATGTTCATAAATGACCAGCATGGTCAAATAATAATATTCACAGTTTTTGAGGGTGTAACAAGTCAGCACCTCAAGAGTAAATGTCAGTTGGCTTTTCATAACCGATCATTGAGAGTATCTCTACTGCTCCTGCTGTCTCTAGAGAGTTGAAAACAGCAGGTCTGGGACAGGTAGCACGTCCGATGAACAGGTCAGGGTTCCATAGCCGCAGGCAGAACAGTTGAAAATGGAGCAGCAGCACGGCCAGGTGGACTGGGGACAGCAAGGTCATCATGTCAGGTAGTCCTGAGGCATGGTCCTAGGGCTCAGGTCCTCCGAGAGAGAGAAAGAAAGAAAGAGAGAATTAGAGAGAGCATATTTAAATTCACACAGGACACCGGATAAGACAGGAGAAATACTCCAGATATAACAGACTGACCCTAGCCCCCCGACACATAAACTACTGCAGCATAAATACTGGAGGCTGAGACAGGAGGGGTCAGGAGACACTGTGGCCCCATCCGACGATACCCCCAGACAGGGACAAACAGAAAGGATATAACCCCACCCACTTTGCCAAAGCACGGCCCCCACACCGCTAGAGGGATATCTTCATCCACCAACTTACCGACCTGAGACAAGGCCGAGTATAGCCCACAAAGATCTCCGCCACGGCACAACCCAAGGGGGGGCGCCAACCCAGACAGGAAGACCACGTCAGTGACTCAACCCACTCAAGTGACGCACCCCTCCTAGGGACGGCATGGAAGAACATCAATAAGCCAGTGACTCAGCCCCTGTAATAGGGTTAGAGGCAGAGAATCCCAGTGGACAGAGGGGAACCGGCCAGGCAGAGACAGCAAGGGCGGTTCGTTGCTCCAGAGCCTTTCCATTCACCTTCACACTCCTGGGCCAGACTACACTCAATCATAGGACCCACTGAAGAGATGAGTCTTCAGTAAAGACTTAAAGGTTGAGACAAGAGTCTGCATCTCTCACATGGGTAGGCAGACTATTCCATAAAAATGGAACTCTATAGGAGAAAGCCCTGCCTCCAGCTGTTTGCTTAGAAGTTCTAGGGACAATTAGGAGGCCTGCGTCTTGTGACCGTAGCGTACGTGTAGGTATGTACTGCAGGACCAAATCGGAAAGATAGGTAGGAGCAAGCCCATGTAATGCTTTGTAGGTTAGCAGTAAGACCTTGAAATCAGCCCTTGCCTTAACAGGAAGCCAGTGTAGGGAGGCTAACACTGGAGTAATATGATCACATTTTTTGGTTCTAGTCAGGATTCTAGCAGCCGTATTTAGCACTAACTGAAGTCTATTTAGTGCTTTATCCGGGTAGCCGGAAAGTAGAGCATTGCAGTAGTCCAGCCTAGAAGTAACAAAAGCATGGATTAATTTTTCTGCATCGTTTGTGGACAGAAAGTTTCTGATTTTTGCAATGTTACGTAGATTGAAAAAAGCTGCCCTTGAAACAGTCTTGATATGTGCTTCAAAAGAGAGATCAGGGTCCAGAGTAACGCCGAGGTCCTGAGACGACTGTACAACCATCAAGATTAATTGTCAGATTTAACAGAAGATCTCTTTGTTTCTTGGGACCTAGAACAAGCATCTCTGTTTTGTCTGAGTTTAAAAGTAGAACATTTGCAGCCATCCACTTCCTTATGTCTGAAACACAGGCTTCTAGCGAGGGTAATTTTGGAGCTTCACCATGTTTCATTGAAATGTACAGCTGTGTGTCATCCGCATAGCAGTGAAATTTAACATTACGTTTTCGAATGACATCCCCAAGAAGTAAAATATATAGTGAAAACAGTAGTGGTCCTAAAACGGAACCTTGAGGAACACCGAAATGTACAGTTGATTTGTCAGAGGACAAACCATTCACAGAGACAAACTGATATCTTTCCAACAGATAAGATCTAAACCAGGCCAGAACTTATCCGTGTAGACCAATTTGGGTTTCCAATCTCTCCAAAAGAATGTGGTGATCGATGGTATCAAAAGCAGCACTAAGATCTAGGAGCACGAGGACAGATGCAGAGCCTCGGTCTGACATCATTAAAAGGTCATTTACCACCTTCACAAGTGCAGTCTCAGTGCTATGATGGGGTCTATAACCAGACTGAAGCGTTTCGTATACATTGTTTGTCTTCAGGAAGGCAGTGAGTTGCTGCGCAACAGCATTTTCATTTTTTTTTGGGAGAAATGGAAGATTCGATACGGGCCGATAGTTTTTTATGTTTTCTGGGTCAAGGTTTGGCTTTTTCAAGAGAGGCTTTATTACTGCCACTTTTAGTGAGTTTGGTACACAGCCGTTTATTATGTTCAACATAGGAGGGCCAAGCACAGGAAGCAGCTCTTTCAGTAGTTTAGTTGGAATAGGGTCCAGTATGCAGCTTGAAGTTTTAGAGGCCATGATTATTTTCATAATTGTGTCAAGAGATATAGTACTAAAACACTTGAGTGTCTCCCTTGATCCTAGGTCCTGGCAGAGTTGTGCAGACTCAGGACAACGGAGCTTTGGAGGAATACGCGGATTTAAAGAGGAGTCCGTAATTTGCTTTCTAATGATCATGATATTTTCCTCAAAGAAGTTCATGAATTTATTACTGCTGAAGTGAAAGCCATCCTCTCTTGGGGAATGCTGCTTTTTCGTTAGCTTTGCGACAGTATCAAAAATAAATTTCGGATTGTTCTTATTTTCCTCAATTAAGTTGGAAAAATAGGATGATCGAGCAGCAGTGAGGGCTCTTCGATACTGCACGGTACTGTCTTTCCAAGCTAATCGGAAGACTTCCAGTTTGGTGTGGCGCCATTTCCGTTCCAATTTTCTGGAAGCTTGCTTCAGAGCTCGTGTATTTTCTGTATACCAGGGAGCTAGTTTCTTATGACAAATGTTTTTAGTTTTTAGGGGTGTCCTTGTAAATAAGAACTTGTTCTTAACTGATTATATATGTGTTATTTCATAGTTGTCTTCAACTATTGTTCTACAATGTAGAAAATAGTACAAATATAGAAAAATCCTGGAATGAGTAGATGTGTCCAAACTTTTGACTGGTACTTTAATTAGACAGGAGAGCATTATTGATTACATAGTATATGGGATTGATTTTAAGAAATTTGGCTTAATTAATTGAATTAATATTACGATGTTTCTTTTCCGAGAAAAACGAAAGACGTATTTACTGAATTCCACTTGTCCATCTGTTCTTGTACTTTATGCTGGTCTACAATGCCATAGTTTTCAAACAATCATGTCTCTTAAGTACATTCTAATGCCTCAAATGAAAGTTTCATTGATAAATCATGATGATGTAATATCATTTGGTACTAAAATATTACATTTTTTTTAAACTTTTGAGTCCAGGATATGTTTCTGTACCTGTCTGTTTTATTTAGTAAATGTTTTATTTGTTCCATTGGTTGGGTGTGTGTATGCGTATGTGTGTGTGTGTTTCAGAGAGAGAGGGAGTGGGAGAGAGAACAGGCAGAACCTGATATGTAAATGAGTTGAGCAAACAAAAGTAACTTTCTACGACCAAATGATCATTCCAGACTCTGTTTCTATTGAGAGATTAAAGGTAAGACAACGATTGTTAAGTGTATTCATATAGTTGATGATATTGTTATGTGTATTAATATAGTTGATGATATTGTTATGTGTATTCATATAGTTGGTGATATTGTTATGTGTATTAATATAGTTGGTGATATTGTTATGTGTATTCATATAGTTGATGATATTGTTGTGTGTATTCATATAGTTAATTATATTTTTGGGGGACAGTGTGATAATAGTCCTACTCTCCTTAAAATGTTTTTGATATAAATTAGATGCGTGGGGTGAATTCGTTCTGTGCCCATCTGTGTGCCCCAGGGTGATCGCTCCTACACTATCTAGAATCTAAAAGGGTTCTTTGGCTGTCCCCATAGGAGAACCCTTTGTAGAACCCTTTTTGGTACTAGGTAGAACACTTTTGGGTTCCGTGAAGAACCCTTTCCACAGAGGGTTCTACATGGAAGCCAGAAGGGTTCTACCTGGAACCCAAAAGCGTTCTCCTACGGGGACAGCCGGAGGACCCGTTTGGAACCCTTTATTCTAAGAGTGTACCCTATCATAGGTCTATACACTTGTCTTCTCAAAACAGGCTTAAAACACAACAAGCAACAAACAAACATTTTCTCTTTATAATCTACAGTTAACTCTTTTCACTCAGGAAGGTATGTTGTGTGAAAGAGAGACAAAAAAATATTATTCGAGAGACTAACAACAACGTACATTTCCTCAAAACAGTTTGTGTGTATTCATTAGTGCCCACCGTAGCAAAACGTTTGGCAACAGAAACCATTTAGGTCACATTGTACAGCGTTTAGAGTAAACGGTTTATGTTTTATTTAACATCTTAAAACTGTTGGCTGTGGAGTAAACTAATGAATACGACCCAGGTTGTCGCCTACGACTCGGCATGTTGATACCTGCCTCTTGCTGAAACCTGAACGTAGCCTGAGGGGTATACTATGATACAGGCTTGATATACTGGTTTTCTAAAGCTAGCCAGCTTCTGTTAGCTGCACATTCCAGCTCAGGCCTCACCCATCAGAATATACACAACAGAACAGAAAAAAATCGCTATGAAGTTTCAAGGTGAGAATCCTGCCAGGGATTATTGTAAAGTGTGTAGATAAATTAAATGTAATGTTAGTATAGTGAATGACAGTAAAACCCTCCTAACAGTCTACTACTACTGAGACAGGTTGGTGTAATGTTAGTATAGTGAATGACAGTAAAACCCTCCTAACAGTCTACTACTACTGAGACAGGTTGGTGTAATGTTAGTATAGTGAATGACAGTAAAACCCTCCTAACAGTCTACTACTACTGAGACAGGTTGGTGTAATGTTAGTATAGTGAATGACAGTAAAACCCTCCTAACAGTCTACTACTACTGAGACAGGTTGGTGTAATGTTAGTATAGTGAATGACAGTAAAACCCTCCTAACAGTCTACTACTACTGAGACAGGTTGGTGTAATGTTAGTATAGTGAATGACAGTAAAACACTCCTAACAGTCTACTACTACTGAGACAGGTTGGTGTAATGTTAGTATAGTGAATGACAGTAAAACACTCCTAACAGTCTACTACTACTGAGACAGGTTGGTGTAATGTTAGTATAGTGAATGACAGTAAAACCCTCCTAACAGTCTACTACTACTGAGACAGGTTGGTGTAATGTTAGTATAGTGAATGACAGTAAAACCCTCCTAACAGTCTACTACTACTGAGACAGGTTGGTGTAATGTTAGTATAGTGAATGACAGTAAAACCCTCCAAACAGTCTACTACTACTGAGACAGGTTGGTGTAATGTTAGTATAGTGAATGACAGTAAAACCCTCCTAACAGTCTACTACTACTGAGACAGGTTGGTGTAATGTTAGTATAGTGAATGACAGTAAAACCCTCCTAACAGTCTACTACTACTGAGACAGGTTGGTGTAATGTTAGTATAGTGAATGACAGTAAAACACTCCTAACAGTCTACTACTACTGAGACAGGTTGGTGTAATGTTAGTATAGTGAATGACAGTAAAACCCTCCTAACAGTCTACTACTACTGAGACAGGTTGGTGTAATGTTAGTATAGTGAATGACAGTAAAACCCTCCTAACAGTCTACTACTACTGAGACAGGTTGGTGTAATGTTAGTATAGTGAAGGACAGTAAAACACTCCTAACAGTCTACTACTACTGAGACAGGTTGGTGTAATGTTAGTATAGTGAAGGACAGTGAAACCCTCCTAACAGTCTACTACTACTGAGACAGGTTGGTGTAATGTTAGTATAGTGAATGACAGTAAAACCCTCCTAACAGTCTACTACTACTGAGACAGGTTGGTGTCATGTTAGTATAGTGAATGACAGTAAAACCCACCTAACAGTCTACTACTACTGAGACAGGTTGGTGTAATGTTAGTATAGTGAATGACAGTAAAACCCTCCTAACAGTCTACTACTACTGAGACAGGTTGGTGTAATGTTAGTATAGTGAATGACAGTAAAACCCTCCTAACAGTCTACTACTACTGAGACAGGTTGGTGTAATGTTAGTATAGTGAATGACAGTAAAACCCTCCTAACAGTCTACTACTACTGAGACAGGTTGGTGTAATGTTAGTATAGTGAATGACAGTAAAACCCTCCTAACAGTCTACTACTACTGAGACAGGTTGGTGTAATGTTAGTATAGTGAATGACAGTAAAACCCTCCTAACAGTCTACTACTACTGAGACAGGTTGGTGTAATGTTAGTATAGTGAATGACAGTAAAACCCTCCTAACAGTCTACTACTACTGAGACAGGTTGGTGTCATGTTAGTATAGTGAATGACAGTAAAACCCACCTAACAGTCTACTACTACTGAGACAGGTTGGTGTAATGTTAGTATAGTGAATGACAGTAAAACCCTCCTAACAGTCTACTACTACTGAGACAGGTTGGTGTAATGTTAGTATAGTGAATGACAGTAAAACCCTCCTAACAGTCTACTACTACTGAGACAGGTTGGTGTAATGTTAGTATAGTGAATGACAGTAAAACACTCCTAACAGTCTACTACTACTGAGACAGGTTGGTGTAATGTTAGTATAGTGAAGGACAGTAAAACCCTCCTAACAGTCTACTACTACTGAGACAGGTTGGTGTAATGTTAGTATAGTGAATGACAGTAAAACACTCCTAACAGTCTACTACTACTGAGACAGAAAACTCAAGTCTGAAATTTCTAAGTGGAAATTACAAACTTCAGAAGCCTTTTTAAACCTCAAATACACTACAAGTTTTACATTTCCTGCATTGCTGGAAAGTTCTTCTGCAATGGGGGGTGATCAAATTAAGATCCTACATCTGTACACATAATTGTACATGGGGATATGTATGGGGGTCTATAACATCCAATCACATAGGTTTACATCAGCTGACAGTTGCAATGTTATTGCTAATAACTCAAACTGCCCTTTTCAGATAAAGACAAACTCTGTACAGATGTAGGATCTTAATTTGATCACCCTGATGCAGAAAAACTAAACTTGTAGTGTATTTGAGTGTAATTAAACTTTAGAAAAGGTTTCTGAAGATGATAAATTCCACTTTTCCATTTTAAAACTGTTCATTAATTATAATCCACACAATAATTAAAATGTCCTGTTTCTGCAGGATTATTTTCCTGGTGTAGCAAACTGGCTCAAATTAAGATCCAACATCTGCAGCAATATACCCCTCTCTAATGTATATGGCTCTATTGAGATTCACTTTTGACCATTTGACATCTTGTATTTACTGTTGTTTAGGCTGGTTGAATGAGTTGCCTGTGAAAGCTGCTTCATCTGCAAGAAAACAGGCGGCTGCTGGTCGTACTGTTGGTCTAGACTACCTACAAACTATTATAAGGCTATGATCACTTATCATGCCGACAAACCTGGTGGTCTCTGTGAACTGACCTGAACAGGTTTAGACTGGTCATCTATGATATGTAGGTTATATACAGTACATTCTCTGTCCTGCTACTGGTAGGACTATAACATTATGTTGATCTGAACAGGTTTAGACTGGTCATCTATGATATGTAGGTTATATACAGTACATTCTCTGTCCTGCTACTGGTAGGACTATAACATTATGTTGATCTGAACAGGTTTAGACCGGTCATCTATGATATGTAGGTTATATACAGTACATTCTCTGTCCTGCTACTGGTAGGACTATAACATTATGTTGATCTGAACAGGTTTAGACTGGTCATCTATGATATGTAGGCTATAGCCGAGGTATAGACCTTGATCTGCATATCACTAACAAACTGCTATTATACATTATAACCTAGTCTACTTTACATAATATAACATCTCTCACTTGATGCATAAAACCTTTCTGAATGGATCAACAATTTCCCCCTCAGATCAATCATGTCTGTTTTAGCCCTTCTGTCTACATTCTCAGATACTTTTAGAAAAGAACAGATTGAAAGACAATAAATAGTCTACTGTTAGTGAATACAAATACGTGTGAGACATGGCCTTGTGTTGCTGCACTGTCTATAACTACCTTAACAAACAGTGACTTATTATTATTATTATTATTATTATTATTGTTATTATTATTGTTGCTGTACTGTCTAGAACTACCTTAACAAACAGGGACTTATTATTATTATTATTATTATTATTATTATTATTATTATTGTTGCTGTACTGTCTATAACTACCTTAACAAACAGAGACGTATTATTATTATTATTAAAATTGTTGTTGCTGTACTGTCTATAACTACCTTATTAACAAACAGAGACTTATTATTATTATTATTATTATTATTGTTGTTGTTCTGTCTATAACTACCTTAACAAACAGTGACTTATTATTATTATTATTATTATTATTGTTGTTGTTCTGTCTATAACTTCCTTAACAAACAGTGACTTATTATTATTATTAATATTATTATTGATATTGTTATTATTATTGTTGTTGTTCTGTCTATAACTACCTTAACAAACAGTGACTTATTATTATTATTGACAGTTACCATGGAGATGAAATGTCACAACTACATGTTCATGTGATCCATTAAATTACCTGACTGTTTACATTTACATTACATTTAAGTCATTTAGCAGACGCTCTTATCCAGAGCGACTTACAAATTGGTGCGTTCACCTATAATATCCAGTAGAACAACCACTTTACAATAGTGCATCTAAATCTTTTAAAGGGGGGGGGGGGGTTAGAAGGATTACTTTATCCTATCCCAGGTATTCCTTAAAGAGGTGGGGTTTCAGGTGTCTCCGGAAGGTGGTGATTGACTCCGCTGTCCTGGCATCGTGAGGGAGCTTGTTCCACCATTGGGGTGCCAGAGCGGCGAACAGTTTTGACTGGGCTGAGCGGGAACTGTGCTTCCTCAGAGGTAGGGAGGCGAGCAGGCCAGAGGTGGATGAACGCAGTGCCCTTGTTTGGGGGTAGGGCCTGATCAGAGCCTGAAGGTACGGAGGTGCCGTTCCCCTCACAGCTCCGTAGGCAAGCACCATGGTCTTGTAGCGGATGCGAGCTTCAACTGGAAGCCAGTGGAGAGAGCGGAGGAGCGGGGTGACGTGAGAGAACTTGGGAAGGTTGAACACCAGACGGGCTGTGGCGTTCTGGATGAGTTGTAGGGGTTTGATGGCACAGGCAGGGAGCCCAGCCAACATCGAGTTGCAGTAATCCAGACGGGAGATGACAAGTGCCTGGATTAGGACCTGCGCCGCTTCCTGTGTAAGGCAGGGTCGTACTCTGCGAATGTTGTAGAGCATGAACCTACAGGATCGGGTCACCGCCTTGATGTTAGTGGAGAACGACAGGGTGTTGTCCAGGATCACGCCAAGGTTCTTAGCACTCTGGGAGGAGGACACAAGGGAGTTGTCAACCGTGATGGCGAGATCATGGAATGGGCAGTCCTTCCCCGGGAGGAAGAGCAGCTCCGTCTTGCCGAGGTTCAGCTTGAGGTGGTGATCCGTCATCCACACTGATATGTCTGCCAGACATGCAGAGATGCGATTCGCCACCTGGTTGTCAGAAGGGGGAAAGGAGGAGATTAATTGTGTGTCGTCTGCATAGCAATGATAGGAGAGACCATGTGAGGATATGACAGAGCCAAGTTTAGATATGTCCGTTAGTAAATGTTTCATTTCTCAAAGAGATAATGAATAAATGAGAACAATTGACAGTCAAGAACTAGCTTTTACTGTGTTGACCACAACCAACATGCTGGATCTCTGTTTAGTTGTCACTGTGTTAACCACAACCAACATGCTGGATCTATGTTTAGTTGTCACTGTGTTAACCACAACCAACATGCTGGATCTCTGTTTAGTTGTCACTGTGTTGACCACAACCAACATGCTGGATCTCTGTTTAGTTGTTACTGTGTTAACCACAACCAACATGCTGGATCTCTGTTTAGTTGTCACTGTGTTAACCAACATGCTGGATCTCTGTTTAGTTGTCACTGTGTTAACCACAACCAACATGCTGGATCTCTGTTTAGTTGTCACTGTGTTAACCACAACCAACATGCTGGATCTCTGTTTAGTTGTCACTGTGTTAACCACAACCAACATGCTGGATCTCTGTTTAGTTGTCACTGTGTTGACCACAACCAACATGCTGGATCTCTGTTTAGTTGTCACTGTGTTGACCACAACCAACATGATGGATCTCTGTTTAGTTGTCACTGTGTTAACCACAACCAACATGCTGGATCTCTGTTTAGTTGTCACTGTGTTAACCACAACCAACATGTTGGATCTCTGTTTAGTTGTCACTGTGTTAACCACAACCAACATGCTGGATCTCTGTTTAGTTGTTACTGTGTTAACCACAACCAACATGCTGGATCTCTGTTTAGTTGTCACTGTGTTAACCACAACCAACATGTTGGATCTCTGTTTAGTTGTTACTGTGTTAACCACAGCCAACATGCTGGATCTCTGTTTAGTTGTTACTGTGTTGACCACAACCAACATGCTGGATCTCTGTTTAGTTGTCACTGTGTTAACCACAACCAACATGCTGGATCTCTGTTTAGTTGTTACTGTGTTAACCACAACCAACATGCTGGATCTCTGTTTAGTTGTTACTGTGTTAACCACAACCGACATGCTGGATCTCTGTTTAGTTGTCACTGTGTTAACCACAACCAACATGCTGGATCTCTGTTTAGTTGTCACTGTGTTGACCACAACCAACATGCTGGATCTCTGTTTAGTTGTCACTGTGTTAACCACAACCAACATGCTGGATCTCTGTTTTGTTGTCACTGTGTTAACCACAACCAACATGCTGGATCTCTGTTTAGTTGTCACTGTGTTAACCACAACCAACATGCTGGATCTCTGTTTAGTTGTCACTGTGTTGACCACAGCCAAAATGCTGGATCTCTGTTTACAGGGGTCAGTGCTCTAAAATGAGTCTCTCTGGGGAGAGAGAGGAGGGGGCCCCTGCCTCTAAAATGAGTCTCTCTGGGGGACATGACACCAAAGCTAAGAGGTAAGATGACAATTTTATGAAGAATTGATTTAGTTTATTTCCTAAATAAATATCTATCTTAAGATGAATGCAGTTACTGTAAATCTCTCTGGATAAGAGCATCTGCTAAATCAGGGGTTCTCAATCCGGGGTCTTATGTGGTCTTATGTTCCCATCTATTGGAATTATTTAGCAACTGCAATATTGCTGAAAAAATGTGTTATTCCTTACTAAAGTAGTAATTACTGAGAATTACTAGTTAATTTTATCACTTACAATCATAAAATAACAACTTATACCATAAACAATTAAACTGACATAAACCAAAATCACTATATATGTAGTTATTCAGTTAATTACCAAATTGAGCCGGTCGGTCACATTTGAGAGTGAGGGAGATATATAGCATTTTGCATAAAAAAACATGATTTTTGTCTCTCTGAAATGAAACCATCAAGTGATAGATTTGAAACAAATCCTTGTCTGTGAGAGATGTAATAATTAATACATCATTTCTTTAAACAATAAAAGCTCATTTCTGTAAAGTGATATATTTGGAACTCTTATGTTTCCCATCTGAGATCAGAGTAGATGAGAGATGTAATGTTTGTCTCTGTTGTGTTGAAGACCAACCAAGCAGGAGAGACCAGCCTCCCCTGTTCCCAGCTGTGTGTCCATGAAGAGTGACCAGTCTATGGATCCTCCTATAGCGTTTAGAGAGGGAGACTTTTCTACTGAACAAAGGTAAGAAGAACTCATGGGTCATGGTCAGTGAGTTAAACAACACTGTCTCTAGTCATTTCTCCTCTCCCATTTTCACATTTATTTTGGTTGTTTTCATAATCCATAGGCTAATCCTTTAGTCCATTTCATAGTCCTAAAACAATATTAAACAAACACAACATTCCCTCCCTCCCTCCCTCCCTGTCTGTCTGTCTGTCTGTCTGTCTAACGATGAACTAAGCTGTTCAACGTTAACAACGATGGTTTTGGGAAACAGCTCAGAGATTTAACAATACTCCTACGAAGGTTTTAATGATGAACTTGGCTTTAAGAGGCTTTTGGGAAACCAGGCCGTGGATAAAAACATCTGATAAATTCAAAAGTAAATGTTTTACATACAGATCTCATATTACTGTATTTAATAATAAAAAATGTAAAAAAATATACTGATATCACAAATGTATCATTTGTACAGATCTTTATTAAACATGTAGTTCTTTGTTACATTTCACTGTATAAAACCTAGCAGTGCTACTGATTTCTCTGAGAGGCAGATATATATTATTACTGTGTTAAACCTAGCAGTACTACTGATTTCTCTGAGAGTGAGGCAGATATATATTATTACTGTGTTAAACCTAGCAGTACTACTGATTTCTCTGAGAGGCAGATATATATTATTACTGTATTAAACCTAGCAGTACTACTGATTTCTCTGAGAGTGAGGTAGATATATATTATTACTGTATTAAAACTAGCAGTACTACTGATTTCTCTGAGAGTGAGGCAGATATACGTAAAGCATTTTGAAAAAAAATACATTTGACTCTGAAATGAAAACATCAAATGATACATTATAAACATATACATGTCGGTCATTGAAAAATTGCATGCCATGATTAGGGAGTTAAAAAACACCTATCTCATTTATAATTTCTTTAAACAATAAAAGTTAACTTATGAACGTTTCTGAAAGTGATATATAGCGTTTTGTAATGAAACTCTTCTTATGTTTCCCATCTGAGATCAGAGTAGATGAGAGATGTAATGTTTGTCTCTGTTGTGTTGAAGACCAATCAAGCAGGAGAGACCAGCCTCCCCTGTTCCCAGCTGTGTGTCCATGAAGAGTGTCCAGTCTATGGATCCTCCTATAGTGTTTAGAGAGGGGGAGACTTTTCTACTGAACAAAGGTAAGAAGAACTCATGGGTCATGGTCAGTGAGTTAAACAACACTGTCTCTAGTCATTTCTCCTCTCCCATTTTCACATGTCTTTTGGTTGTTTTCATAATCCATAGGCTAATCCTTTAGTCCATTTTCATAGTCCTAAAACAATATTAAACAAACACAACATTCCCTCCCTGTGTGTGTGTGTGTGTGTGTGTGTGTGTGTGTGTGTGTGTGTGTGTGTGTGTGTGTGTGTGTGTGTGTGTGTGTGTGTGTGTGTGTGTGTGTGTGTGTGTGTGTGTGTACTGTAATCTCATGTTTTGTCCACAGAAACCAACAGGAGAGATCAGAGTCAGAGATTATCAGTGGTCAGTCTTCCCAGAGTTATCAAACAGACCTGGACTCTATATTCAGTGTATGTGGTCCTGTTATGTATATATTTTTTTGTTTTCCTCAAGTAAAGTTGATCTGTCAATTATTCATTATTGTGTTAATGAGAAAGCATTTATTCTCTTGCTTAACTGAAGATTTTCAAGAGGATTCTTAGTCCTGAACTCCCAGAAGGCTTTGAGAGTCAGAAGCAGGATGAGGAAGTGGTGGATGCTGAAGATGAGAAGCAGGAGAGCAGTGCCAGAGAGGGGGCTCTGAAGATCACACTGCACGTCCTGAGGAAAATGAACCAGAAGGATCTCGCTGACACACTGGAGAAATGTAAGATCTGTCTGCCTCATGTTGAATGCTGTTTAATATCAAACATTTAAAAGCTGCAGACAAAGTACAGCTAAAGTAGCTGTGTAACTCAATGATATTGTAGCAGCCTTAACACAACACCTAGTGGCCTCATCAAGTAGCAGAAGGGATGTGTTATGTTGATTAATTTAGAGAGAGAGAGAGAGAGAGAGAGAGACAACATTAATAATACCATCAATAACACCAATAATATTATAATCAGTCACACCAGTCTGTAATGCATTATGAAAACATTTACACATTTATACAGACAGTTAAGAGAATAAATTATTATAATTTCAAATGTTATAACAGTCCTACAATACTATAGGCATTAAAACAGACGTAATATTAATATCCTCTGTGTTATTTCTAGATTCAGATGAGCTTGCTGTGATTTGCCAACGTGAACTCAAATCTAATCTAAAGAAGAAGTTTCAATGTGTATTTGAGGGGATCGCTAAACAAGGAAACCCAACACTTCTCAATAAGATCTACACAGAGCTCTACATCACAGAGGGTGGAACAGGAGAGGTCAATAATGAACATGAGCTGAGACAGATTGAGACAACAACCAGGAAACAAGCAAGACCAGAGACTGCAATCAAATGTAACGACATCTTCAAACCCTTAACTGGACAAGACAAACGTATCAGAACTGTGCTGACAAAGGGAGTCGCTGGCATTGGAAAAACAGTCTCTGTGCAGAAGTTCATTCTGAACTGGGCTGAAGGAAAAGCAAATCAGGATGTTCAATTTGTGTTTTCATTCCCTTTTCGGGAGCTGAATTTGATGAAAGGGGACAAACACACTTTCATTGAACTTCTCAATCACTTCTCAATGGAAATCAAACCATCAAGAATCTCCAATTACGACAAGTACAAAGTTCTGTTCATCTTTGATGGTCTGGATGAGTGCCGACTGCCCCTAGACTTCCAGAAGAACAAGATCTGTTGTGACGTCACAGAGTCAACCTCAGTGGATGTTCTGCTGACAAATCTCATCAAGGGAAATCTGCTTCCCTCTGCTCTCCTCTGGATAACTACCCGACCTGCAGCAGCCAATAGGATCCCTTCAGAGTGTGTTGACCAGGTGACAGAGGTACGAGGGTTCAATGACCCACAGAAGGAGGAGTACTTCAGGAAGAGATTCAGCGATGAGGACCTGGCCAACAGAATCATCTCACACATAAAGACATCAAGGAGCCTCCACATCATGTGCCACATTCCAGTCTTCTGTTGGATTTCTGCAACAGTCCTCGAACACATGCTGGAACATAAGGGAGAAGAGATGCCCAAGACTCTCACTGAGATGTACACACACCTTGTGGTGTTTCATACCAAACAGAAGAATGAAAAGTATCTTGGGAAAGAAGAGACAGGTTCACACTGGAATAAAGAGAGCATTCTGTCACTGGGAAAACTGGCTTTTCAACAGCTTGTGAATGGCAATTTGATTTTCTATGAAGAAGACCTGAAAGAGGCTGGCATTGATGTCAGTGAAGCCTCAGTGTACTCAGGATTGTGCACACAGATCTTTAAAGAGGAATGTGTGCTGCACCAGATGAAGGTGTACTGCTTTGTTCATCTGAGCATTCAGGAGTTTCTGGCTGCTGTATATGTGTTCCTCTCATTCATCAACAACAATGCGAATCTAATGGATGAACTGCAGTCAAAATCCAGGAACTTTTCTGTGAGGATCAGACAAAGGCGTAAAGTTATTTTCTACAAGAGTGCTGTGGATAAAGCCTTACAAAGTGAGATGGGAAACCTGGACCTTTTCCTCCGCTTCCTTCTGGGCCTCTCACTGGAGTCCAATCAGAAGCACTTACGAGGTCTACTGACAAAGACAAGAAGCAGCTCACAGAGCCATGAAGAAACAGTCCAGTACATCAAGGAGAAGATCAGGGAGAATCCCTCTCCAGAGAGGAGCATCAATCTGTTCCACTGTCTGAATGAACTGAATGACCATTCTCTAGTGGAGGAGATCCAAAGCTTCCTGAGATCAGGAAGTCTCTCAGAACCCAACCTGTCACCTGCACAGTGGTCAGCTCTGGTCTTTGTGTTGCTGACTTCAGAAAAGGAGCTGGATGTGTTTGACCTGAAGAAATTCTCCAGATCAGAGGAAGGTCTTCTGAGGCTGCTGCCAGTGGTCAAAGCCTCCAGAGCTGTTCTGTGAGTAAATAAAATCACATTTAACTAATCATCAGGAAGAAATATTCAGTTTAGAGAAAATATGTATTATAATATGTATTATAATATTATATTGAACAACATATTGAATCAGATATTCAATCTATTATAACAATATGACCATACAATTCTAGGAGACGGAAGAAGAATCTATGTGTTGTTTGAGAGAATAAACCAAATGCATCTGCCATTGTCCTTCTACACTACTCGTTAAATTAACAGTGTGTTTGTGAAGTCATGATGATCTCTTTGTCAGGCTGTCAGGCTGTGGAGTCACAGAGGAAGGCTGTGCTTCTCTGGTCTCAGCTCTGAGGTCAAACCCCTCACACCTGAGAGAGCTGGACCTGAGTAACAATGACCTGAAGGATTCAGGAGTGAAGCTGCTCTCTGCTGGACTGGAGGATCCACACTGCAGACTGGAGACTCTGAGGTCAGTATTCCTGTAGTTGGTCAACAAGTGATAACTGTTGTCGTGTCTTTCGGTACCATTAAACTGAAGATAGGTTTATCAATTAACTCCCTGTAATTATTATCACGCGATTAAACTGATTAATCGTTTAATTGTAATTAACTAGGAGATCGGGGCACCAAGAAAAACATTCAGATTACAAAGTTATAATTTTCCTAATATAACTTTCCTATATTATAATATAGGCCGATTATCTTCTGGTTTGAATGGTGTATTTTACCTCGCATCCAGTCTCATTCCAAACGTCGTAAATTGTTGTATCTGCACGAACCCAGTCTTTACTAAAATCATCCATACATCAATTGTCTTAAAATCATTTATTTACTACACTAAGTAATTAACAGAAAACATACAAACAGTAATTATCGTCACAAAGGATTGGTATAGTAATGTGCCCTAATGGCTAACAAGCATGGCTGGTCTGTTAGACAATGGGTCATAAACGGTCAGCTGAAAAGTTACACAGAGTTCATTAATATTAACAATTGACAATCGAAGGCTCACTCATTCGGGAACAATTGCAATCAATATATATTTACGCTCATGTGTCGTCGGGATCCTTGTTGGAGCGTCGTTCTGTTGGAGAGTTTTGTCCGCGTTCTCTCTCTGTCTCGGTTAGAATGGATCTTTCAGAGTGACATTCATTAATGTTGTCATAGAATGGATGTTTCATTGGTCTTCGCGTTCGATGATATAATTTACTTAGCTGCAGACTAATAATTAATATCAAAGACTTGTTCTTATTCTGTCGGTCTCGATAGTAAAAGTTAACCACGTGGTATAGTTCACTTTCAGTAGAGTACTTGGATGGTCAAACCTATGAGCCAACTCGCAATGGAGTGTAGGCCTGGTCTCAAGAAATGTAAATCAGGGGGTGTTTTATAGTGCCCATAGAACAGGCTTGTCAAATGACGCCTGGTCCTGTATGTGTCCCTGGGGGCGTGCCTATGACTGAGTTAGACTTGGTTACAGAAATACAATTCTATCACATTAACATCAGTACATAGCATCTCAATGTATTACAAATAGCTTTATCCTTATTAATACATTTTATACAACCATGTGGATTCAGTCTCATCGCTGAGGCTATCATGTAGACCGTTTTAGGGTAATATGGCTATATTGTGTCTTCTGAGTATCACAAAATTGTACCAAGCGGACCAGTTCGTAGCTGGAGTCTTCATCAATCTTCCATATCTTCTCCAGAACACACATGTCGCTCGGTTCTCCAATTCTATGAGTTGGAAGAATTTCCTTTGTCTCTCTATGAAACATGTTGTAGTAGATTCTCCTCTTGGAATTTTTACAACCCTGGGTTGGGGGGGAAGGTAGGTTGGGTGATGGTACAAAGGGGAGGGGGTCAACTGTCCTTCCTGTACCCAAAGAGGCCAACGTCATGACACTGTTCACCAGATCCACATGTGTTTACCAGGCACACATAGTCCACACCATACATTTTGGTGCTATGCTCCAGCATGTTGGATTTGAGATCGAATGTTTCATATTAGGTGACAGTACAGAATGTCACCTTTTTTTGAGAGTATTCATGTTTTACCATTTAGAAATGAAAGAATTGTATGTATATACAGTGGCTTGCAAAAGTATTCACCCCCTTGGCATTTTTCCTATTTTGTTGCCTACTTGGTTAAATAAAGGTGAAATAAATCAAATAAAACAACCTGTAAATTAAAATAGATGTTTGGGGGGTCTGTATCATTTGATGTACACAACATGCCTACCACTTTGAAGATGCAAAATATTTTAATTGTGAAACAAACAAGAAATAAGAAAAAAAAGAGAACTTGACCGTGCTTAACTATTCACTCCCCCAAAGACAATACTTTGTATAGCCACCTTTTGCAGCAATAATAGCTGCAAGTCTCTTGGGTAATGTCTCTATAAGGTTGGCACATTTAGCCACTGGGATTTTTGACAATTTTTCAAGGCAAAACTGCTCCAGCTCCTTCAAGTTGGATGGGTTCCACTGGTGTACAGCAATCTGTAAGTCATTCCACAGATTCTCAATTGGATTGAGGTCTATGCTTTGACTTGACCATTCCAAGACATTTACATTTTTCCCCTTAAACCACTCGAGTGTTGCTTTAGCGGTCTCTAAATCTCTGGAAGTCTGAAACAGGTTTCCCTCAAGAATTTCCCTGTATTTAGCCCCATCCATCATTCCTTCAAATCTGACCAGTTTCCCAGTGCCTGCCGATGAAAAACATCCCCACAGCATGATGCTGCTGGGGATGGTGTTCTCGGGGTCATCAGAGGTGTTGGGTTTGCGCCAGACATAGTGTTTTCTTTGATGGCCAAAAAGCAGAAGTTTAGTCTCATCTGAGCAGAGTACCTTCTTCCATATGTTTGGGGAGTCTGCCACATGCCTTTTGGTGAACACCAAACGTGTTTGCTTATTTTTTTCTTTAAGCAATGGCTTTTTTTCTGGCCACTCTTCCGTAAAGCCCAGCTCTGTGGAGTGTACGGCTTAAAGTGGTCCTATGGACAGATACTCCAATCTCTGCTGTGGAGCTTTGCAGCTCTTTCAGGGTTATCTTTGCCTCTCTGATTAACCTCTTACATCTAGATATGCCGCTAGCGGAACGCCTCGCCAATATCCAATGATAGAGCGTGGCGCGAATTACAAAGTCCTCAAAAATCCCAAAACTTCAATTTTTCAAACATATGACTATTTTATACCATTTTAAAGACAAGACTCTCCTTTATCTAACCACATTGTCCGATTTCAAAAAGGCTTTACAATGAAAGCAAAACATTAGATTATGTCAGGAGAGTACCCAGCCAGAAATAATCACACAAACATTTTTCAAGCTAGCATATAATGTCACAAAAACCCAAACCACAGCTAAATGCAGCACTAACCGTTGATGATCTTCATCAGATGATACTCCTAGGACATTATGTTATACAATACATGCATGTTTTGTTCAATCAAGTTCATATTTATATAAAAAAACAGCTTTTTACATTAGCATGTGACGTTCAGAACTAGCATACCCACCGAACACTTCCGGTGAATTTACTAAATTACTCACAATAAACGTTCACAAAAAACATAACAATTATTTTAAGAATTATAGATACAGAACTCCTTTATGCAATCGCTTGGTCCGATTTTAAAATAGCTTTTCGGTGAAAGCACATTTTGCAATATTCTGAGTAGATAGCCCGGCCATCATGGCTAGCTATTTTGACACCCACCAAGTTTGGCACTCACCAAACTCAGATTTACTATAAGAAAAATTGGATTACCTTTGCTGTTCTTCGTCAGAATGCACTCCCAGGACTTCTACTTCAACACCCAATGTTGTTTTGGTTCCAAATAATTCATAGTTATATCCAAATTGCTGCGTTTTGTTCTTGCGTTCAAGACACTATCCGAAGGGTGAAGCGCCGGCGCATATCGTGACAAAAATTTTCAAAATATTCCATTACCGTTCTTCGAAGCATGTCAAACGCTGTTTAAAATCAATTTTTATGCAATTTTTCTTGTAAAATAGCGATAATATTCCGACCGGGAGACCTGTCAGTGTTTTCGTTCAAACACTGACAGTTGAAAATGGAGTCTTCACATGCATGCGTGCGCCCGTGTCATTGTTCTCAGAGCGACCACTTTCCAAATGCCCTACTGTTTTTCGCCCAGGGACTGCAGAGTCATCATTACCCTGTTCTGGCGAGCCTATGGGAGCCTTAGAAAATGTCACGTTACAGCAGAGATCCTCTGTTTCGATAAAGAGGCTATAGAAGGCCAAGAAATGGTCAGAGAGGGCACTTCCTGTTTGGAATCTTCTCAGGTTTTGGCCTGCCATATGAGTTCTGTTATACTCACAGACACCATTCAAACAGTTTTAGAAACTTTAGGGTGTTTTCTATCCACATCTACTAATTATATGCATATTCTAGTTTCTGGGCAGGAGTAATAACCAGATTAAATCGGTTACGTTTTTTATCCGGCCGTTAAAATACTGCCCCCTATCCTAAACAGGTTAATGCCCCCCTTGCCTGGTCTGTGAGTTTTGGTGGGCGGCCCTCTCTTGGCAGGTTTGTTGTGGTGCCATATTCTTTCCATTTTTTAATAATGGATTTAATGGTGCTCCGTGGGATGTTCAAAGTTTCTGATATTTTTTTATAACCCAACCCTGATCTGTACTTCTCCACAACTTTGTCCCTGACCTGTTTGGAGAGCTCCTTGGTCTTCATGGTGCCACTTGCTTGGTGGTGCCCCTTGCTTAGTGGTGTTGTAGACTCTGGGGCCTTTCAGAACAGGTGTATATATACTGAGATCATGTGACAGATCATGTGACACTTAGATTGCACACATGTGGAGTTTATTTAACTAATGATGTGACTTCTGAAGGTATTTGGTTGCACCAGATATTATTTATAGGCTTCATAGCAAAGGGGGTGAATACATATGCACGCACCACTTTTCTGTTTTTAACCAAATTTTTTAAACAAGTCATTTTTTTTTTTTTTTCTTGACCAATTTGGACTATTTTGTGTTTGTCCATTACATGAAATCCAAATAAAATCAATTTAAATTACATGTTGTAATGCAACAAAATGGGAAAAACGCCAAGGGGGATGAATACTTTTGCAAGGCACTGTAGTTCTACCATTTGAAGAAGTCTTAATTATTTGGACTAATTCACTTATATTGTATTAAAGTAGTCATAAGTTTAGTATTTGGTCCCATATTCCATGCCTAGAGTGATTACATCAAGCTTGTGATTCTACAAACTTGTTGAATTCATTTGCAGTTTGTTTTGATTGTATTTTGGATTATGTTTTTCCTAATAGAAACTGATTGGTGAATAATGTCCTGTCATTTTGGAGTCACTTCACTTGTATTGTCAGTAAGAATAAGAATGAATTGAGAATGATGATGAATGAGAAAGTTACAGAGGCACAAGGATCATACCCCCTCTGTTATTGGTAATGGTGAGAGGTTAGCATGTTTTGTTGTAGCCTCTGTTATTGATAATGGTGAGAGCTTAGCATGTTTTGTTGAATCCTCTGTTATTGGTAATGGTGAGAGGTTAGCATGTTTTGTTGTAGCCTCTGTTATTAATAATGGTGAGAGGTTAGCATGTTTTGTTGTAGCCTCTGTTATTGGTAATGGTGAGGTTAGCATGTTTTGTTGTAGCCTCTGTTATTGGTAATGGTGAGGAGTTAGCATGTTTTGTTGTAGCCTCTGTTATTGGTAATGGTGAGAGGTTAGCATGTTTTGTTGTATCCTCTGTTATTGGTAATGGTGAGAGGTTAGCATGTTTTGTTGTAGCCTCTGTTATTGGTAATGGTGAGAGGTTAGCATGTTTTGTTGTAGCCTCTGTTATTGATAATGGTGAGAGCTTAGCATGTTTTGTTGAATCCTCTGTTATTGGTAATGGTGAGAGGTTAGCATGTTTTGTTGTAGCCTCTGTTATTAATAATGGTGAGAGGTTAGCATGTTTTGTTGTAGCCTCTGTTATTGGTAATGGTGAGGTTAGCATGTTTTGTTGTAGCCTCTGTTATTGGTAATGGTGAGGAGTTAGCATGTTTTGTTGTAGCCTCTGTTATTGGTAATGGTGAGAGGTTAGCATGTTTTGTTGTATCCTCTGTTATTGGTAATGGTGAGAGGTTAGCATGTTTTGTTGTAGCCTCTGTTATTGGTAATGGTGAGAGGTTAGCATGTTTTGTTGTAGCCTCTGTTATTGGTAATGGTGAGGTTAGCATGTTTTGTTGTAGTCTCTTTCATTGGTAATGGTGATAGGTTAGCATGTTTTTTTGTAGCCTCTGTTATTGGTAATGGTGAGAGGTTAGCATGTTTTGTTGTAGCCTTTGTTATTGGTAATGGTGAGAGGTTAGCATGTTTTGTTGTTGCCTCTGTCAATGGTAATGGTGAGAGGTTAGCATGTTTTGTTGAAGCCTCTGTTATTGGTAATGGTGAGAGGTTAGCATGTTTTGTTGTAGACTGTTATTGGTAATGGTGAGAGGTTAGCATGTTTTGTTGTAGCCTCTGTTATTGGTAATGGTGAGAGGTTAGCATGTTTTGTTGTAGTCTCTGTTATTGGTAATGGTGAGAGGTTAGCATGTTTTGTTGTAGCCTTTGTTATTGGTAATGGTGAGAGGTTAGCATGTTTTGTTGTTGCCTCTGTCAATGGTAATGGTGAGAGGTTAGCATGTTTTGTTGTAGACTGTTATTGGTAATGGTGAGAGGTTAGCATGTTTTGTTGTAGCCTCTGTTATTGGTAATGGTGAGAGGTTAGCATGTTTTGTTGTAGCCTCTGCTATTGGTAATGGTGAGAGATTAGCATGTTTTGTTGTAGTCTCTGTTATTGGTAATTGTTATAGTGTGGACACTATATAAATAATTACATGGTTATTATTGGCATTAACCTTGACCTTTCCCCTTTGATGATGTCATCACCAAGAGTGAGTTCTGTGCAATGTGATTCTACCACCGGCTGAGTGGGCTATATAGTTCTGTTATATTTGTACCGTTTGTACCTGGCAATACACCTTTAGGTTTGGGTTGAAAGTAAAGGAAAGTAATATCGAAATGCGTGTGGGCATTCCTTGTCAAGTTACTACACCTTTTTGGCGACGAGGATAAAACTTTATCAACTTGTACAGGGCGAGTTAGCTAGCTAGCTTAATGAGCGACGGAGAGCAGGTGCCACTGGACGGAAACGCCGACGGGGACAATCAGCAGCAAGTGCAAATCGCTAACGAGGATCAAGGACAGGTTGGCGTTATAATGGCAATGTTTGGGACTATCACTGAGTTTGTGGAAGAGAACGAAGACTGGACGGAATATGTGGAAAGGTTGGGACACTTTTTCTTGGCAAATGGAATCATAGATGAGGCTAAACAGCGCTCTATTCTCTTGAGTGTGTGTGGGGCTAAAACCTACAAGCTAATGAGGAATTTGGCTACACCACGGAGACCGGGAGAAATTCCTTTTGGGGATCTAGTTGCTCTCGTTCAGACTCACCACAATCCAAAGCCTTCAGTGATTGTCCAGAGGTTCAAGTTTAACTGCCATTTTCGGAAAACAGGTCAGTCTGTTGCTAACTTTGTTGCTGAATTACGGGAACTCTCTGAACATTGTGAGTTTGGGGCTATGTTAGAGGACATGCTCCGTGACAGATTAGTCTGTGGCATTAATGAGGACAGCATACAGCGCCGGTTGCTTGGGGAAGCCACACTGACTTTCAAGAGGGCATTGGAACTATCTCAAGGGATGGAGATGGCCGCTAGTAATGTGAAAAATATTCAAAAGGCCAACAGTGAAAGTTGTGCAGTGCATCAGGTGACAAAAGAGGCGGCAGGAAAAAGGGGAAAAGCAGTGGAATGTTTCAGATGTGGAGGGACACATTATGGTAACAACTGTAAGTTCATGGAGACTGTCTGTCACAATTGCAACAAAAAGGGACATTTAGCAAAAAAATGCAGGGGTCCTAGGAGCAAGCCAGAGGGTGGGCGGACTGGGCTGGGCAAGTTCACAGCACCAAAGCCTCAGTCAGCAGCGCACCACCTAGAGAGCACAGAGGAGGAGGACGAGCATTGTTCCTACAACATGTTTAATGTGAGGGAGCCGCGCGCAGAGCCTATTTATGCTACAGTGGAGGTAGATGGAAAGCAGATGAGGATGGAGGTTGACACGGGGGCCTCTGCCTCTGTCATAAGTGAGGAGACCTACAAACAAAAATGGGGCTCAAGACAGGTTTCTGCCCTCACACCGGCAGGGATCAGACTGCGTACGTACACCGGGGAGACCATACCATTGCTTGGGGCTCTAGAAGTGAACATTGCATACAACAGCCAGGAAGCGAGAGCACGGCTCCTGGTGGTGAAAGGGAATGGGCCTAGTTTACTAGGGCGTGACTGGCTAAACAAAATACAACTGAGCTGGGGTGAGATAAAACACACCCGAGTGACTGAGGATGTCATTCAAAAATACCCAGAGATTTTCAAAGAGGAACTGGGCACACTGCAGGGCACTACAGTTAAGCTGTTCGTGGATCCTCAGGCCGAGCCTCGCTTTTTCAAGCCCAGGACAGTGCCTTACGCCATGAAAAAGAAAGTGGAAGATGAGTTGGAGCGGCTGCAGGAAGCAAACGTCATTACTCCCGTTCAGTTCTCCCGCTGGGCAGCTCCTATCGTTCCCGTTCTGAAAAGTGACGGCACGGTGCGTATATGTGGGGACTACAAACTCACCATCAACAGGGCCTCTAAGCTAGACGCTTACCCGCTGCCACGGGTGGAGGACTTGTTCGCGACACTGGCAGGAGGCAAGACGTTCTCAAAGCTTGACATGAGTCACGCCTACCAACAGCTCCTCCTGGACGAGGACTCAAAAGAGTATGTCACAGTCAACACGCACAAAGGCTTGTTCAGGTACAACCGCTTGGTTTTCGGAGTGGCGTCCAGCCCAGCCATTTTCCAGAGGACAATGGACAATCTGCTGCAGGGGATCCCTCATGTAGCAGTGTACCTGGATGACATCCTGGTTACAGGGGAGACGGAGGAGGAGCACCTCCACCATCTGGACCAGGTGTTAAAGAGATTCTCTGAGGCAGGGCTGCGCCTGAAGCGTAGCAAGTGCACATTCCAAGCACAGAGTGTGACATACCTAGGTCACAAGATCACAGCGCAGGGTCTGTGTCCTGTGGAGGACAAAGTCAGGGCAATCAAGGATGCTCCAAACCCCAAGAATGGGTCAGAGCTCAGGTCGTTCCTGGGCATGGTGAACTACTATGGGAAGTTCCTCCCTGAGCTGTCAAAAGTGTTGGCTCCACTTTATCAGTTGCTCCACAAAGACTGTAAATGGAAGTGGGGGCCAGCACAAGAGAAAGCTTTCAAGGAAGTGAAAGCACTACTACAATCAGCACAACTTCTGGTTCATTTTGACCAAGACAAAGAGATCATCCTGTCATGTGACGCCTCACCCTATGGCGTCGGGGCAGTACTCTCTCATCAGATGGAGGACGGGTCAGAGAGACCCATTGGATTTGCATCACGTACGCTGACGAGTGCTGAGAAGGGTTATTCACAGTTAGACAAGGAAGGTCTGGCCATAGTCTTTGCTGTGAAACGCTTCCATCAGTACCTCTACGGTAGTCATTTCACCATATGCACTGACCACAAACCACTGATGAGCCTTTTTAGTGAATCAAGATGCATTCCGCCCATGGCTTCAGCAAGGTTACAGCGTTGGGCCCTGACACTGTCGGCTTACCAGTATACGATAGTGTATAGAGCGGGGAAGGACAATGCAAATGCAGACGCGCTCAGCCGTCTCCCGCTACCAGAGATGCCTGCCACAACTGTGGTGCCTCCCGAGAAAATTTTCCTAATGGAGAGATTGTCAAACTCACCTGTGAATGCCAATCAGATCAAACAGTGGACAGATCGGGATCCTATCCTGTCCCAAGTGAAAAGATTCCTGATGCAGGGTTGGCCTCCTGTCATAGAGGATGATGGACTAGGAACTTACGCAAAGCGCAAAACGGAGCTGAGTGTGCAGGATGGCTGCATACTCTGGGGGTCCAGAGTGGTTGTTCCACCCCCTGGCCGTGCACAAGTCATGGATGAGGTCAATGAGGCTCACCCGGGTGCCTCCCGGATGAAAAGTTTAGCCAGATCTTACATCTGGTGGCCTAACATGGATCAGGAGGTAGAAGACAAAGTTAAATCATGTTCTGAGTGCCAGATCAACCAGAAGATGGCGCCGCCCGCGCCACTACATCTGTGGGAGTGGCCTGACCACCCATGGTCTAGGCTGCATATAGATTTTGCAGGCCCTTTCATGGGTCACATGTTCCTTGTCATGGTGGACGCACACTCCAAGTGGCTGGAGGCGCACATCATGAGCAACATCACAGCGACCACAACCATCGAAAAGCTTCGGCAGGTGTTTTCAACCCATGGTCTGCCGGACTCTCTGGTGTCCGACAACGCAACAACGTTTACCTGTGATTTGTTCCAAGAATTCATGCGGAGAAACGGGATCCGCCATGTCCGCAGCGCCCCGTTTCACCCGGCCTCAAACGGCTTAGCGGAGCGGGCTGTGCAGACACTGAAAGAGGGGCTCAAAAGGATGACTGGGGGAACCATCACTACTAAGCTCTCTCGGTTCTTGTTCCAGTACCGCATCACGCCACAAACAACAACAGGACAGGCTCCAGCGGTGATGTTAATGGGCAGAAGGCCAAAAGCTCACCTGGATCTACTGCGTCCGAACATCAGAGCACGAGTGGAACGGAAGCAGGAGAAACAAAAAGAGAGACATGACCACCACGCAAGGGAGAGACAGTTAAAACCCAATGACACTGTCTACATCCGCAACTTCACAAGCAGCCAACGCTGGTTGCCAGGTATCATTCTGAGTCAGAGTGGTCCCGTCTCCTTTGTGGTCAAACTGACTGATGGTCGAGTCATGCGCAGACACCAGGACCATCTCCGCCTGCGCTATGACAAAGACAAGACCATGTTTTCAGACGGAACCGCTGTGGGTGGTAGTATACAAGTTGAAATCCCACAGGAAACAGCATCTGAGGAACAGGGGCATTCAGTGGTTCCAGCAGAGGGTGATGGACATTCTCTCACAAACACCCAACCCGCTCCTGTGCCCTCAGACCCAGCTCCACTGGGACATGCCTTACCTGTGTCTCGTAGCACACCAGGAGTACTGCGCAGATCACAGCGTAGTCACAAGCCTCCTGAAAAACTAACTCTGTAGTTGAGACTGAGAGACTCGTGGTGTTAGTGTTTGTTTGGAGCAGCAGACCTAGTTGAAAAGAAATAAGGACTGTCATTTTATTGTTGTTGTTTTGGCTACATTTACGGTAACATCAGCAGAAGTTCTACAGTGTGGTGTAGTAAAGAGAAGAAAACACTAATGTGGTTTACTTGTTAACCTTATGTTTTCCTTACAGGGGGGGATTTAAATTGAGGGGGGAGAAGTGTTATAGTGTGGACACTATATAAATAATTACATGGTTATTATTGGCATTAACCTTGACCTTTCCCCTTTGATGATGTCATCACCAAGAGTGAGTTCTGTGCAATGTGATTCTACCACCGGCTGAGTGGGCTATATAGTTATGTTATATTTGTACCGTTTGTACCTGGCAATACACCTTTAGGTTTGGGTTGAAAGTAAAGGAAAGTAATATCGAAATGCGTGTGGGCATTCCTTGTCAAGTTACTACAGTAATGGTGAGAGGTTAGCATGTTTTGTTGTAGCCTCTGTTATTGGTAATGGTGAGAGGTTAGCATGTTTTGCTGTAGCCTCTGAAATTTGTAATGGTGAGAGGTTGTCATGTTTTGTTGTTGCCTCTGTTATTGGTAATGGTGAGAGGTTAGCATGTTTTGTTGTAGCCTCTGTTATTGGTAATGGTGAGAGGTTAGTATGTTTTGTTGTATCCTCTGGTATTGGTAATGGTGAGAGGTTAGCATGTTTTGTTGTATCCTCTGTTATTGGTAATGGTGAGAGGTTAGCATGTTTTGTTGTATCCTCTGTTATTGGTAATGGTGAGAGGTTAGCATGTTTTGTTGTGGCCTCTGTAACTTTCTCACTCATTCTAATTCATGATTCATTCATGATTTTTCTTTATCATGGCATCATCAGAATTTCATTTTTAATTGTGAATCACATACAGTTGAAGTCAGAAGTGTACATACACTTAGGTTGGAGTCGTTAAAACGTGTTTTTGAACCACTCCACAAATTTCTTGTTAACAAACTATAGTTTTGGCAAGTCGGTTAGGGCATCTACTTTGTGCATGACACAAGTAATTTTTGAAACAATTGTTTACAGACAGATTATTTCACTTATAATTCACTGTATCACAATTCCAGTGGGTCAGAAGTTTACATACACTAAGTTGACTGTGCCTTTAAACAGCATGGAAAATTCCAGAAAATTATGTTATGGCTTTAGAAGCATCTGGTAGGCTAATTGACATCATTTGGATGTATTTCAAGGCCTACCTTCAAACTCAGTGCCTCTTTGCTTGACATCATGGGAAAATGAAAAGAAATCAGCCAAGATCTCAGGAAAAAAAATGTAGACCTCCACAAGTATGGTTCATCCTTGGGAACAATTTCCAAACGCCTGAAGATAACACGTTCATCTGTTCAAACAATAGTACGCAAGTCTAAACACCATGGGACCACACAGCCGCCATTCCGCTCAGGAAGGAGACGCGTTCTGTCTCCTAGAGATTAACTTACTTTTGTGCAAATCAATCCCAGAACAACAGCAACGGACCTTGTGAAGATGTTGGAGGAAACAGGTACAAAAGTATCTATATCCACAGTAAAACGAGTCCTATATCGACATAATCTGAAAGGTTGCTCAGCAAGGAAGAAGCCACTGCTCCAAAACCACCATAAAAAAAGCCAGACTACGGTTTGCAACTGCACATGGGGACAAAGATCGTACTTTTTGGAGAAATGTCCTCTGGTCAGATGAAACAATACAAGAACTGTTTGGCCATAATGACCATCGTTATGTTTGGAGGAAAAAGGGGGAGGCTTGCAAGCCAAAGAACACCATCCCAACCGTGAAGCCCGGGGGTGGCAGCATCATGTTGTGGGGGTGTTTTGCTGCAGGAGGGACTGGTGCACTTCACAAAATAGATGGCATCATGAGGGAGGAAAATTATGTGGATATATGGATGCAACATCTCAAGACATCAGTCAGGAAGTTAAAGCTTGGTCACAAATGGGTCTTCCAAATGGAAAATGACCCCAACGATACTTCCAAAGTTGTGGCAAAATGGCTTAAGGACAACAAAGTCAAGGTATTGGAGTGGCCATCACAAAGCCCTGACCTCAATCCTATAGAACATTTGTGGGCAGATCTGAAAAAGCGTGTACGAGCAAGGAGACCTACAAACCTGACTCAGTTACACCAACTCTGTCAGGAGGAATGGGCCAAAATTCACCCAACTTATTGTGGGAAGCTTGTGGAAGGATACCCGAAACGTTTAACCCAAGTTAAACCATTTAAAGGCAATGCTACCAAATACTAATTGAGTGTATGTAAACTTCTGACCCACTGGGAATGTGATGAAAGAAATAAAAGCTGAAATTAATCATTCTCTCTACTATTATTCTGACATTTCACATTCTTAAAATAAAGTGGTGATCCTAACTGACCTAAGACAGGGGATTTTTACCAGGATTAAATGTCAGGAATTGTAAAAATTGAGTTTAAATGTATTTGGCTAAGGTGTATGTAAACTTCTGACTTCAACTGTGTGTATTAAAATACCCTCAAATAAAAGGTGACATTATCTACTGTCACCTCATATGAAACATTTGATCTGAAATCCAAAATGTTGGAGTATAGAGCCACATTTAAAATGTTAGCTTCACTGTCAAAATAGATATGGTGTGGACTGTATACTCAATACAATCTAAATCTGATACCTCACTGTCTGTCTTCTGACTGATACTGCTTTTAAACTGGTCTGGTCAGTCTACTCAAATATTTGTACTATATATGTTTCTATCTGCAGGAAATACTTTGATCATTTGTCATTTTTAATGATGATACGTTAATTTACGAATAGATATGGAAGGTTTCAGGACACTGATATCTGAATATGTTGAAAAAATATACTGCCACTATTTTCACCACCAAAGCATAGCAGTGTGATTTTAATATGATTTGACTCTTTGCAGGCTGTCAGGCTGTGGAGTCACAGAGGAAGGCTGTGCTTCTCTGGTCTCAGCTCTGAGGTCAAACCCCTCACACCTGAGAGAGCTGGACCTGAGTAACAATGACCTGAAGGATTCAGGAGTGAAGCTGCTCTCTGCTGGACTGGAGGATCCCCACTGCAGACTGGAGACTCTGAGGTCAGTATTCCTGTAGTTGGTCAACAAGTGATAACTGTTCACCAGATCCACGTGTTTACCAGGCACACATAGTCCACACCATATGTGTTTGGACAGTGAAGCTTACAGTTTTAAATTTGGTGCTATGCTCCAGCATTTTGGATTTGAGATGTTTCATATTAGGTGACAGTACAGAATGTCACCTTTTATTTGAGGGTATTTTCATACATATCTGTTTTACCATTTAGAAATTAAAGCACTTTCTGTACGTAGTTCTCCCATTTGAAGAAGTCTTAATTATTTGGACAAATTCACTTATATTGTATTAAAGTAGACATAAGTTTAGTATTTAGTCCCATGTTCCATGCCTGCAGTGATTACATCAAGCTTGTGATTCTACAAACTTGTTGAATTCATTTTTCAGTTTGTCTTGGTTGTGTTTTGGATTATGTTTTTCCTAATAGAAACTGAATGGTGAATAATGTCCTGTCATTTTGGAGTCACTTCACTTGTATTGTCAGTAAGAATAGAAGATGTTTCTGAACACTTCTACATTCATGTGGATGCAACCATGATTATGAATAATCATGAATAAATTGTTAATGATGATGAATGAGAAATTTACAGAGGCACAAAGATCAGACCCCCTTTGTTATTGGTGTTATTCTGTATACTTCTGGCCCTTCTTTGGACACTGTGTTAACTAACCTCCAGACGAGCTTCAATGCCATACAGCTCTACTTCCGTGGCCTCCAACTGCTCTTAAATACAAGTAAAACTAAATGCATGCTCTTCAACCGATCGCTGCCTGCACCTGCCCGCCTGTCCAGCATCACAACTCTGGACGGTTCTGACTTAGAATATGTGGACAACTACAAATACCTAGGTGTCTGGTTAGACTGTAAACTCTCCTTCCAGACTCACTATAAGCATCTGTAAGGGCTGTCGTGAGAGAGAGACCAAGGTGCAGCAGAGTTAGTGTTCATCTTGGAATTTAATAGAACAAAAGAGAACACTACAAAAATGAACAAAAACACGACAGCAAAACAGTCCTGTTATGAAAATATCTAAACAGAAACAATTACCCACAAAACCCAAAGGAAAAACATGCTCCTTATGTGTGACTCCTAATCAACAACAACGAACTACAGCTGTGCCTGATTGGGAGCCACACACGGCCCAAAACAAAGAAATACAAAAAAACAAAATAAAGAACAAAAAACCCCTCTCTATGGCCAGGGCGTTACAGCATCTCCAATCCAAAATTAAATCTAGTATTGGCTTCCTATTTCGCAACATAGCATCCTTCACTCATGCTGCCAAACATACCCTCGTAAAACTGACCATCCTACCGATCCTCGACTTCGGCGATGTCATTTACAAAATAGCCTCCAACACCCTACTCAATAAATTGGATGCAGTCTATCACAGTGCCATCCGTTTTGTCACCAAAGCCCCATATACAGTGTGGGAAAAAAGTATTTGATCCCCTGCTGATTTTGTACGTTTGCCCACTGACAAAGAAAGGATCAGTCTATAATTTTAATGGTAGGTTTATTTGAACAGTGAGAGACAGAATAACAACAAAACATCCAGAAAAACTCATGTCAGAAATGTAATAAATTGATTTGCATTTTAATGAGGGAAATAAGTATTTGACCCCCTCTCAATCAGAAAAATGTCTGGCTCCCAGGTGTCTTTTATACAGGTAACGAGCTGAGATTAGGAGCACACTCTTAAAGGGAGTGCTCCTAACCGCAACTTGTTGACCTGTAAAAAAGATACCTGTCCACAGAAGCAATCAATCAGATTCCAAACTCTCCAACATGGCCAAGACCAAAGAGCTCTCCAAGGATGACAGGGACAAGATTGTAGACCTACACAAGGCTGGAATGGGCTGCACGACCATCGCCAAGCAGCTTGATGAGAAGGTGACAACATTTGGTGCGATTATTCGCAAATGGAAGAAACACAAAAGAAATGTCAATATCCCTCGGCCTGGGGCTCCATGCAAGATCTCACCTCGTGAAGTTGCAATGATCATGAGAATGGTGAGGAATCAGCCCAGAACTACACAGGAGGATCTTGTCAATGATCTCAAGGCAGCTGGGACCATAGTCACCAAGAAAACAATTGGTAACACACTACGCCGTGAAGGACTGAAATCCTGCAGCGCCCGCAAGGTCCCCCTGCTCAAGAATACATATACATGCCCGTCTGAAGTTTGCCAATGAACATCTGAATGACTCAGAGGACAACTGGTGAAAGTGTTGTGGTCAGATGAGTCCAAAATGGAGCTCTTTGACATCAACTCAACTCGCCGTGTTTGGAGGAGGAGGAATGCTGCCTATGACCCCAAGAACACCATCTCCACCGTCAAACATGGAGGTGGAAACATTATGCTTTGGGGGTGTTTTTCTGCTAAGGGGACAGGACAACTTCACCGCATCAAAGGGACGATGGACGGGGCCATGTACCGTCAAATCTTGGGTGAGAACCTCCTTCCCTTAGCCAGGGCATTGAAAATGGGTTGTGGATGGGTATTCCAGCATGACAATGACCCAAAACACACGGCCAAGGCAACAAAAGAGTGGCTCAAGAAGAAGCACATTAAGGTCCTGGAGTGGCCTAGCCAGTCTCCAGACCTTAATCCCATAGAAAATCTGTGGAGGGAGATGAAGGTTCAAGTTGCCAAACGTCAGCCTTGAAACCTTAATGACTTGGAGAAGATCTGCAAAGAGGAGTGGGACAAAATCCCTCCTGAGATGTGTGCAAACCTGGTGGCCAACTACAAGAAATGTCTGACCTCTGTGATTGCCAACAAGGGTTTTGCCACCAAGTACTAAGTCATGTTTTGCAGAAGGGTCAAATACTTATTTCCCTCATTAAAATGCAAATAATTGTATAACATTTTTGACATGCGTTTTTCTGGATTTTTTTGCTGTTATTCTGTCTCTCACTGTTCAAATAAACCTACCATTAAAATTATAGACTGATCATTTCTTTGTAAGTGGGCAAACGTACAAAATCAGCAGGGGATCAAATACTTTTTTTCCCCACTGTACTACCCACCACTGCGACCTGTACGCTCTCGTTGTCTGGCCCTCGCTTCATACTCGTCGCCAAACCCACTGGCTCCAGGTCATCTACAAGACCCTGCTAGGTAAAGTCCCCCCTTATCTCCGCTCACTGGTCACCGTAGCAGCACCCACCTGTAGCACGCGCTCCAGCAGGTATATCTCCCTGGTCACCCCCAAAGCCACTTCCTCCTTCGGCCGCCTCTTCTTCCAGTTCTCTGCTGCCAATAACTGGAACGAACTACAAAAATCTCTAAAACTGGAAACACTTATCTCCCTCACTAGCTTTAAGCACCAGCTGTCAGAGCAGCTCACAGATTACTGCACCTGTACATAGCCCATCTATAATTTAGCCCAACTACCTCTTCCCCTACTGTATTTATTTATTTAGCTCCTTTGCACCCCATTATTTCTACTTTGCACTTTCTTCCAATGCATATCTACCATTCCAGTGTTTTACTTGCTATATTGTATTTACTTTGCCACCATGGCCTTTTTTTGCCTTTACCTCCCTCATTTCACTTCATTTGCTCACATTGTATATTGACTTATTTTTCTACTGTATTATTGACTGTATGTTTGTGTAATACCCTTGTTTGAACCAAGTATTGAGTTTATTTGTTATAATTAATTGGTATTATATTTAAAAGATGATTGAATTGCTCCTAAACTGTAATGTTGTTAATGCATTATGCTTTTTGAAGTAATATTTATTTAATGTATAAGTGAATAGTTTGTTTTACTTTGAAGTTGAAGTTTTGACCAATAAGGTCGCTTGTTAAGTTGTGGCCAATGGGAGTTGACCTGGTTAACGGGAGGGAAAAAGACGTTGATGAAAGGATGGTCGTTTTACCTCAGGACGGTTGGTGAAGAAAAATTATAAAAGAAGACGACAGAACTACAACAAAACCCATAGCTACTAAGACATGAAGGGAAATACATGTTTTATTTAATAAAATAGTTGTTATAATTTAGTTAAAACTTAGTAAAGACTGAAGCTACCGTCTCGTCGTGGAGGTATTAGCCAGCCTTGAGGTTAGCCTAGCATCGTGTGACACCGGGAGATAATTGCTTGGGAAGCTTAACGAGTTCGTGTTGCCATGGGGATTTCGGTTACTAAGGAGGACTGTCTGCATGGGGAGCTGTGTTGCCATGGGGATATCGGTTACTAAGGAGTACTGTCTGCATGGGTAGCTGTGCTGCCTTGGACTTGGTGAGGAAACCTGCATGGAACTGCCATACTTCGCTGAGGGAATATCTACCAAGTCGTGAGTAACCACAATGTGAGGTGCTTAATTTGGACACGGGTTGTGCACGACTCATTGGGGTTTATAATTTTTTTATTTCTTTTGATGTTGTGTCTGAACATGCATTTGTGTTTGAAAATGTTTTAATACACATATGGAACGTTATGTATGTTGTCTTGGTGGAGTCATTGATTGTTTCAATTTAATGCATGGGATGGTTTATCCTGATTCAATAACAGAAACCTATAATCATTTCATCTGAAGTTAATACCCTATTGTCATAACCCTAGATAGTTTACAATAGGAATTCTTATTGGAGATGTCCTTCTCACCTAACATCCCATGCTGCTGAGATACTCTACATATGTTAATATTGTGAGAGTCATATTCAAGCCTGGTGAGAGGGTTACATTTGTTTAACTCCATGTATAACTCTGTGTTATATGTGTCGAACTGCTTTGCTTTATCTTGGCCAGGTGGCAATTGTAAATGAGAACTTGTTCTCAACTTGCCTACCTGGTTAAATAAAGGTGAAATAAATAAATAAAATGGTAATGGTGAGAGGTTAGCATGTTTTGTTGTAGCCTCTTTTTTTGGTAATGGTGAGAGGTTAGCATGTTTTGTTGTAGCCTCTTTTATTGGTAATGGTGAGAGGTTAGCATGTTTTGTTGTAGCCTCTTTTTTTGGTAATGGTGAGAGGTTAGCATGTTTTGTTGTAGCCTCTTTTATTGGTAATGGTGAGAGGTTAGCATGTTTTGCTGTAGCCTCTTTTATTGGTAATGGTGAGAGGTTAGCATGTTTTGTTGTATCCTCTGTTATTGGTAATGGTGAGAGGTTAGCATGTTTTGTTGTAGCCTCTGTTATTGGTAATGGTGAGAGGTTAGCATGTTTTGTTATGGCCTCTGTTATTGGTAATGGTGAGAGGTTAGTATGTTTTGTTGTAGCCTCTGTTATTAATAATGGTGAGAGGTTAGCATGTTTTGTTGTAGTCTCTGTTATTGGTAATGGTGAGAGGTTAGCATGTTTTGTTGTAGTCTCTGTTATTGGTAATGGTGAGAGGTTAGCATGTTTTGTTGTATCCTCTGTTATTGGTAATGGTGAGAGATTAGCATGTTTTGTTGTAGCCTCTGTTATTGGTAATGGTGAGAGGTTAGCATGTTTTGTTGTAGCCTCTTTTATTGGTAATGGTGAGAGGTTAGCATGTTTTGTTGTAGCCTCTTTTATTGGTAATGGTGAGAGGTTAGCATGTTTTGTTGTAGCCTCTTTTATTGGTAATGGTGAGAGGTTAGCATGTTTTGTTGTATCCTCTGTTATTGGTAATGGTGAGAGGTTAGCATGTTTTGTTGTAGCCTCTGTTATTGGTAATGGTGAGAGGTTAGCATGTTTTGCTATGGCCTCTGTTATTGGTAATGGTGAGAGGTTAGTATGTTTTGTTGTAGCCTCTGTTATTAATAATGGTGAGAGGTTAGCATGTTTTGTTGTAGTCTCTGTTATTGGTAATGGTGAGAGGTTAGCATGTTTTGTTGTAGTCTCTGTTATTGGTAATGGTGAGAGGTTAGCATGTTTTGTTGTATCCTCTGTTATTGGTAATGGTGAGAGATTAGCATGTTTTGTTGTAGCCTCTGTTATTGGTAATGGTGAGAGGTTAGCATGTTTTGCTATGGCCTCTGTTATTGGTAATGGTGAGAGGTTAGTATGTTTTGTTGTAGCCTCTGTTATTAATAATGGTGAGAGGTTAGCATGTTTTGTTGTAGCCTCTTTTATTGGTAATGGTGAGAGGTTAGCATGTTTTGTTGTATCCTCTGTTATTGGTAATGGTGAGAGGTTAGCATGTTTTGTTGTAGCCTCTGTTATTGGTAATGGTGAGAGGTTAGCATGTTTTGCTATGGCCTCTGTTATTGGTAATGGTGAGAGGTTAGTATGTTTTGTTGTAGCCTCTGTTATTAATAATGGTGAGAGGTTAGCATGTTTTGTTGTAGTCTCTGTTATTGGTAATGGTGAGAGGTTAGCATGTTTTGTTGTAGTCTCTGTTATTGGTAATGGTGAGAGGTTAGCATGTTTTGTTGTATCCTCTGTTATTGGTAATGGTGAGAGATTAGCATGTTTTGTTGTAGCCTCTGTTATTGGTAATGGTGAGAGGTTAGCATGTTTTGTTGTAGCCTCTTTTATTGGTAATGGTGAGAGGTTAGCATGTTTTGTTGTAGCCTCTTTTATTGGTAATGGTGAGAGGTTAGCATGTTTTGTTGTATCCTCTGTTATTGGTAATGGTGAGAGGTTAGCATGTTTTGTTGTAGCCTCTTTTATTGGTAATGGTGAGAGGTTAGCATGTTTTGTTGTATCCTCTGTTATTGGTAATGGTGAGAGGTTAGCATGTTTTGTTGTAGCCTCTGTTATTGGTAATGGTGAGAGGTTAGCATGTTTTGTTGTAGCCTCTTTTATTGGTAATGGTGAGAGGTTAGCATGTTTTGTTGTAGCCTCTTTTATTGGTAATGGTGAGAGGTTAGCATGTTTTGTTGTAGCCTCTGTTATTGGTAATGGTGAGAGGTTAGCATGTTTTGTTGTAGCCTCTGTTATTGGTAATGGTGAGAGGTTAGCATGTTTTGCTATGGCCTCTGTTATTGGTAATGGTGAGAGGTTAGTATGTTTTGTTGTAGCCTCTGTTATTAATAATGGTGAGAGGTTAGCATGTTTTGTTGTAGTCTCTGTTATTGGTAATGGTGAGAGGTTAGCATGTTTTGTTGTAGTCTCTGTTATTGGTAATGGTGAGAGGTTAGCATGTTTTGTTGTATCCTCTGTTATTGGTAATGGTGAGAGATTAGCATGTTTTGTTGTAGCCTCTGTTATTGGTAATGGTGAGAGGTTAGCATGTTTTGTTGTAGCCTCTTTTATTGGTAATGGTGAGAGGTTAGCATGTTTTGTTGTAGCCTCTTTTATTGGTAATGGTGAGAGGTTAGCATGTTTTGTTGTAGCCTCTGTTATTGGTAATGGTGAGAGGTTAGCATGTTTTGTTGTAGCCTCTGTTATTGGTAATGGTGAGAGGTTAGCATGTTTTGTTGTAGCCTCTGTTATTGGTAATGTTGAGAGGTTAGCATGTTCTGTTGTAGCCTCTGTTATTGGTAATGGTGAGAGGTTAGCATGTTTTGTTGTGTCCTCTGTAACTTTCTCACTCATTATTATTCATGATCTTTCTCATTCATGGCAGTCACAGGCTTGATGTAGTCATTGCAGTCAAATAATATGGGACCAAATACTAAACTTTTGACTACTTTAAGCCACTATGAGTGAATTGGTCAGAAAACATAAGACTTCTTTAAATAGGGGGAGTAGATACATAAAGTGCTTTCATTTTTCTAAATGGTGAAACAGATATGTATGAAAATATCCACAAATTAAAGGTGACATTATATACTGTCACCTCATATGAAACATTTGATCTGAAATCCAAAATGTTGGAGTTTAGAGCCACATTTAAAATGTTATCTTCACTGTCAAAATAGATATGGTGTGGACTGTATACTCAATACAATCTAAATCTGATACCTCACTGTCTGTCTTTTGACTGATACTGCTTTTAAACTGGTCTGGTCAGTCTACTCAAATATTTGTATTATACATGTTTCTATCTGCAGGCAATACTTTGATCATTTGTCATTTTTAATGACAATATATTAATTTACGAATTGATATGGAAGGTTTCATATGTTGAAAAAATATACTGCTACTATTTTCACCACCAAAGAATAGCAGTGTGGTTTTAATATGATTTGACTCTTTGCAGGCTGTCAGGCTGTCTAGTCACAGAGGAAGGCTGTGTTTCTCTGGTCTCAGCTCTGTTGTCAAACCCCTCACACCTGAGAGAGCTGGACCTGAGTAACAATGACCTGAAGGATTCAGGAGTGAAGCTGCTCTCTGCTGGACTGGAGGATCCACACTGCAGACTGGAGACTCTGAGGTCAGTATTCCTGTAGTTGGTCAACAAGTGATAACTGTTCAACAGATCCACATGTGTTTACCAGACACACATAGTCCACACCATATGTGTTTGGACAGTGAAGCTTAAAGTTTTAAATTTGGTGCTATGCTCCAGCATGTATCTTCTCACTTAGACAGAAAACATCCACCATTTTAATATTGGGCAAAATATAACCCAAAACACAACCAAAACAAACTGCAAATGCAACCAACGAGTTTGAGTCACAAGCTTGATGTAGTCGTTGCGTTAAAGGAATATGGGACCAAATACAAAACTTTTGACTATTTTAATACACTATGAGTTAATTGGTCAGAATACTTATGACTTCTTTAAATCGGGGGACTAGCTACATAAAGTGCTTTTATATTTCTAAATGGTGAAACAGATATGTATGAAAATATCCTCAAATAAAAGGTGACATTATATACTGTCACCTCACATGAAACATTTGATCTGAAATCCAAAATGTTGGAGTTTAGAGCCACATGTAAAATGTTATCTTCACTGTCAAAATAGATATGGTGTGGACTGTATACTCAATACAATCTAAATCTGATACCTCACTGTCTGTCTTTTGACTGATACTGCTTTTAAACTGGTCTGATCAGCCTACTCAAATATTTGTACTATACATGTTTCTATCTGCAGGCAAAACTTTGATAATTTGTCATTTCTAATAATGATACATTAATTTATGAATAGATATGGAAGGTTTCAGGACGCTGATATATCTGAATATGTTGAAGAAATATACTGCCACTATTTTCACCATCAAAGAATAGCAGTGTGGTTTTAATATGATTTGACTCTTTGCAGGCTGTCAGGCTGTGGAGTCACAGAGGAAGGCTGTGCTTCTCTGGTCTCAGCTCTGAGGTCAAACCCCTCACACCTGAGAGAGCTGGACCTGAGCTACAATCACCCAGGAGACTCAGGAGTCAGACTGCTCTCTGCTGGACTGGAGGATCCACACTGCAGACTGGAGAAACTCAAGTATGTGGAGGGTTTATGTCAATGTTCATATCAGACATGTTTGACTTATCAGGCTAGTTAAGACAAACATTCTGACCACCACTTGGACAACGTTATATGCTGACTGTGTGTCCAGTGTGTGTGTGATTGTCCAGTGCGAAACACACACAGGACAAATACACACACAGGACAAATACACACACACAGGACAAATACACACACACAGTACAAATACACACACACAGGACAAATACACACATAGGACAAATACACACACATAGGACAAATACACACACATAGGACAAATACACACACATAGGACAAATACACACACAGGACAAATACACACACAGGACAAATACACACACAGGACAAATACACACACACACACACACAGGACACAAACACTGAAAACGTTCTTACCAACGCTTGACCTGTGTGTGTGTGTGTGTGTGTGTGTGTGTGTGTGTGTGTGTGTGTGAGTTCAGGTGTATCCCTCAATGACTGTCTGTTTTTCTGCTTATCGCTACAGTGTGGAACATGGTGGAGAGAACAGAATGAAACCTGGACTTAGAAAATGTGAGTGTTGACTGCTGTGAAGAATATGACTAAGAATAAGTCTTAATTCAAGTTAAGTCAAAGACCACCATCATTACTGACTTGGTCATATTAAATATCATCTGTAGTTCTACAGAAGCAGAAATCAGGGACACCAACGTTTACAAAGAGTTGATTGTGTGTGTGTGTGTGTGTGTGTGTGTAATTAATGGGAATAAGTGTGTTTTATATTACCATACAGTATAACATATGATCATTCAACAAGTCTCAAGTTACCTTAACTTCTCCTTTTGATACCTAGAAACATCTACATTAAATGAATTAGTGAAAAGTGAGTTAACATTCTAATGTGAATGATGATGATTTCTAATATTGTGTCTGGTTTCATCCATCAGATGTCTGTGATCTCACACTGGACCTAAACACAGTAAACAGAAACCTCTCTCTGTCTGAGGAGAACAGAAATGTGACATGGAGGAGAGAGGAGCAGCCGTATCCTGATCACCCAGAGAGATTTGAGGTCTGGAGACAGGTGCTGTGTAGAGAGGGTCTGACTGGGCGCTGTTACTGGGAGGCAGAGTGGAGTGGGAGAGGGGGGGCTGATATAGGAGTGACATATAAAGGAATCAGCAGGACAGGATGGGGTGAGGACTGTTGGCTTGGACACAATGACAAGTCCTGGAGTCTGTTCTGCTCTGACAACAGATACATTGCCTGTCATAATAATAATCCCACTACCATAGACGTCCCCTCCTCCAGCTCCCACAGAGTAGGAGTGTATCTGGACTGGCCAGCCGGCACTCTGTCCTTCTATAGAGCCTCCTCTGACACACTGACCCACCTGATCACATTCACCTCCACATTCACTGAGCCCCTCTATCCAGGGTTTAGAGTTGATTATGTTGGCTCCTCAGTGTCCCTGAAATAATAACTGGACACACACACACACACACACTGGACACACACACACACACACACACACACTGGACAAACACACACACACACAGGACACACACACACACACACACACACACACACACACAGGACAAACACACACACACAGGACAAACACACACACACACACACACACACACACTGGACAAACACACACACACACACACGCTGGACAAACACACACACACACACGCTGGACAAACACACACACACACACACGCTGGACAAACACACACACACACACACGCTGGACAAACACACACACACACACACACGCTGGACAAACACACACACACACACACTGGACAAACACACACACACACACACTGGACAAACACACACACACACACACTGGACAAACACACACACACACACACACACACTGGACAAACACACACACACACACACACACTGGACAAACACACACACACACACACACACACACTGGACAAACACACACACACACACACACACTGGACAAACACACACACACACACACACACTGGACAAACACACACACACACACACACTGGACAAACACACACACACTGGACAAACACACACACACACACTGGACAAACACACACACACACACACTGGACAAACACACACACACACACACTGGACAAACACACACACACACACACTGGACAAACACACACACACACACACACACACACACTGGACACACACACACACACACACTGGACACACACACACACACACTGGACAAACACACACACACACACACAACACACACACACACACACACACACACAACAAACACACACACACACACACACTGGACAAACACACACACACACACACACACTCACACACACACACACTGGACACACACACACTGGACTCACACACACACACACACACACACACACTGGACTCACACACACACACACACAAACACACACACACACACACTGGACAAACACACACACACTGGACAAACAAACACACACACACACTGGACAAACACACACACACACACACTGGACAAACACACACACACACACACACACACACACACACACTGGACAAACACACACTGGACAAACACACACTGGACAAACACACACTGGACAAACACACACTGGACAAACACACACTGGACACACACACACTGGACACACACATACTGGACACACACACACTCACTGGACAAACACACACACACACTGGACAAACAGGACACACACACACAAACACACACTGGACACACACACACACTGGACACACAGACACACTGGACAAACACACACACACACACACACTGGACAAACACACACACACACACACTGGACACACACACACACACACACACACGCGCGTCTTCCTATAATTGTGGACCTTGACCCAGGACCTCTTACAATAACACCGTTAAAATACCAATGTGATCATTTCTTGTCTTTTATGTTGAATAACAAATTGTATAATTATATGTGGACATACGCTCCATAGTTGTACAAGTATACATGGTTATATTGTACTTTTCATAATAAAACATACTTGAAACAAGAAAAGACGTGTTAATTGTGAAAACAGTTTAGTTATTGATTTTACATCATGTCTCTGTCAAATATGAAATGAAATACAAAACAATTAAATATGTACAACAGAGTGTTGTGATGCAGGGTTACTATAGCAACAGAGTGTTGTGATGCAGGGTTACTATAGCAACAGAGTGTTGTGATGCAGGGTTACTATAGCAACAGAGTGTTGTGATGCAGGGTCACTATAGCAACAGAGTGTTGTGATGCAGGGTCACTATAGCAACAGAGTGTTGTAATGCAGGGTCACTATAGCAACAGAGTGTTGTGATGAAGGGTCACTATAGCAACAGAGTGTGGTGATGCAGGGTCACTATAGTAACAGAGTGTGGTGATGCAGGGTCACTATAGCAACCGAGTGTTGTGATGAAGGGTCACTATAGCAACCGAGTGTTGTGATGAAGGGTCACTATAGCAACACAGTGTTGTGATGCAGGGTCACTATAGCAACAGAGTGTTGTGATGCAGGGTCACTATAGCAACATAATGTTGTGATGCAGGATCACTATAGTAACAGAGTGTTGTGATGCAGGGTCACTATAGCAACAGTGTTGTGATGTAGGGTCACTATAGCAACAGTGTTGTGATGTAGGGTCACTATAGCAACAGAGTGTTGTAATGCAGGGTCACTATAGCAACAGAGTGTTGTGATGAAGGGTCACTATAGCAACAGAGTGTGGTGATGCAGGGTCACTATAGTAACAGAGTGTGGTGATGCAGGGTCACTATAGTAACCGAGTGTTGTAATGCAGGGTCACTATAGCAACCGAGTGTTGTGATGAAGGGTCACTATAGCAACACAGTGTTGTGATGCAGGGTCACTATAGCAACAGAGTGTTGTGATGCAGGGTCACTATAGCAAAAGAATGTTGTGATGCAGGGTCACTATAGCAACAGAGTGTTGTGATGCAGGGTCACTATAGCAACAGAGTGTTGCGATGCAGGGTCACTATAGCAACATAATGTTGTGATGCAGGATCACTATAGTAACAGAGTGTTGTGATGCAGGGTCACTATAGCAACAGTGTTGTGATGTAGGGTCACTATAGCAACAGTGTTGTGATGTAGGGTCACTATAGCAACAGAGTGTTGTGATGCAAGGTCACTCTTCTCACTCTCTGCTCTCTCTCTCTCTGTTCTCTGCTCTCTCTCTCTCTGTTCTCTCTGCTCCCTCTGTACTCTCTCTCTGCTCTCTATCTCTCTGCTCCCTCTGTACTCTCTCTCTGCTCTCTGCTTTTCCTGCTCTCTATGCTCTCTGTTCTCTCTGCTCCCTCTCTGCTCTCTCTCTCTGCTCTCTGCTCTCTATCTGTCTCTCACTGCTTTCTGCTCTCTATCTCTCTGCTCCCTCTGTACTCTCTCTGCTCTCTGCTCTCTGTTCTCCGCTCTCTCTCTCTCTGCTCTCTCTGTTCTCTGCTCTCCCTCTCTCTCTCTGTTCTCTCTGCTCTCTCTGCTCTCTGCCCTCTCTGCTCTCTCTCTCAGCCTGCTATCTGCTCTCTCTCTGCTCTCTCAGCCTGCTCTCTGCTCTCTCTCTCAGCCTGCTATCTGCTCTCTCTCTGCTCCCTCTGTACTCTCTCTCTCTGCTCTCTCTCTCTGCTCTCTGCTCTCTATGCTCTCTGTTCTCTCTGCTCTCTCGCTGCTCTCTCTCTGCTCCCTCTCTGCTCTCTCTCTGCTCTCTCTCTCTGCTCTCTCTCTGCTCTATGCTCTCTATTCTCTCTGCTCTCTATTATCTCTGCTCCCTCTGTACTCTCTCTCTGCTCTCTCGTTCTGCTCTCTGCTTTTGCTGCTCTCTCTTTCTCACTCTCTGCTCTCTCTTTCTCACTCTCTGCTCTCTCTCTCTCTTTGCTCTCTCTCTTTGCTCTCTGCTCTCTCTCTGCTCTCTCTCTGCTCTGCTCTCTGCTCTGCTCTCTCTCTGCTATCTCTCTCTGCTCTCAATGCTCTCTGCTCTGCTGCTCTCTCTCTTATCTCTGCTCTCTCTCTGCCCTCTCTGCTCTCTCTGCCCTCTTTCTTCTCACTCTCTGCTCTCTTCTCACTCTCTCTGCTCTCTTCTCATTCTCTCTCTGCTCTCTCTCTGCTCTCTCTCTCTCTGCTCTCTCTCTCTCTCTGCTCTCTCTCTCTGCTCTCTCTCTCTGCTCTCTCTCTCTCTGTTCTCTCTCTCTCTGTTCTCTCTCTCTCTCTGCTCTCTCTCTCTCTGCTCTCTCTCTCTCTGCTCTCTCTCCCTCTGCTCTCTCTCTCTCTGCTCTCTTCTCACTCTCTGCTCTCTTCTCACTCTCTGCTCTCTTCTCACTCTCTGCTCTCTCTCTGCTCTCTCTGTGTTCTCTGCTCTCTCTCCCTCTGCTCTCTCTCCCTCTGCTCTCTCTGCTCTCTTCTCACTTTCTGTTCTCTGCTCTCTGCTCTCTCTGCCCTCTCTTCTCTCTCTGCCCTCTCTTCTCTCTCTGCCCTCTCTCACTCTCTAGTCTCTCTCTGCTCTCTCAGCCTGCTCTCTGCTCTCTGTTCTCTGCCCTCTCTCTTCTCTCTCTCTGCTCTCTTCTCACTCTCTGCGATCTCCCTCTGCCCTCTCTCTCCCTCTGCTCTCTCTTCTCTCTGCTCTCTTTGCTCTCTGCCTCTCTCTCACAGCTGTCTCTCTGTGTTCTCTGCTCTATCTGCTCTGCTCTCTGCACTCTCTCTCTCTGCTCTCTCTGCCCTCTGCTCTCTCTGCCCTCTGTCTTCTCTCTCTCTCTCTCACAGCTCTCTCTTTCTGTTTTCTGCTCTCTCTCTGCCATCTCTGTCCTCTGCTCTCTCTACTGTCTGCTCTGCTCTCCTCTCTCTCCCTCTCTACTCTCTCTCTCTGCGCTCTCTCTGCGCTCTCTCTCTGCACTCTCTCTCGCTCTCTGCAATCTTTCTGCTCTCTTTCCATCTGCTCTCTCTGCCCTCTCTCTGTTCTCTGCTCTCTCTCTGCTCTCTTCCCTCTCTCTGCTCTCTTTCTCCCTCTGCTCTCTGCTCTCCCTCTGCTCTCTGCTCTCTCTCTCTCTCTCTCTCTGCTCTCTCTCCCCCCAATCTCTCTTGCTTTTTTTTAGCTTAACAGGGATGCAGTTTGGACAATCACCACTTGATGGCAGTGTTAAACCAGAAGTGATGAAAACAACATCACTGCATCGAGAGAGAAAGTCTAATATACTGATATACAGTGCATTCAGAAAGTATTCACACCCCTAAAACTGGCCTGTCACTAAAACTGGCCTGTCACAAAAACTGGCCTGTCACTAAAGCTGGCCTTTCACTAAAACTGGCCTGTCAAGCTGGCCTGTCACTAAAGCTGGCCTGTCACTAAAACGGGCCTGTCACTACAACGGGCCTGTCACTACAACGGGCCTGTCACTAAAGCTGGCCTGTCACTAAAGCTGGCCTGTCACTAAAACGGGCCTGTCACTAAAACGGGCCTGTTACTAAAACGGGCCTGTCACTAAAACTGGCCAGTCACAACAACGGGCCTGTCACTAAAACGGGCCTGTCACTAAAACGGGCCTGTCACTAAAACGGGCCTGTCACAACAACGGGCCTGTCACTAAAACGGGCCTGTCACTACAACGGGCCTGTCACTAAAACGGGCCTGTTACTAAAACGGGCCTGTCACTAAAACGGGCCTGTCACTAAAACGGGCCTGTCACTAAAACGGGCCTGTCACTAAAACGGGCCTGTTACTAAAACTGGCCTGTCACTAAAACGGGCCTGTCACTAAAACGGGCCTGTCACTAAAACGGGCCTGTCACTAAAACGGGCCTGTTACTAAAACGGGCCTGTAACTAAAACGGGCCTGTCACTAAAACGGGCCTGTCACTAAAACGGGCCTGTCACTACAACGGGCCTGTCACTACAACGGGCCTGTCACTAAAACGGGCCAGTCACTAAAACGGGCCTGTCACTACAACTGGCCTGTCACTACAACGGGCCTGTCACTACAACTGGCCTGTCACTAAAACTGGAAGAAAGGAAAGGTCACATGTACATTAGTTTATTATAGGGAACATGGTAAAATATACAACAGGATATATAGACTGTGTTCCCTATAATAAAATATACAACAGGATATATAGACTGTGTTCCCTATAATAAAATATACAACAGGATATATAGACTGTGTTCCCTATAATAAAATATACAACAGGATATATAGACTGTGTTCCCTATAATAAAATATACAACAGGATATATAGACTGTGTTCCCTATAATAAAATATACAACAGGATATATAGACTGTGTTCCCTATAATAAAATATACAACAGGATATATAGACTGTGTTCCCTATAATAAAATATACAACAGGATATATAGACTGTGTTCCCTAATAATAAAATATACAACAGGATATATAGACTATGTTCCCTATAATAAAATATACAACAGGATATATAGACTGTGTTCCCTATAATAAAATATACAACAGGATATATAGACTGTGTTCCCTATAATAAAATATACAACAGGATATATAGACTGTGTTCCCTATAATAAAATATACAACAGGATACATAGACTGTGTTCCCTATAATAAAATATACAACAGGATATATAGACTGTGTTCCCTATAATAAAATATACAACAGGATATATAGACTGTGTTCCCTATAATAAAATATACAACAGGATATATAGACTGTGTTCCCTATAATAAAATATACAACAGGATATATAGACTGTGTTCCCTATAATAAAATATACAACAGGATATATAGACTGTGTTCCCTATAATAAAATATACAACAGGATATATAGACTGTGTTCCCTATAATAAAATATACAACAGGATATATAGACTGTGTTCCCTATAATAAAATATACAACAGGATATATAGACTGTGTTCCCTATAATAAAATATACAACAGGATACATAGACTGTGTTCCCTATAATAAAATATACAACAGGATATATAGACTGTGTTCCCTATAATAAAATGTACAACAGGATATATAGACTGTGTTCCCTATAATAAAATATACAACAGGATATGTAGACTGTGTTCCCTATAATAAAATATACAACAGGATACATAGACTGTGTTCCCGATAATAAAATGTACAACAGGATACATAGACTGTGTTCCCGATAATAAAATGTACAACAGGATACATAAACTGTGTTCCCTATAATAAAATATACAACAGGATATATAGACTGTGTTCCCTATAATAAAATATACAACAGGATATATAGACTGTGTTCCCTATAATAAAATATACAACAGGATATATAGACTGTGTACCCTATAATAAAATATACAACAGGATATATAGACTGTGTTCCCTATAATAAAATATACAACAGGATATATAGACTGTGTTCCCTATAATAAAATATACAACAGGATACATAGACTGTGTTCCCTATAATAAAATATACAACAGGATACATAGACTGTGTTCCCTATAATAAAATATACAACAGGATATATAGACTGTGTTCCCTATAATAAAATATACAACAGGATATATAGACTGTGTTCCCTATAATAAAATATACAACAGGATATATAGACTGTGTTCCCTATAATAAAATATACAACAGGATATATAGACTGTGTTCCCTATAATAAAATATACAACAGGATATATAGACTGTGTTCCCAATAATAAAATATACCACAGGATATATAGACTGTGTTCCCTATAATAAAATATACCACAGGATACATAAACTGTGTTCCCTATAATAAAATATACAACAGGATATGTAGACTGTGTTCCCTATAATAAAATATACAACAGGATATATAGACTGTGTTCCCTATAATAAAATATACAACAGGATATATAGACTGTGTTCCCTATAATAAAATATACAACAGGATATATAGACTGTGTTCCCTATAATAAAATATACAACAGGATATATAGACTGTGTTCCCTATAATAAAATATACAACAGGATATATAGACTATGTTCCCTATAATAAAATATACAACAGGATATATAGACTGTGTTCCCTATAATAAAATATACAACAGGATATATAGACTGTTCCCTATAATAAAATATACAACAGGATGTATAGACTGTGTTCCCTATAATAAAATATACAACAGGATATATAGACTGTGTTCCCTATAATAAAATATACAACAGGATATATAGACTGTGTTCCCTATAATAAAATATACAACAGGATATATAGACTGTGTTCCCTATAATAAAATATACAACAGGATATATAGACTGTGTTCCCTATAATAAAATATACAACAGGATATATAGACTGTGTTCCCTATAATAAAATATACAACAGGATATATAGACTGTGTTCCCTATAATAAAATATATAACAGGATATATAGACTGTGTTCCCTATAATAAAATATACAACAGGATATATAGACTGTGTTCCCTATAATAAAATATACAACAGGATATATAGACTGTGTTCCCTATAATGAAATATACAACAGGATACATAGACTGTGTTCCCTATAATAAAATATACAACAGGATATATAGACTGTGTTCCCTATAATAAAATATACAACAGGATATATAGACTGTGTTCCCTATAATAAAATATACAACAGGATATATAGACTGTGTTCCCTATAATAAAATATATAACAGGATATATAGACTGTGTTCCCTATAATAAAATATACAACAGGATATATAGACTGTGTTCCCTATAATAAAATATACAACAGGATATATAGACTGTGTTCCCTATAATAAAATATACAACAGGATATATAGACTGTGTTCCCTATAATAAAATATACAACAGGATATATAGACTGTGTTCCCTATAATAAAATATACAACAGGATATATAGACTGTGTTCCCTATAATAAAATATACAACAGGATATATAGACTGTGTTCCCTATAATAAAATATACAACAGGATACATAGACTGTGTTCCCTATAATAAAATATACAACAGGATACATAAACTGTGTTCCCTATAATAAAATATACAACAGGATACATAGACTGTGTTCCCTATAATAAAATATACAACAGGATATATAGACTGTGTTCCCTATAATAAAATATACAACAGGATATATAGACTGTGTTCCCTATAATAAAATATACAACAGGATATATAGACTGTGTTCCCTATAATAAAATATACAACAGGATATATAGACTGTGTTCCCTATAATAAAATATACAACAGGATATAGACTGTGTTCCCTATAATAAAATATACCACAGGATATATAGACTGTGTTCCCTATAATAAAATATACCACAGGATACATAAACTGTGTTCCCTATAATAAAATATACAACAGGATATATAGACTGTGTTCCGTATAATAAAATATACAACAGGATATATAGACTGTGTTCCCTATAATAAAATATACAACAGGATATATAGACTGTGTTCCCTATAATAAAATATACAACAGGATATATAGACTGTGTTCCCTATAATAAAATATACAACAGGATATATAGACTGTGTTCCCTATAATAAAATATACAACAGGATACATAGACTGTGTTCCCTATAATAAAATATACAACAGGATACATAGACTGTGTTCCCTATAATAAAATATACAACAGGATATATAGACTGTGTTCCCTATAATAAAATATACAACAGGATATATAGACTGTGTTCCCTATAATAAAATATACAACAGGATATATAGACTGTGTTCCCTATAATAAAATATACCACAGGATATATAGACTGTGTTCCCTATAATAAAATATACCACAGGATACATAAACTGTGTTCCCTATAATAAAATATACAACAGGATATATAGACTGTGTTCCGTATAATAAAATATACAACAGGATATATAGACTGTGTTCCCTATAATAAAATATACAACAGGATATATAGACTGTGTTCCCTATAATAAAATATACAACAGGATATATAGACTGTGTTCCCTATAATAAAATATACAACAGGATATATAGACTGTGTTCCCTATAATAAAATATACAACAGGATATATAGACTGTGTTCTTTACAACATTTCAAGATTTTTTTAATTTAATTTAATTTAACCTTTATTTAACCAGGAAGGGCTCATTGAGATTTAAAATCTCTTTTTCAAGAGCGTCCTGGCCAAGATAGGCAGCGCCAAGTCATTACAAAAATTACAGACAAACAACATGAAAAACTACAAGTAATCTAGTAAAAACCATAGAATTAACAAAGAATATAACAAAATCAAAAACAGCAAATTAAAAACATTGACAGGTAAGGGAATCAGTCTCCAGATCATTCATCCGGGATTTAAAAATACCAATCGGGACAAGTTCATCCAGTTTAAAAGTATTTTGTAAGGCATTCCAAGACGATGGCGCAGAGTACATGAAAGCCCTTTTACCAAATTCAGTTCGGATAAAGTCCCGCGAACGAAGAGAGTACCCACCACATTTCTGAACAATAAAAATGCCCAAATAAAAAGGTAGTAAACCCAAAATGGCTTTGTAAATAAAAGTATACCAGATAGCAGTTAGTTCAGTTTGATCTTATTAAAGACAGCTGTATATTATTTTTTAGGACCCCAAAATATTCTATGTTCACGCCCACTTTTTTTGCACTATGTTTGAAGGCTGTCAACTTCTTCTCAGGAGGAGAACATAGTGCAAAAAAAGTGGGCGTGAACATAGAATATTTTGGGGTCCAAAAAAATAATATACAGCTGTCTTTAATAAGATCAAACTGAACTAACTGCTATCTTGAAATGTTGAAAAAGTGTTTTTAAATAGCTCAGTCTTATCACTCAATATGAGTCAAAATCTGTCACTTCCAGCAGTGCTCATTTTGTCAAAAATGAAAAAATGAAAAAAATAACAACTCACAGCTGTGTTAATAGACCCAACTCAAACATCTGCTATCTTGAAATGTCCAAAAAAGGTATTTAAATGGGCCTACCAGACATCTTCTTGAGAGAAGATAAGGTCAGGGACTCCTGACTGACTCTCCGTCATGTTGAAATAGGTTCTCCTGTCTTACTTTCTGTCATGTTGAGATTGGTTTCCCTGTCTTACTTTCTGTCGTGTTGAGATGGGTTAGTTCTTCTTGAGAGAACTAACCCAAAATTAGTCGAACTAACCCAAAATTAGTCGAAAGGCTTAGGGATTCTCTTCCTGAGAAGAAGCTGACAGCCTTCAAACAGAGCAAAAAAAGTGGTCCCAAACAATATGTCAAAATGAATTAAAAAATGATACAGCTGTCTTTAGTTCAGTTTGATCTTATTAACTGCTATCTTGAAATGTTGAAAAAGTGTTTTTAAATAGGCATCCTATCATTTGAAAATTAGTTGAAAGGCTAAGTGATTCTCCTCCTCAGGTTACTACTCTGGCCCATAAAATAGAATATGCATATTATAAGTAGATTTGGATAGAAAATACTCTGAAGTTTCTAAAACTGTTTGAATGGTGTCTGTGAGTATAACAGAACTCATACGGCAGGCAAAAAAAACGGAGAAAAAATTGAATCAGGAAGTGGGAGAAATTCGAAATGTAGTTTTTCTTTTGAATCACCTTGAAAAAACTACAATGACATCGTAGGTGCAACGTAAATCCTTACTCTTCCATTGGCTGTCAACAATCTTTAGGAACTGCTTTTCAATCCGTCATCTGTTACCGGGCAGAAAATTCTGTCTCGTTCAATCCCTGGCCAATCAGAGAACAGGTGTCTTTTGACGCGCATCCACGTGACTTAGCTGTTGTTTTTATTTGTTCTTGTATGACTGAATACCTACAGCCCCGTTGTTAAATTATCCCCATTTGAAGTTAAAAAATACCCTAAAGGATTGATTGGAAACATCGTTTGACGTGTTTCTACAAACGGTAATGGAATTTTTTGGCCATTTCGTCTACGGATTTGCGTCCACGCCACATTGGCATGGTAACATGTAGTTCTGGACGGGTCAACAAAACGGACCTATTTTGGACATAAATGATGGACTTTTGCAGAACAAATGAACAATTTTCTTGTGGATTGGGAGCCCATCCGAGTGCATTCCGCCAGAAGATCAGCAAAAGGTCAGTAAATATTTCCAACATATTGTTAGAGATTTGTCGACGCCGTGGTTGAAGGCTAACTGTATAGCTTAGCATTGAAGGCTAAATTCTGGACTCAGAATGTTGAACAATGTTGCTTTTTCCGTAACGTTATTTTTGAAATCTGACAAAGTGGTTGCATAAAGGAGTAGATTATCTCTAATTCTTTAAATAATTGTTGTATTTTTCTTTTCAAGGTTTTATGAGTTCTTCCGTAAATTAAATGTGTCTTTTGACCGGATGTTATGGGGAGGAAACATTTTCTGAACGTCACGCACCAATGTAATTTTTTTTTTTTTTTAATGTAAATATAAACTTGATCGAACAAAAAAATGCATGTATTGTCTAACATGATGTCCTAGTAGTGTCATCTGATTCAGATTGTCAAAGGTTTGTGCTTAATTTTAGCTGAATATCTGGTTTTGTGATGGCTATCGTGCTTGGAAAATGGCTTTTTAATTTTTTTGTTGTTGCTGAGATGCTAAAATAATCTGTTTTTCTTTCACCGTAAAGCCTTTTTGAAATAAGACAATGTGATTGGATTAACTAGTAGAGTATCTTTAAAATGCCATATAATACTTGAATTTTAATTTTGAGATTATTTGGATGTGATACTTTATCAGTGTTTACAGTCATACCAACATGATGTATATGATACTTTATCAGTGTTTACAGTCATACCAACATGATGTATATGGTACTTTATCAGTGTTTACAGTCATACCAACATGATGTATATGATACTTTATCAGTGTTTACAGTCATACCAACATGATGTATATGATACTTTATCAGTGTTTACAGTCATACCAACATGATGTATATGATACTTTATCAGTGTTTACAGTCATACCAACATGATGTATATGATACTTTATCAGTGTTTACAGTCATACCATGAAATGATCAGTTAACCTCTAGACTAGAAACACAGACAAATCACTTCAGGATGAAGTCCAATAGATGTCGCTGTTGCACTCTAGTAGTGGGGGGGAACAGGAAGTTCCGGTAGGCGCACACCATTGTTTAGAATAAGGAAAATCGCAACAACTGTGCTGTCCTTTTCTCTTTATTACTACAGTCTGAGGTCGGTAACGTCAACAGTGAGGACAATCCCAGCCTGCCACTCTCCTTCCACACTGAGTCCAAACCTACAGTCACTGGGTCCTGATTGTGACAGTGGAGCCCAGTTTGCACTGCAGGATCCAGAGATGGAATCAGTGAAGCTGGAAGACTGCAGTCAAACACTGGAGCTGAATGTCAACATTAAAGATGAAGAAGAGGAGGAGATTGTCTCAACATGGTCTCCATTCTCTACATCCAGAGAGCAACAGCAGGAAGATCACAGAGCTAAGAGGTCTCACCACTGCCCACATTGTGAGGAGATTTTCCCACTACATCCATAACTAGTGGTTTCCTCATCACCAGATATACTACATCCATAACTAGGGGTTTCCTCATTACCAGATATACTACATCAATAACTAGTGGTTTCCTCATTAGCAGGGAGGAGTTTCTGCATTCAAATTGTGTGCGCATCGCCCTCGTGCCGCCATTTAAGCAAACACAGAAAGGGGCTTGTATTGGAGACCAATAGTTGTCTGGCACACTGCTTAGGATTTCAACAACTTTAATAACTTATTTCTGGTTACTACTAATGTGAAAACAAGACTAAATATAACTATTGTTGCTATCTTGACAGTCTTGTGAAATCATTTAACAGATGTCAATTGTTGTACAACTTCATGGGTATGCTCTGGGCATCACCTTTTAACTCAAATAAACAATGGATTTCTGGGCCTTTCAGGGCCTTTAACCATCTGTCTGACTTTGTTGTTCACACAGGAGAGAGACGGGACAGTCGTGGATCCTCTGGGGATCCTCAACATCATCATGATGCTGACGAGGCAGAGAAGAGTCTCTCCACATCAGAACACCTCAAGAAACACCTGCAGAGATCCACAGGGAAGATGTCTAACTGCTGCTCTGACTGTGGGATATATTTCTCAATATCAAATTCACTAAAAGAACACCTGAGAATTCACACTGGAGGGAAATCTCACTGCTGCTCTGACTGTGGGAAGATATTCAACTCATCATCAGACCTTAAAATACATCAAAGAATTCATACAGGAGAGAAACCTTTAGACTGTGATGACTGTGGGAAGAGTTTTACTACATCTGGCAATCTAACTATACACCAGAGAACACACACAGGATAGAAACCTTTTAGCTGTAATCAATGTGGGAAGAGTTTTACTACATCTGGCAATCTAACTATACACCAGCGGACACACACAGGAGAGAAACCTTTTAGCTGTAATCAATGTGGGAAGAGTTTTTCTCAGCTAAACAGCCTGACAGTTCACCAGCGGACACACACAGGAGAGAAATCTTATATCTGTGATCAATGTGGGAAGAGTTTTACTCATCTAAGCAGCCTGATAGTTCACCAGCGGACACACACAGGAGAGAAACCTTATGGCTGTGATCAATGTGGGAAGAGATTTGGTGCATCTGGATGTCTGACGAAACACCAGAGAACACACACAGGAGAGAAATCTTATAGCTGTGATCAATGTGGGAAGAGATACTCGTATAAAAAATCTCTGATTAAATATCAGAAAATACATACATGAACGAGTTGTTTCATGATATCAATGAATTAATGTCACAATGTAGAATGTTTTACCATTGTAGAAGGAGTATTTTAATGATGTCACAATGTAGAACCTAAACGTTTGTCCCCTGTTCTATTGATTTCAACATGATATGGATATTAGCCTCAGGGGGAAAATCCAGGCTCTGAAATGAAAGAGTACTATTTATGTGATTTAACAAAAAGTGACTAACAAAAAAAGAGCTGTGTTACACTTACCATGTTGGTGACCCACTGGAATCAAAATGCAACACTTCAAAATGTAGCTAGCTGCTTTCTACAAATTGTCCACTAACCAGGGATGTACATTTTATTCCCAGATTCTGTGTGGTTTTTGAGCTGTTAGTTTAACAGGACGTGCAACCTCATCTCCCTCCTCTCGGTACAATTGATTTCAACGTGATATCGATGAGTTATGACAAATAAGTGTTGTGTTCCTTTGTTTAGCGACCCCTAAATTTAAATGCATCACTCCAAAATGTAGCTGACTGTCTTCTGCAGGTTGTCCTCTAATCAGCAAGGTAAAATATATCTCCCATTTCCATGTGTTTTGTATAGTTGTTAGTTTCAACAGCTCGTACAACCTGATTTCCCCCCTAATCGATATCAGTGATTTATTGCAACTTGTCAAAACAAGGTGCTTGTTTAAAAAAAATACAAGTAATATGATTATTGTGGCAAATGTTTTGTGTCTATAGCACATTTTATGTTTAGGTTTTCAATTCATCCCAAACTGTTTCTGCTTATTGGTTATTGATTTGGACACGTTAAAACGGTGTTTTGACTTTGGGGATATCCCACCTAGCAACATGTCATTGAAAAGACGTTGAAAAGAAGACTAATATATGCCCTGTTTTTTCTGTGAAAACAACTTAATTTCAACTTAGCATTCGAGCGTTAATTGTCTTTATTCCACTACTGAAGAAGCATGTCTCAAATCACCTCATATTTCAAACATTCAGCCTGACAAAAGATACATGTTTTATTATTCCATGCCTCACCATTAAGTTAATTATTGCCAATACATATTAACAAAGGGGTGTATATTTGATCACAATTTATTTGGACTTTTTCCGTGTTGGAGATGAGTTTTGTTTGGACTCGTTCCAAGGCAACGTGATATCGATGAGTGATGACAAATAAGTGTTCCTTTGTTTAGCGACCCCTACATTTATGTGTTTTGACATCCCACCGAGCAAAATCGTCATTGAAAATACGTTGAAAAGAAGACTATGCCCAACTTCCAATATATGTTCGGTTTTTGTTGAAAGTGAAAGTTGAGAAGATGTCGTTTTTGAAATTTTATTAACAATCTTACATCACTCCAGTATTTATTGACAAGATTCAAGTGCTAATTGTCTTTATTCCACTACTGAAGAAGCATGTCTCAAATCACCTCATATTTCAAAAAGATTGAGTTATTATTATTCCATGCCTGACCTTTTAGTGAATTATTGCCAATAATATTAACAAAGGGGTGTACATTTGATCAACATTTATTTTGACTGCACATTTTTCCATATTGGAGTTGAGTTTTGTTTGGACTCGTTCCAAGTGGATAGAAGCTAGTGAGTTTTAGGAAGATGAGAGTTCTAGAAGCTAGTGAGTTTTAGGAAGACGAGAGTTCTAGAAGCTAGTGAGTTTTAGGAAGATGAGAGTTCTAGAAGCTAGTGAGTTTTAGGAAGATGAGAGTTCTAGAAGCTAGTGAGTTTTAGGAAGATGAGAGTTCTAGAAGCTAGTGAGTTTTAGGATTCTATAGAAAGAAAAAGGAGAAACAAATAATCCTATTGTATATTATTATTTAGAAATACAGGTTTTTTTCTTGTTTTTAATTGTTGACAGCCAGTAGACACCATGTTTATATTGGTGAAGGTGAATCATTGTAGTTGATTATAATGAGAAATGGAAGTTGTTTTCTGTTGGTGGTGAGCAAACTTTTCCAACAAAAATATAGGACATATTTGTCATAAGGGGGAAGGTGTTACAGGCTTTGGTTTTTACATTTATGTTTTGAGGTTGGACTTTAGCACGTCTAGCTTCATTAGCACGTCTAGCTTCATTAGCACGTCTAGCTTCATTAGCACGTCTAGCTTCGTTAGCACGTCTAGCTTCGTTAGCACGTCTAGCTTCGTTAGCGCGTCTAGCTCGTTAGCGCGTCTAGCTCGTTAGCACGTAGGACGCACTGATTTGTGTCACCTCGTTAGTCTTTCAGTTTAGTCTTCTGTTTTTTATCCTCTTATGTTTGTTGTGTACTAAATATTTCTGTGTTTTTAAATTTTCAATGTTTTTAAAATATTTTTCCTGGGAAGCCATTTTTTTGCATCCATGTCTGAAATGTGCTGTATGAATAAAGCTTGATTTTATTTGAACATATAATAAAACAAATGAACCCAATGACTGACCAATCAACAGACTCTTGGTCCCTCTTAGTATGAAAAACAGTATCAATCCCACTTTTCCAGCCTGCTGAAGGCGTGGTGGAGTGGTAAACACCACCCCCGGCTCTACCAGGGGCTTGAGGTGGTCTCCCACAGCTCTGCTTATGTCATGTTCTGTGACCTTGCTGTTCCATTTCTTGACTGTCCCTGCAACACAGAAACACATTTAGTCATATTATATAAAACACTCAAAGTAATGGATATGGAGCATCTATGGCCTCAGTTACACCTGGCACCTAAATGTGACTTCTGTCATCTGATCACTCCAAGCTGCATTAGGTTCAGATCTACCAGGATGGGCCTTTGACAAAGTCTGGACACAGTCAGGCCACCAAATATGCATACGCAATGTAAAGAGATGGGGTGAATGAGGGGAAAGGTACATTTGACACAAATGACCTTCATAATATCAAAGAACAAATGTGTGTGTCTGAGGGGAAATTAACTTTCATACAGCCAAAAGGGGTGAGAAATTACACCAATATCAGTGGACAATTTGCACTAATGTAAATAAACATAGATGATGGAACATATTCCCTTTTGCTGATGTGATGAACCACTAAGGGGACATAAATATTTATCATCTAAACCATGTGTGACCTCTCACCTCTCTGGCTGTAGAAGTGTTCTTCCTAACCAGTCCCTCAACAGGGACAGCAGAGGAACTTCATTGATTCCACTCCTTCATCAATACAAGCAGTGAACATCTGAAATTCACCCTCACCTTTCATGTGCATGAAACAAGTTATCTGGACATTTTGATTAAGAGGGACGGGGGGTGGTTTTAGCACAGACATATACAGGAAGCCGACGGACAGGAATTCCCTGTTACGCGGAGACAGCTTCCAACCTACACCCCTAAAAAAGATCCTCACCATCGACCAATAAAGTCGCATACACAGGATTTATAGTACACAGAGTGACTATGACAAACAAGCTGACTGTCTGAGTGTTTCAGACAGCGGGGTTACCCAGAGGAATGGCTGGATGAGTGTTTCAGACAGCGGGGTTACCCAGAGGAATGGCTGGATGAGTGTTTCAGACAGCGGGGTTACCCAGAGGAATGGCTGGATGAGTGTTTCAGACAGCGGGGTTACCCAGAGGAACGGCTGGATGAGTGTTTCAGACAGCGGGGTTACCCAGAGGAATGGCTGGATGAGTGTTTCAGACAGCGGGGTTACCCAGAGGAATGGCTGGATGAGTGTTTCAGACAGCGGGGTTACCCAGAGGAATGGCTGGATGAGTGTTTCAGACAGCGGGGATACCCAGAGGAATGGCTGGATGAGTGTTTCAGACAGCGGGGTTACCCAGAGGAACGGCTGGATGAGTGTTTCAGACAGCGGGGTTACCCAGAGGAATGGCTGGATGAGTGTTTCAGACAGCGGGGTTACCCAGAGGAATGGCTGGATGAGTGTTTCAACAGCGGGGTTACCCAGAGGAACGGCTGGATGAGTGTTTCAGACAGCGGGGTTACCCAGAGGAACTGCTGGATGACGCAAGGGATCGTTATAAAAGTGGTGGGAAAAGTACCCAATTGTCACACTTGAGTAAAAGTAAAGATACCTTAATAGAAAATTACTCAAATTAAAGTGAAAGTCACCCAGTAAAATACTACTTGAGTAAAAGTCTCAATGTATTTGGTTTTAAATATACTTAAGTATCAGAAGTTAATGTAATTTCTAAAATATACTTAAAATCATTTCACATTCCTTAAATTAAGCAAACCAGACGCCACCATTTTCTTGTTTTTACTATTTACGGATAGCCAGGGGCACACTCCAACACTCAGACATAATCTACAAACGAAGCATTTATGTTTAGTGAGTCCTCCAGATCAGAGGCAGTAGATGACCAGGGATATTCTCTGTTTAGTGAGTCCTCCAGATCAGAGGCAGTAGATGACCAGGGATGTTCTCTTGATAATGCGTGTATTGGACCATGTTCCTGTCCTGCTCAGCATTCTAAATGGAACCAGGACATTGGGTTGTCAGGAAAAATGTATAGAGTAAAAAGTACAATATTTTCTCTAGGAATGTATTGAAGTAGAAGTTGTCAAAAATATAAATAGGTAAGTACAGATACCCCCAAAAAACGACTTAATTGGTACTTTAAAGTATTTTTACTTAAGTACTTTACACCACTGTAAAAATATGACCCAGGATGACAGCCTCACGCACAAATCCTCCCCTCCCTCCAGACCAACACATTCAATACTTCCTTCAGTACTCCCCAAACCTCCCCTCCCTCCAGACCAACACATTCAATGCTTCCTTCAGTACTCCCCAAACCTCCCCTCCTACCAGACCAACACATTCAATGCTTCCTTCAGTACTCCCCAAACCTCCCTTCCCTCCAGACCAACACATTCAATGCTTCCTTCAGTACTCCCCAAACCTCCCTTCCCTCCAGACCAACATGTTCAATGCTTCCTTCAGTACTCCCCAAACCTCCCCTCCCTCCAGACCAACACATTCAATGCTTCCTTCAGTACTCCCCAAACCTCCCCTCCCTCCAGACCAACACATTCAATGCTTCCTTCAGTACTCCCCAAACCTCCCCTCCTACCAGACCAACACATTCAATGCTTCCTTCAGTACTCCCCAAACCTCCCCTCCTACCAGACCAACACATTCAATGCTTCCTTCAGTACTCCCCAAACCTCCCCTCCCTCCAGACCAACACGTTCAATGCTTCCTTCAGTACTCCCCAAACCTTCCCTCCCTCCAGACCAACACATTCAATGCTTCCTTCAGTACTCCCCAAACCTCCCCTCCTACCAGACCAACACATTCAATGCTTCCTTCAGTACTCCCCAAACCTCCCTTCCCTCCAGACCAACACATTCAATGCTTCCTTCAAACCTCCCCTCCCTCCAGACCAACACGTTCAATGCTTCCTTCAGTACTCCCCAAACCTCCCCTCCTACCAGACCAACACGTTCAATGCTTCCTTCAGTACTCCCCAAACCTCCCCTTCCTCCAGACCAACATATTCAATGCTTCCTTCAGTACTCCCCAAACCTCCCCTCCCTCCAGACCAACACGTTCAATGCTTCCTTCAGTACTCCCCAAACCTCCCCTCCTACCAGACCAACACATTCAATGCTTCCTTCAGTACTCCCCAAACCTCCCCTCCTACCAGACCAACACATTCAATGCTTCCTTCAGTACTCCCCAAACCTCCCCTCCCTCCAGACCAACACATTCAATGCTTCCTTCAGTACTCCCCAAACCTCCCCTCCTACCAGACCAACACATTCAATGCTTCCTTCAGTACTCCCCAAACCTCCCCTCCTACCAGACCAACACATTCAATGCTTCCTTCAGTACTCCCCAAACCTCCCCTCCCTCCAGACCAACACGTTCAATGCTTCCTTCAGTACTCCCCAAACCTTCCCTCCCTCCAGACCAACACATTCCATGCTTCCTTCAGTACTCCCCAAACCTCCCCTCCTACCAGACCAACACATTCAATGCTTCCTTCAGTACTCCCCAAACCTCCCTTCCCTCCAGACCAACACATTCAATGCTTCCTTCAAACCTCCCCTCCCTCCAGACCAACACGTTCAATGCTTCCTTCAGTACTCCCCAAACCTCCCCTCCTACCAGACCAACACGTTCAATGCTTCCTTCAGTACTCCCCAAACCTCCCCTTCCTCCAGACCAACATATTCAATGCTTCCTTCAGTACTCCCCAAACCTCCCCTCCCTCCAGACCAACACGTTCAATGCTTCCTTCAGTACTCCCCAAACCTCCCCTCCTACCAGACCAACACATTCAATGCTTCCTTCAGTACTCCCCAATCCTCCCCTCCCTCCAGACCAACACATTCAATGCTTCCTTCAGTACTCCCCAAACCTCCCTTCCCTCCAGACCAACACATTCAATGCTTCCTTCAGTACTCCCCAAACCTCCCCTCCTACCAGACCAACACATTCAATGCTTCCTTCAGTACTCCCCAAACCTCCCTTCCCTCCAGACCAACATGTTCAATGCTTCCTTCAGTACTCCCCAAACCTCCCCTCCTACCAGACCAACACATTCAATGCTTCCTTCAGTTCTCCCCAAACCTCCCCTCCCTCCAGACCAACACGTTCAATGCTTCCTTCAGTACTCCCCAAACCTCCCCTCCTACCAGACCAACACATTCAATGCTTCCTTCAGTACTCCCTAAGCCTCCCCTCCTACCAGACCAACACATTCAATGCTTCCTTCAGTACTCCCCAAACCTCCCCTCCCTCCAGACCAACACATTCAATGCTTCCTTCAGTACTCCCCAAACCTCCCCTCCTACCAGACCAACACATTCAATGCTTCCTTCAGTACTCCCCAAACCTCCCCTCCCTCCAGACCAACACGTTCAATGCTTCCTTCAGTACTCCCCAAACCTTCCCTCCCTCCAGACCAACACATTCAATGCTTCCTTCAGTACTCCCCAAACCTCCCCTCCCTCCAGACCAACACATTCAATGCTTCCTTCAGTACTCCCCAAACCTCCCTTCCCTCCAGACCAACACATTCAATGCTTCCTTCAAACCTCCCCTCCCTCCAGACCAACACGTTCAATGCTTCCTTCAGTACTCCCCAAACCTCCCCTCCTACCAGACCAACACGTTCAATGCTTCCTTCAGTACTCCCCAAACCTCCCCTCCCTCCAGACCAACATATTCAATGCTTCCTTCAGTACTCCCCAAACCTCCCCTCCCTCCAGACCAACACATTCAATGCTCCCTTCAAACCTCCCCTCCCTCCAGACCAACATGTTCAATGCTTCCAAAAGGACAATGACTCAAAGCACAGCTCCAAACTATGCAATAATTTTTTAGGGAAGAAGCAGTCAGCTGTTATTCTGTCTATAATGGAGTGGTCAGCACAGTCACCGGATCTCAACCCTATTGAGCTGTTGTGGGAGCAGCTTGACTGTATGGTACGTAAGAAGTGCCCATCAAGCCAACTCAACTTGTGGGAGGTGCTTCAGGAAGCATGGGGTGAAATCTCTTTAGATTACCTCAACAAATTGACAACTAGAATGCCAAAGATCTGCAAGGCTGTAATTGCTGCAAATGGAGGATTCTTTGATGAAAGCAAAGTTTGAAGGACACAATTATTATTCCAATTATAAATCATTATTTATAACCTTGTCAAAGTCTTGACTATATTTCCTATTAATTTTGCAACTCATTTCATGTATGTTTTCATGGAAAACAAGGACATTTCTAATTGACCCCAAACTTTTGAACGGCAATGTAGGTTCAACAGGTTTGAGCACCGAATCGCATGCGCAGTGTGGCCTTTTTGTCATCTACTAAACCACTGGCCGTGTTCGAGAGCATCAAATCCATGCTGCATTGTGGGTAAATGGTCACTGGCTGACTGATTTATAAATGAGCAGTTATTTATGATGTAAGGTGATTTGTAGATCAGTCAGTCGGCAGTCGCCTGCAGTGTCGAACAAGCCCAATACCAAACCAATCAGGTGGTTGTTTGATGAAATGAAGCTTCAGACGCCATTGATGACGTGCTGCTGATAAAGTGATACAGGCATCGGTACACTGCTTTGAAGTTCACTGCTTAGCGATTTGGACGCAGGCCTCGTAGCTCTGGTATCAAACATAACATCCCTAATGAAAAGTTGTCAAAACAAAAAGGAGCAAGCAGGTTGATTTCCTCTGTCGATTTGAGCCCACAGCAAGAAGGCACCAGAGCCTACTGTGCTAACGGGTTCCCTCTAGATAACCCAATCACACAGTACATGGAAAGGTGTGGTTAACGTTTGCAAGCTTGAGCTAGATATCAACCTAGTGTGACCTTCCTGTTCCCGTCTCTCAAGTCAGTGAGTCAACACAGGAAGGAGCAATGGATGGATAGTTCATTTATTTCCAAAGCTGCAATGATGGGACACACACAGTATGGATGAATGATCAGTAGTGACGGGATATAAATAGCACTCCCATAGCAATTCTCCATAAATCTGCCGTATAATATACTAACTTTTTTGTTGTTGAAATGTCGATCAAAGTTTTTGTGATCGCATGGTGGATTTAACAATTTCTACTAATTCCTAATAAAATAAATACAACATCAGAATAATCTGTCATCCATTTTAGTATCAAAATATATCAAATTAACCTGAAACATTACTCAATGTCCCCCTCTGGTGGTGAAGACGTATAATCCACCTAAACTAACAGAACCGGGCTGATAAACTGGCTGGTGTTCATGAGTTTATAAAACACATACTTTATACATGTCATAAATTACCTGCATTGATGAGACACACAGTGTGGATGAATGATCAGTATTGACAGGATATAAATAGCACTCCTATAGAAGATGCAGTGTGGATGAATGATCAGGATATAAATAGCACTCCTATAGAAGATGCAGTGTGGATGAATGATCAGGATATAAATAGCACTCCTATAGAAGATGCAGTGTGGATGAATGATCAGGATATAAATAGCACTCCTATAGAAGATGCAGTGAGGATGAATGATCAGGGTATAAATAGCACTCCTATAGAAGATGCAGTGTGGATGAATGATCAGGATATAAATAGCACTCCTATAGAAGATGCAGTGTGGATGAATGATCAGGATATAAATAGCACTCCTATAGAAGATGCAGTGAGGATGAATGATCAGGATATAAATAGCACTCCTATAGAAGATGCAGTGTGGATGAATGATCAGGATATAAATAGCACTCCTATAGAAGATGCAGTGTGGATGAATGATCAGGATATAAATAGCACTCCTATAGAAGATGCAGTGTGGATGAATGATCAGGATATAAATAGCACTCCTATAGAAGATGGAGTGTGGATGAATGATCAGGATATAAATAGCACTCCTATAGAAGATGCAGTGAGGATGAATGATCAGGATATAAATAGCACTCCTATAGAAGATGCAGTGAGGATGAATGATCAGGATATAAATAGCACTCCTATAGAAGATGCAGTGTGGATGAATGATCAGGATATAAATATCACTCCTATAGAAGATGCAGTGAGGATGAATGATCAGGATATAAATAGCACTCCTAAAGAAGATGCAGTGTGGATGAATGATCAGGATATAAATAGCACTCCTACAGAATATGCAGTGTGGATGAATGATCAGGATATAAATAGCACTCCTATAGAAGATGCAGTGTGGATGAATGATCAGGATATAAATAGCACTCCTATAGAAGATGCAGTGTGGATGAATGATCAGGATATAAATAGCACTCCTATAGAAGATGCAGTGAGGATGAATGATCAGGATATAAATAGCACTCCTATAGAAGATGCAGTGTGGATGAATGATCAGGATATAAATACCACTCCTATAGAAGATGCAGTGTGGATGAATGATCAGGATATAAATAGCACTCCTATAGAAGATGCAGTGTGGATGAATGATCAGGATATAAATAGCACTCCTAAAGATGATGCATTTTCCAGTTTGCTACCAACTTGAAAGAGGGAACTTCTGCATAAAACCCACATGGAAAACTGAGATTCGGCAAATAACATATAAAGAGAGGCCAAACCAACAACAGAAGTTACTAAAACATAAATTGCTAATGTATGAATTAAAAGGTGGATTTTATGATCTAATGTCAACTTTATACATTTCTATCACAGGACCACCCAATTTTTCAAATTCTCCATAAATCTGCTGTGGATTACCCAGAATCCCATACCTTTATCACTGAATGTAATGTAAACACACGAGCAGCGGTCTAAGGTCCTGCATCTCAGTGCTAGAGGAATCACTACAGACCCGGGTTCAAAACTACAGACACGGGTCCGTTATTGTAAATAACAATTTGTCCTTAGCTGGTTTGCCTGGTTAAATAAAGATTAAATAAATGTAACTTCATTACACCGTTACACTGGCATACACACCCGGTAGCATAGAGTTGATAATACATATGACGTTGGAAAATAGTGCATTGTGGGTAGTTTAGAAGATTTCCCTAAATAAGTTAATACTGTAACGACCCTGGGTTTATAAGCGCGGATATTGACTCTGCCGTTCGAGCTTTTGCGGCACAGTCGATAGCGCGCTGGACTTCGGGCTTAATCAACTGCGTTACCCACTCCAGTCAGCAGATGGCGGTCTGGGAATTTAAGGTAATGCTGTTGGTGTGACGTATAATGTAGTGGACGGAACTCTTCTTTCAACAGCAGCAACAGGTATTCAGCCGCCTCGGTAGCTTGCTGGACAAAATAGCCGAACCAATAAAACTCTTTAGACGCTTTAGTGTATATTAGCCACTGTGTTTTAAACCCACTTCTGTCGTCTAGTTAGTTATCCGATTTAATTTCATATTTACGGTGTTGTTGTTATTATTCAGCTAGCGGGCTGGTTAAGTTAGCATTAGCCTAGCTAGCTAACATCTCCGACCATGAGTTCACTAAGCTACTCTCCTCCTGTTAAAGAAGAGGTCTGTTGGACGGAGAAAGAGGGTCTCGTCAAAGACGAGGAGGAAGAGGAGGCTGTTACAATACAAAAACAAGTAGAGGGTGAGGCTGTTACAGTGAAAGAAGAAGAGAAAGACGTTTCAGTGAAAGAAGAGGAAGATGCGTTCAGAGTGAAAGATGAGGAGGATGTTACAGTAAAAGAAGAGGAGGATGGAGTGAAAGAGGAGGAGGGGGAGATGACTGTCACATCCAAAAAGGAGGTGGAAGAAGAGGAGGAAAATGGATATCTGGGCCCGGTTTCCCAAACGCATCTTAAGGCGTCCAATGGTTCTAACGGTGAACTTAGCCATAAGATGGTTTTGAGAAACCGTTCCCTGATTAACACTAGTAAGTACTGTCTTAAATACAGAGGCACAAACTCTGCTGATGTGTGGTGTTAAAGGGGAAATCTGTAATTACAACATCAATTTTTTGACTTTTAAATTATTTATTTATAGCCATTGATTCATATTCTTGAAGAATATAACACATGCCTCATGAGCTTAGTTCAACTGTTGTTCCCCATCAGAACCCCAAATAAGCTTTTTTTACTCCAATGTTTATAAACAATGTAAATCAACACTGTATAGCCTCAAAACATAGTTAAAACTATAGCGTTGATATCATGGATGGTCAGTCCTTGCATCCATAGGTCTGTCTATGAATTTGAGAGTAGTTACATTTCTCCAGCCCCATCTATCATCTTATTATCAAAACAGTGGTGGAATTACAGCTTTGTTATTGTTTCAACTGCAGATTGGTTGATTGATTGATGTGGCTTGTTTAAAGGGACAACCTAGGCTTTAAACAGAAACAAAATGGCTGCCCAGATACTTGGTTTTGTAAACAGCTGAGGGATGGGGGAAGGAGAAATGTAACCACTCAAATTCATAGAGAAAGCTATTGTAGCAACCTTAACCCAAAACCTAGCGACCTTGTTAAGAAGTTCAGACATCTTACCGAGATTACATTTCATTCATGAATTGGTTTGAAATCTTTGTTTTAAACCCTTCTCAAAGTTGGTGCCTTGATGGATTTGTAAAAAAAACTGGTTTATCATAAAAAACTATTTTAATATGTTTGAAATTGATACCTTTATTTAACTAGGCAACTCAGTTAAGAACAAATTCTTATTTACAATGACGGCCTACCCCGGACGACGCTGGGCCAATTGTGCGCCGCCCTATGGAACTCCCAATCAAGGCTGGTTGTGATTCAGCCTAGATTTGAACCAGGGTGTCTAGTGACGCCTCAAGCACTGAGATGCAGTGTCTTAGACCGCTGCGCCACTCGGGATCCCTTAAATCATGTTCTAGTGCTGTCCCCAACTAAAATAATTATTGGTCAACCAAGAATCATCTGTTCTTTCTACCAATCGCCCCATGTGTTTTAATAAAATCAACTATATGTACAGAACTTGTCTGATGCTTTAAGCACGCTGTTTGATTAAATAATTACAGATACACCAGTTACTAGATGGAGCCAGTTGTCAAGATAACCTAACCAGAAGAAAGAGAACTCTTCCCGAAACCCCCCCCCCTCCTCCGCTGCCTTTATGCTCCTGAAGTTTTCGGTAATAGACTACACCAGCGGTATCTTACCATTTCTACCGATCTGCGTTTCTATTGATTTTCATATTCACATTTTACTGGAACAGTTTCATTTAATTTATAATATTATCAAAAAATCATTGTCTGTGATTCATCTACATTCTATCTAAATCTACATAAAAATTATACAAATCTAAAAGTAACTTTTATTGCCATTGCCAACTATGTAAAAAAATAGCCTACATAAAGCCAACAAATAAAAACATTGCAGCCTGCAGGTAAAAAATATACTGATAAATAAATCGTATGTTGTACCTAGTTTCCCTCCTTCAGGGATCAGTAGTTATAGTCATAACGTTAAGCTTGTCATGTGATGAACTTGAACTTAAATACTGGATCTTGCAGTGGGGCAGTTTTTTGTATTCAGATCTCTGAAATGCTCTCTAACTACATAACATTTAGTGTCTCCTTATGTTACGCTGGGAAAACAGTTTTCATGGGCACAGAAATCCTAAATCATTTCAGAGTTTGCTAAATCCAATGGTTCAAACCGAGAGTCACCTTAACTTTATAGACAACACCCAAATGGATACTGTCATTAATGTGGTTCTTAAATAATTACACATAATACTTAATACTGTAGCTGTTTAGTTACAGTCACATGTTCATCAGCTGATCCAGGAAATCATTTTCTGAATGACAGTCACATGACAAACATCACGACATGCAACAACAACCAAAGTGCTTCTTCATTCATTACTCTGGTAAAGACCGTGATGCCGTGCTCCACGTTGGATCCAACATCCCTAGCAAATTGATGTTTATAATGTGTTATTGTCTGCTTGATTTACTGTAGGGTCTCGTTAGTCTGTTTGGACACAGAGATACTTAGCTCATAATGTGTAGAGAACTGTTCCTTGGTGGATAGGCTATTGTACAACACACAGAGCTATTTTCCTTTATTCAGGACATTTAGAATGACAACACATTACAGAGTAGCCTAGTGGGATTATTCACAAAATTATTAAGTGATCAGGTTATGAAATGTCATGACAAAGACATTTTAGTTTCCTTGTTTCACCTGAAATATTAAATGATTTATAAATCTAGGTCTATGTTATTGTTACGGGGAAGTACAGTAGGTCTATGTTATTGTTAGGTGAAGTTATGTGTCCTACAGTAGGTCTATGTTGTTGTTAGGTGAAGTTATGTGTCCTACAGTAGGTCTATGTTGTTATTAGGTGAAGGTATGGGCCAATTTGTGAAACACTTAGTGGACGAACCCTCATTGTCAGGCTTATGGCAAAGCTAGCCAAAGATCATTTTGCTTTTTGAGAAACCGTTCCTTGATTAACACTAGTAAGTACTGTCTTATAAACAGAGGCACAAACTCTGCAGTTGTTGAACTGATGTTTGGTGTTAAAGCGGAAATCTGCAATTATTACATCCATATTTTGACATTTAAATGATTTATTTATAGCCATTGATTCTTGAAGAATATAACACATGCCTCATGAACTTAGTTCAAATGTTGTACCCCATCAGAACAACAAATAAGCTTTTTTTACTCCAATGTTTAGAAACAATGTAAATCAACACTGTATAGCCTCAACATGGTTAAAACTATAATGTTGATATCATGGATGGTCAGTCCTTGCATTCATAGGTCTGTCTGTCTGTAGTTACATTTCTCCAACCCCATAATCATCTTATTACCAAAACAGTGGTGGGATGACAGATTTGTTATTGTTTGAACTGCAAGTTGCTGCAAGTTGTGTGGGTTTTTTAAACAGCAACAAAATGGCTGCCCAGAGGCTTGGTTTGGTAAACAGCTGAGGGATGGGGGAAGGAGAAGTGTAACCACTCTCAAATTCATAGAGAAAGCTATTGTAGCAACCGTAACCCAACACCTAGCGACCTCGTCAGGAAGTTCAGACGTCTTGGTGTAACAGTTATAAGGTGTTGGCTGGACAGTCGCTGGACCCAGGTTTGAGTTCAGCTTAGGGCTACCCTCTGAATTCACTACACTATAAATACAAAGACTGGCCATCCATGATGTCATAATGATAGTATAACCAGGTTTCTAGGATATATAGTATGTTCTAGAAATCATCCATGATGTCATAATGATAGTTTAACCAGGTTTCTAGGCTATATAGTATATTCTAGAATTCATCCATGATGTCATAATGATAGTTTAACCAGGTTTCTAGGCTATATAGTATATTCTAGAATTCATCCATGATGTCAAAATGATAGTTTAACCAGGTTTCTAGGCTATATAGTATATTCTAGAATTCATCCATGATGTCATAATGATAGTTTAACCAGGTTTCTGGGCTATATAGTATATTCTAGATTCAATTACATTAAAGGCAAGACATACCTAGATTCAATTACATTCATTAATTGGTTTGAAACCTTTGTTTTAAACCCTTCTCAAAGTTGGGGCCTTGACGGATTTGTAAAACATTGTTTGTTATGAAACACTATTTTTTTTATTAATTTAAATGTAACCTTTATTTAACTAGGCAAGTCAGTTAAGAACAAATTCTTATTTACAATGACTGCCTACCCTGGACGATGCTGGGCCAATTGTGCGCCGCCCTATGGGACTCCCAATCACGGCCGTTTGTGATACAGCCTGGATTTGAACCAGGGTGTCTGTAGTGACACCTCAAGCACTGAGATGCAGTGTCCGCTGCGCCACTCGGGAGCCCCAAAATAATGTTCTAGTGCTGTCCACTCTGGAGCCCCAACATCATGTTCTAGTGCTTTCCCCAACTAAAATAAATCTTGGTCAACCAAGAGTCATCTGTTCTTTCTACCAATCGCTCCATGTGTTTTTATAAAATCTAAATGTACTGAACTTGTCTGAAGCTTTAAGCACGCTGTTTGATTAAATAAATAAGACACACAAATGACTAGAGGGATCCAGTCATGTTCTTTCAGTTGGAGTGCCAATTTATCTTACCATTTCTACCAATCTCTGTGCCAGTTATGATTTTCATTTGCACATTTTTGTGGAATAGTTTCATTTAATTTATAATAGTATCTCAAAGTCATTGTCTGTGATTCATCTACATTCTATCTAAATCTAAATGAAAATTATACAAATCTAAAAGTAACTTTTATTGCCATTGCCAACTATGTAAAAATAGCCTACATAAAGCCAACAAATAAAAACATTGCAGCCTGCAGGTAAAAAATATACTGATAAAAATAAATATCATAGAAATCACTTTGGCTGCACATGGCCTGTCTACAACAAACTGGAAACATTATATCAACTATCAACTGGGTAAGGAAACTCAGATAGCAGCTTGCAACATAGTATAACATATTCTGGGCCCTCAGTTTCCTGCTCCAGTGAGTTTCGGGACAGACACCGCTGTAGGCTATTTGTTCAAGGGATTAGAAGTAATCAGGTATTTCCACTGGATCAGAGCATTGCATTTTTCCCTTTCATGCTGAGTGGTTATCGAAAGGGTGAGAGCTGGAAATATTTTAAGGAACTATTGTCATTCGCAATTGATTTTGATTAGACTTTGTTTACTTGCTGTTTGAGGTGAAGAAAAATTACTTTGAGAAGCTCCACAACTCATTAGTGGTGGTGCATTAAGACACTCAGAAATACTATCAGACATCCCCAAATGGGCACATTTATAGACCTACATTTGCACACAGGCCAGGCAGACTAGTCCTACTTCTATATGTGTAATCAGGTGTGGGTCCTTACTCAACATTGACGGGAGTGTTTCAAACAAAAGACAATGAATAAATTGACAAAACTGACACATCTTGAAGAGGTCAAGTCTGGGTGGTCTGCCAGGGGCCGTTTCATTTAGTATCCGTAGGGGTTTGCTAAATCCAATGGTTCTACCCGAGAGTCACCTTAACTTTATTGACAACACCCAAATGGATACTGTCATTAATGTGGTTCTTCAATAATTACACATAATACTTAATACTGTAGCTGTTTAGTTACAGTCACATGTTCAACTATCATCAGCTGATCCAGGAAATAATTTTCTGAATGACAGTCACATGACAAACATCACGACATGCAACAACAACCAAAGTGCTTCTTCATTCATTACTCTGGTAAAGACAGTTATGCCGTGCTCCACGTTGGATCCAACATCCCTTACAAATTGATGTTTATAATGTGTTATTGTCTGCTTGATTTACAGTAGGGTCTCGTTAGTCTGTTTGGACGCAGAGATACTTATCTCATAATGTGTAGAGACCTGTTCCTTGATGGAAAGGCTATTGTACAACACACAGAGCTATTTTCCTTTATTCAGGACATTTAGAATGACAACACATCACAGAGTAGCCTAGAGGGATTATTCACAAAATTATCTGGTGATCAGGTTATGAAATATCATGACAAAGACATTTTAGTTTCCATGTTTCACCTGAAATATTAAATGATTTATAGTCCTATGTCTATGTTGTTGTTAGGTGAAGTTATGGGCCAATTTGTTAAACACTTAGTGTACAAACCCTCACTGTCAGGCTGATGGCAAAGCTAGCCAAAGAGCATTCTACTGGTTGAAGTGTTTTTTAAAGTATAAATCAGTTGATATGCGACAATAACACAGACATTATATTAAGCAGGAGTTTCAAGCGAGCCTTACAATTATAATCCAAAAGTAATGTGAAATGCACTCATAAGCAACCTGGAAATGGAGGCTATTTTTGCTGTCAGCCTATGAGAACTCCCCTGAGTTTTCCCCCACGGTGGTGAATTAGTGAATAGACACAGAGCTTAATGTGAGTTTCCTTGAGTAGCACTCCTGATCTTACGATGATAGTGCGCTGTAATATTCAGAATACGTTGTGGAAAACTAAAATCTTTGCTCACCATTTTTGCTCCAGGCAGATATACTACATCCATAACTAGTGGTTTCCTCATTAGCAGGGAGGCATTTCTGCAATCAAATTGTGTGTGCATTGCCCTCATGCCACGATTTTATTGAACACAGAAAGTGGCCTATATTGGAGACCAAAAGTCGCCTGGCACACTGCTTAGGATTTCAACAACTTTATTAACTTATTTCTAGCTACCACTAATGTGAAAACAAGACAAAATTACTTGTTGTTAACTTGACTGTCTTAATTGTCAAATTATTTAACAGACGTCAATTGTTGTACAACTTCATGGGTACGCTCTGGGTATCCCCTTTTACCTCAAATAAACAATGGATTTCCACTGCTGTGGGCCTTTAACCATCTGTCTGACTTTGTTGTTCACACAGGAGAGAGACGTGACTATCGTGGATCCTCTGGGGAGTCTAAACAACATCATGAAGCTGACGAGGCAGAGAAGAGTCTCTTCAGATCAGAACACCTCAAGAAACACCAGCAGAGACCCACAGGGAAGAAATCTTACTGCAAATCTTCATTCGAATTTAAAATACACCAGCGAGTACACACAGGAGAGAAAGCTCACCACTGTTTTGATTGTGGGAAGAGTTACTCAAGATCAGATGCACTGAAAGTACACCTGAGAATTCACACTGGAGAGAAACCTTTTGGCTGTGATCAATGTGGGAAGAAATTTACTGTGTCAAACTCCTTGACAGTGCACCAGAGAACACACACAGGAGAGAAACCTTATAGCTGTAATCAATGTGGGAAGAGTTTTGGTCAATCTGTCCATTTGACAGTGCACCAGAGAACACACACAGGAGAGAAATGTTATAGCTGTGGTCAATGTGGGAAGAGTTTTGGTCAATCTGGCCATCTGACAGTGCACCAGAGAACACACACAGGAGAGAAACCTTTTAGCTGTGATCAATGTGGGAAGAGTTTTAGTACATCTGGCTATCTGACTATACACCAGAGAACACACACAGGGGAGAAACTTTATAGCTGTAATCAATGTGGGAAGAGTTTTAGTACATCTGGCTATCTGACTATTCACCAGAGAACACACACAGGGGAGAAACTTTATAGCTGTGGTCAATGTGACAAGAGATTATCCGATAAAAGATCTCTGATCAACCATCAGAAAATACATACATGAAGGAGTTGTTTCATGATATCAATGAAATATCCCACCTAGCAAAATGTAATTGAAAATACGTTGAAAAGAAGACTATGCCCGAAGTCCAATATACATTCGGTTTCAGTTGAAAGTTAAAAACATGTATTTTTGGGTTGTTTTTTTCAATGACTTGAAAACAACTTAATTTCAACGTACTTGCAGCCTATACACATGGACGCAGTATAATAAATTAGTCTATAATCAATTTTATTAACAATCCTACATCACTTCAGTATTTCTTTACAACATTAACCTCTTACATCTAGATGTGCCGCTAGCGGAACGCCTCGCCAATATCCAATGATAGACGGTGGCGCGAATTACAAACACCTCAGAAATCCAAAAACTTACATTTTTCAAACATATGACTATTTTACACCATTTTAAAGACAAGACTCTCCTTTATCTAACCACATTGTCCGATTTCAAAAAGGCTTTACAACGAAAGCAAAACATTAGATTATGCATATAAATTATATGCATATTCTAGTTTCTGGGCAGGAGTAATAACCAGATTAAATCGGGTACGGTTTTTATCCGGCTGTGAAAATACTGCCCCCTATCCTAAACAGGTTCAAGTGCTAATTGTCTTTATTCCACTACTGAAGAAGCATGACTCAAATCACCTTATATTTCAAACATTCTGACAAAAGATACATGTTTTATTATTCCATGCCTCACCATTAAGTTAATTATTGCCAACACATATTAACAAAGGAGTGTACATTTGGTTTTGATATTTAATATTTACAATTCATGTAACATTTAGTATACATAATTATTTATGCATCCAACTGACAATTTTTGGGTACAATTATATTGACATTGTTGCCCTGCTTTTAGAATATCAGGGTTCATTCTCTGATGTGCCAAACCAAATGTACTAGAGCATGACATTGGGGACGGGCCCCGATCCAACAACATGCCTATCTAGTGAACCCTGAGAAGAGAGAGAAGCTCCGCAGTGAGGTGGAAAAGTTACTACGGATATTAAGGAGCTAGTTCTAGAAGCTAGTAAGTTTTAGGAAGACGAGAGTTCTAGAAGCTAGTAAGTTTTAGGAAGACGAAAGTTCTAGAAGCTAGTAAGTTTTAGGAAGACGAAAGTTCTAGAAGCTAGTGAGTTTTATTCTATAGAAAGAAAAATGAGAAAAAAATAAGACGATTGTATATTATTATTTAGAAATACGTGTTTTTTTTCTTGTTTTTAATTGTTGACAGCCAGTAGACACCATGTTTATATTCTAGAAGGTGAAACATTGTAGTTGATTATAATGTGAAATGGAAGTTGTTTTCTGTTGGTGGCGAGCAAACTTGTCCAACAAAACTATAGGATATATTTGTTGTCTTAAGGTGTTACAGGCTTTGGTTTTTCCATTTATGTTTTGAGGTTGGACTTTAGCCCATCTAGCTCGTTCGCCCGTCTAGCTCGTTCGCCTCTAGCTCGTTAGCACGTCTAGCTCGTTAGCACGTCTAGCTCGTTAGCACGTCTAGCTCGTTAGCCCGTCTAGCTCGTTAGCCCGTCTAGCTCGTTAGCACGTCTAGCTCGTTAGCACGTCTAGCCCGTCAGCACGTCTAGCTCGTTAGCACGTAGGACGCACTGATTGGTGTCACCTCGTTAGTCAGTATGTGTTACACCTGTGCTGGCTTGTCCATCTCGTTAGTGGGAAGGTGTTTCACCTGAGCTGGTCCAGGTTCTAATTAAGAGTGTCTGGCCCAGTGCTCCAGTTGTCTTGATACATGTGGAGAGTCAACACCTTTAGTTGCTCCACCTTTTTGGTTTGCTTCCTGTCTTTAAGTTTGGTGTGGGTTTTTCTTTTGTTTGCCTCTTCTTGGGCAGATTTAGTGGGTCTCATGGTGGGTGTCTTTTAGGTCCCAGTTGTTGTTACTAGTCAACTTTCAGTGGACACCCCCATAGTGTCTTTCAGAGCCCCTCCTAAAAAACAAGTTATATTTTGGGTTGGATATTGCATCATATTGTTAATATTTTAATCAATGGCATTTCCTTAGAATGCTCATTAGTCTTTCAGTTGTTAGTCTTCTGTTTGTTGTTAACTAAATATTTCTGTTTATTTTCATTTTTTTTATTTTTTCCTGTGAAGCCATTGTGTTGCATCCATGTCTGAAATGTGCTGTATAAATAAAGCTGGATTTGATTTCAACAAATTAACCCAATGACTGGCCAATCAACAGACTCTTGGTATGAAAAACAGTATCACGTTTCCAGCCTGCTGAAGGCGTGGTGGAGTGGTAAACACCACCCCCGGCTCTACCAGGGGCTTGAGGTGGTCTCCCACAGCTCTGCTTATGTCATGTTCTGTGGCCTTGCTGTTCCATTTCTTGACTGCCCCTGCAACACAGAAACACATTTAGTCATATTATATAAAATACTCAAAGTAATGGATATGGAGCATCTATGGCCTCAGTTACACCTGGCACCTAAATGTGACTTCTGTCATCTGATCACTCCAAACTGCATTAGGTCTGGATGCACAAAAGTCACAATGTGCTGCATTAGGTTTAGATCTGCCAGCATTGTGTTCGGAATTTGAGTCTGGCCACCGAATATGCAAATTAATGTTCATACAGCCAGAAGGGGTGAGAAATTACACCAATATCAGTGGACAATTTGCACTAATGTAAATAAATATAGATGATGGAACATATTCCCTTTTGCTGATGTGATGAACCGCTAAGGGGACATAAATATTTACCATCTAAACCATGTGTGACCTCTCACCTCTCTGGCTGTAGAAGTGTTCTTCCTAACCAGTCCCTCAACAGCTCTCTGACTGAGCTCCACCCTCACTGGGTCTTCAGAGGAGAGGAAGGCTGAGGAGGGATGGAAGGATGAATGGATCAGTCACTCAATAAAGTGTAGAGCTGCTGTCTATGCTGTCTGACAAAATCACTATTTTAGTAGTTCATTAAAGTAAATAAGGCTTTATGACTGCTGAATACCAACTATCAATCACTTCGATCATGTATTTTCAGGTAGAGATACATCCTTGGGGACGTCCCTAGACCTTTGAAGTTGACATTTAAAATGGTTAAGGTAGGGGTTAAGGTTAGGTTTTAGGGTAGGGATGTCCCAAGGATCCCAGATAGCATTGACCATCGTGCATTCTTCTGTCTCTTTTACATAGCAGGTGTAAAATAAACAGACAAGACAAGAAGGCATGCAATGGATTATGGTCATTGTAGTTAATTCTGTTTTATGCGCTAAACTATGTAGAATATTGTCCTGTTGGAAACTACAACTCTACTACATCACACAGTTCAGGTTGGGTCTGATTTATCTCTAGAGAAACTACAACTCCCTACTACATCACACATTTCAGGCTTGGTCTGATTTATCTCTAGAGAAACTACAACTCCCTACTACATCACACAGTTCAAGCTGGGTCTGATTTATCTCTAGAGAAACTACAACTACCTACTACGTCACACAGTTCAGTCTGTGTCCGATTTATCTCTAGAGAAACTACAACTCCCTACTACATCACACAGTTCAGGCTGGGTCTGATTTATCTCTAGAGCAATGTTGTGAGGGAAAAATCTATGTTAACCTCTTTAAGTTGATATGACTTATATTGTGTTGAAGGATCTCTTTGAGGTTGAGAAGTTTATGTGTATGTTTATGTGGGTCTGCAACCACACACCCTCTCGACAGACAGGCCAAAGGCGCTTGGCCCAATTCAGGGAACCGTTGATCTACTTCAGAGGAACTGTGTCTAGAGTGATTTCCTGTTGTTTTGACACCTCACTGGAAAACTAGAATAACTAGCTGTTGATACAGAACGAGACGACCAATTCACAGTTAGTCTGTGTCTCGTTCTCCACACACATACACCTACCAAGATCATGTGTTTTCTATATGAACAAGATAGTTTGACTATATAAGGCTTCTGAACTCCTTGTGTCATCGAGCTCTCGGCCTTCCACCTCAGAGTGTAGGGCTGACCAGCTACTTTATTGCAATTCTTATCAAATAAAGGTTGATTGGTTAGAATTTCCACCACAATGTGCAGTAACAATGTTACCAGACTCATATAAGTTCAGTTGATAGACTCATAGTACAGAATAAATGACTGACTGCCCAGTTCAACATCAATTCACCGTCTCATCTCATACTGTATTGGAACAGCAGCAGCTGACTGCCCGGTTCAACATCAGTTCACCGTCTCACCTCATACTGTATTGGAGCAGCAGCGGCTGACTGCCCGGTTCAACATCAGTTCACCGTCTCACCTCATACTGTATTGGAGCAGCAGCGGCTGACTGCCCGGTTCAACATCAGTTCACCGTCTCACCTCATACTGTATTGGAGCAGCAGCGGCTGACTGCCCGGTTCAACATCAGTTCACCGTCTCACCTCATACTGTATTGGAGCAGCAGCGGCTGACTGCCCGGTTCAACATCAGTTCACCGTCTCACCTCATACTGTATTGGAGCAGCAGCGGCTGACTGCCCGGTTCAACATCAGTTCACCGTCTCACCTCATACTGTATTGGAGCAGCAGCAGCGTCTGACTGCCCGGTTCAACATCAGTTCACCGTCTCACCTCATACTGTATTGGAGCAGCAGCAGCGTCTGACTGCCCGGTTCAACATCAGTTCACCGTCTCACCTCATACTGTATTGGAGCAGCAGCGGCTGACTGCCCGGTTCAACATCAGTTCACCGTCTCACCTCATACTGTATTGGAGCAGCAGCGGCTGACTGCCCGGTTCAACATCAGTTCACCGTCTCACCTCATACTGTATTGGAGCAGCAGCGGCTGACTGCCCGGTTCAACATCAGTTCACCGTCTCACCTCATACTGTATTGGAGCAGCAGCAGCTGACTGCCCGGTTCAACATCAGTTCACCGTCTCACCTCATACTGTATTGGAGCAGCAGCAGCTGACTTGATCGTTGATACTAATCATCATGTTTGAATCTGAGAGTAAATAGAGCCGACTACACTCTAAAAATGAAGGGTTCAATTGGAGTTGTTCTCAGATCCCCTAAGAACCGTAGGGTTCTTGGTCAATGAAAAACAGCCCCAAAAGGTTCTTCAAAGAACTTGTTAGAAGGCGGGTTCATCGAGGAACCTCCGTTGTTGCTGGACTTCTTCCGGGAACTTCGCAATTACAACTGAAAACGATGGTGACAAGTTTGGATGCGACAACAGTTAAAAAGGTTAAGTTGGGTTGATGTTTGGCTCTGAATATGTCTCGAAATCATTTATTATAATAATATAACATACTAATAATGAATAACGAAGACAATGATGGTTTTCTGTGAATATCTTCCATAACGTTACTATAGTTAATGAACGTAAATATTAGAAAGCCGGGTTTGACCGTCGGCGTTGTATGAGCTACAGTACAGTACCGTTAGCTAGCTAGCTAACGTTATGTCCTAACTAGGCACAACTAGGTTTGGATTATTTCCTCAACTATATTCTTTCCCATATATTGTATATCGTTTCCATAAAGCCAACATGGCTTTACACTCATTAACGTAAGTTTCCAATCTAGAGCAGTTCTCACTTTTGTGATAATAAACTAGCTAACGTTAGCTTCGTTAACTAACTAACTAACTAACTAACTAACTAACTAAGGACGGTGACCTGTCCAGACCAGATGTTACAACGAACTGAATCGTCAATGGAGGTCTTCCTCTTTATATAGCCTGCTACAGCATGCAATACTATTAACTCACAAGGGGGCATAACGTTACATGTACAATACTATCCCATTTTGGAGACGTTACATGTACAATACTATCCCATTTAGGAAATGTTACATGTACAATACTATCCCATTTTGGAAAAATTACATGTACAATACTATCCCATTTTGGAAACGTTACATGGACAATACTATCCCATTTTGGAAACGTTATTGTACAATACTATCTCATTTTGGAAACGTTACATGGACAATACTATCCCATTTTGGAAACGTTACATGTACAATACTATCCGGAAACGTTACATGGACAATACTATCCCATTTAGGAAACGTTACATGGACAATACTATCCCATTTTGGAAACGTTACATAGAAATCTATAGTTCATCACAGAGATCTACATCCCCTTGTGGAGGGAAATTAATTTCTTAGATGGTAGCTGTAGATGGGATTCAAATGCATAATGGTATTAATACAGTGTCTAGACTACCTCTTTTGTATAAATGCCCTTCAGAATCCAAACACAGTATTGCCACGCAGCAAAATGTTGCGTATAATCTTTCAAGTCAGCCTGATAAAATATTGAACAATTTGTGTACAAAGATATCTTGAAATGTGATATTAGGCCTGTATGGCAGTACTGTTACTGTATGGCAGTACTGTATTGGCTAGTGCTTTCTCCAATATGTTCTTCTATTTTACATTCAATTGTATGTCGATGTCATTTATCTTTCAATATTTATTTAATATATATATTTTTTTATGCTTGAAAGACTATTCTTTGACACATTTTCTCTTCCTTTGAAATTCTTATAGGACAGAACATGGACACAATGCAATTGGGATCAAGAAGAAGGTACAGATATGTTGTAGGACAGCTGCATTTGAAGTGTACATTTAACCTACATAGCAGTCAATACAAACTGAAATCTATTAGCATACAAATGTGTGCAAATTATCTTCTCAGAAATGAATAAAGTCCATGGAATGGATATAGACAACAAGAGAATAAGGACTAGCAGAGGTAGAGAGGCGAGGCAGGGGTGAGGACATCATCCTGCTATTTTGGCAGTCCAGATCTCTGAGAGGAACTACAGATCTCTGTGAGGAACTATAGATCTATCTCTATGAGGAACTATAGATCTCTAGGAGGAACTATAGATCTCCAGGAGGAACTATAGATCTCTGAGAGGAACTACAGATCTCTAGGAGGAACTACAGATCTCTAGAAGGAACTATAGATCTCTAGGAGGAACTATAGATCTCTGTGAGGAACTATAGATCTCTGTGAGGAACTATAGATCTATCTCTATGAGGAACTATAGATCTATCTCTATGAGGAACTATAGATCTATCTCTATGAGGAACTATAGATCTATCTCTAGGAGGAACTATAGATCTATCTCTAGGATGAACTATAGATCTCTGTGAGGAACTATAGATCTATCTCTAGGAGGAACTATAGATCTCTATGAGGAACTATAGATCTCTATGAGGAACTATAGATCTCTATGAGGAACTATAGATCTCTGTGAGGAACTATCGATCTCTGTGAGGAACTATAGATCTCTGTGAGGAACTATAGATCTCTGTGAGGAACTATAGATCTCTGTGAGGAACTATAGATCTCTGTGAGGAACTATAGATCTCTGTGAGGAACTATAGATCTCTAGGAGGAACTATAGATCTCTGTGAGGAACTATAGATGTCTGTGAGGAACTATAGATCTCTATGAGGAACTATAGATCTCTGTGTGGAACTATAGATCTCTAGGAGGAACTATAGATCTCTGTGAGGAACTATAGATCTCTATGAGGAATTATAGATCTCTGTGAGGAACTATAGATCTCTATAAGGAACTATAGATCTCTATGAGGAACTATAGATCTCTATGAGGAACTATAGATCTCTATGAGGAACTATAGATCTCTAGGAGGAACTATAGATCTCTGTGATGAACTATAGATTTCTATGAGGAACTATAGATCTCTGTGAGGAACCACAGATCTCTGTTACTATCCAAACATCAGATTAAGACACAGTCACACAACTCTCATATCACAGTCACACAACTCTCATATCACAGTCACACAATGCTATTCTCTGTATACATAAATGATGTCGCTCTTGCTGCTGGTGAATCTCTGATCCACCTCTACGCAGACGACACCATTCTGTATACTTCTGGCCCTTCTTTGGACACTGTGTTAACAACCCTCCAGACGAGCTTCAATGCAATTCAACTCTCCTTCCGTGGTCTCCAACTGCTCCTAAACACAAGTAAAACTAAATGCATGCTCTTCAACCGATCGCTGCCTGCACCTGCCCGCCCGTCCAGCATAACTTCTCTGGACGGTTCTAACTTAGAATTTGTGGACAACTACAAATACCTAGGTGTCTGGTTTGACTGTAAACTCTCCTTCCAGACTCACATCAATCATCTCCAGTCCAAAGTGAAATCTAGAATTGGCTTCCTATTTCGCAACAAAGCATCCTTCACTCATGCTGCCAAACATACCCTCGTAAAACTGACCATCCTACCAATCCTCGACTTCGGCGATGTCATTTACAAAATAGCCTCCAATACCCTACTCAACAAGCTGGATGCAGTCTATCACAGTGCCATCCGTTTTGTCACCAAAGCCCCATATACTACCCACCACTGCGACCTGTACGCTCTCGTTGGCTGGCCTTCGCTTCATAATCGTCGCCAAACACATTGGCTCCAGGTCATCTACAAGACCCTGCTAGGTAAAGTCCCCCCTTATCTCCGCTCACTGGTCACCATAGCAGCACCCACCTGTAGCACGCGCTCCAGCAGGTATATCTCTCTGGTCACCCCTAAAGCCAACTCCTCCTTTGGTCGTCTCTCCTTCCAGTTCTCTGCTGCCAATGACTGGAACGAACTACAAAAATCTCTGAAACTGGAAACACTTATCTCCCTCACTAGCTTTAAGCACCAGCTGTCAGAGCAGCTCACAGATCACTGCACCTGTACATAGCCCATCTATAATTTAGCCTAAACTACTACCTCTTCCCCTACTGTATTTATTTATTTTATTTATTTTGCTCCTTTGCACCATATTATTTAGATTTGAACTTTGAACTTTCTTCAAACTACAAATCTACCATTCCAGTGTTTTACTTGCTATACTTTATTTACTTTGCCACCATGGCATTTTTTTGCCTTTACCTACCTTATCTCACGTCATTCACTCACATTGTATATAGTCTTATTTTTTTCTACTGTATTATTGACTGTATGTTGTTTACTCCATGTGTAACTCTGTGTTGTTGTATGTTGTCGAACTGCTTTGCTTTATCTTGGCCAGGTCGCAATTGTAAATGAGAACTTGTTCTCAACTTGCCTACCTGGTTAAAAAAAGGTGAAATAAATAAAAAATAAAAAAATAAAAAATAAACATACCTAATCAATTAGTTGTTTTTCAACAATATTTTAACCTGCAGGAATATTTTCTAATTTGTATCTCATAGTTAGTTCCTAGGATAATGAATCAAATACATTTACATCTTTCAATACTTCTAAAATGGGGTCCAGGTTTAAAACAATTACAGGTTTAAAACAATTACAGGTGCACCTTACTATCTTATACTATATCATAAATGGTCTTAACTAGTAAACACAGATTCTAGTTTTCATCCAGTTCACACAGATAGCTGACTCAGCCTCAGAGCCGACTGACTGGGCCCCGTTTACACCTCCACACAGGAATACACACTCAGAGCCTTCTGACTGGGCCCTGTTTACACCTCCACACAGGAATACACACTCAGAGCCTTCTGACTGGGCCCTGTTTACACCTCCACACAGGAATACACACTCAGAGCCTTCTGACTGGGCCCTGTTTACACCTCCACACAGGAATACACACTCAGAGCCTACTGACTGGGCCCTGTTTACACCTCCACACAGGAACACAAACTCAGAGCCTACGAGGCTTTTCTAAAAACTCCACTTTGCGTGTTTTGCTCACCTCTTTTTTTAAAACTACGTTTGAGATGTGGTATCCACTATATATACTATACTGATGGTATCCACTCGGCTCGCTGCCTCTCAGAACAAAGGAGGGTCCATCTGCTCCGTTCCCGCAGTGTGGTCTCCCTGAGATCCCAAGTTAGAGGGATCCCTGGTGCACCATTTACCCAGGTCACCAGGAGCGGTCACCAAGTCAAGATTCACATCCCCATCGCCAAATGTGGTGGTTAATATCAAATGAGACAAACTTATCACACAAGTCAGAGTTATTCTTAAACTAAATCTTTATTCACTTATAAGGGAGCAGGTCAATACAACACACATATAAAGTCAATCAATTGAGTGCCCTGCGATAATGATGGCTGGTCGAACAATCACCCCCAGATGATTCGTTGAGAGATTAATCACCCCCAGATGATTCATTGAGAGATGAATCACCCCCAGATGATTCATTGAGAGATGAATCACCCCCAGATGATTCATTGAGAGATGAATCACCCCCAGATGATTCGTTGAGCCACGAGACAAAAGTACAAAGGTCTTTTACAGCCAAGATACAGCCCTTTTAACCTACATGACCAACAACAGATGTATAGAACGGGTCACAAGGTTAAGATTTGCATGAAAGATACTTATAATTCTCAGCAGAGTGTATCTGATGTAAAAACAGTACTTTGTGTAGAGACCAGGGTCTGGCCCTGGGGTCATCTCTCCCTGGTACCATATAGAACAGAAACATTAACTCATGCTCTGGAATGCGGTCTCTTTAGGTTTTATAACCCAAAAGACATTGTAAATCTCCTGTAAGTGTTTTCTCCCAGAGGCCCATCCTCAGTAGAACACAGAAACAATAGTTCTAAGAACCCTCTATTCTGTTGCATAAAACAACCATTTGATGCAATAAAAGTATTATAACATAATGTTGCAGTTTTGCTCTCAGTGTCCACTGAAAGTTGACTAGTAACAACAACTAGGACCTAAAAGACACCCACCATGAGACCCACTAAATCTGCCCAAGAAAAGACAAACAAAAGAAAAACCCACAAGGTGGAGCAACTAAAGGTGTTGACTCTCCACATGTATCAAGACAACTGGAGCACTGGGCCAGACACTCTTAAATAGAACCTGGACCAGCTCAGGTGAAACACCTTCCCACTAACGAGATGGACAAGCCAGCACAGGTGTAACACATACTGACTAACGAGGTGACACCAATCAGTGCGTCCTACGTGCTAACGAGCTAGATGGGCTAACGAGCTATACGTGCTAACGAGCTATACGTGCTAATGCGCTAGACGTGCTAACGCGCTAGATGGGCTAACGCGCTAGACGGGCTAACGCGCTAGACGGGCTAACGAGCTAGACGTGCTAACGAGCTAGACCTGCTAACGAGCTAGACGTGCTAACGAGCTAGACGTGCTAACGAGCTAGACGTGCTAACGAGCTAGACGTGCTAACGAAAGTCCAACCTCAAAACATAAGATGGAAAAAACAAAAAGACTAACACCTTAATAGAATGCTTACCATCAACAGAAAACAACTTCCATTTCACATTATAATCAGCTACAATGACTCACCTTCACCAATATAAACATGGTGTCTACTGGCTGTCAACAATTAAAAACAAGAAAAAAACTTTTCTAAATAACAATATACAATCGTATTATTTTTTTTCTCCTTTTTCTTTCTATAGAATCCTAAATCCTAAAAACTCTCGTCTTCCTAAAACTCACTAACTTCTAGAACTCTAGTCCCCTTGGAACGAGCCCAAACAAAACTCATCTCCAACACGGAAAAATGTGCAGTCAAAATAAATTGTAAATCTCATAAATAGTACTCTTCCATTTCAGAGCCTGGATTTTCCCCCTGAGGCTATTATCCATATCATGCTGAAATCAATAGAACAGGGGACAAACGTTTAGGGTTCTACATTGTGACATCATTAAAATACTCCTACTACAATGTTAAAACATTCTACATTGTGACATTAATTCATTGATATCATGAAACAACTCCTTCATGTATTTTCTGATGTTTGATCAGAGATATTTTACTAGAGTATCTTTTGTCACACTGATCACAGCTATAAGACTTCTCTCCTGTGTGTGTTCTCTGATGTAGAGTCAGAGATCCAGATTGACCAAAACTCTTCCCACATTGACCACAGCTATAAGGTTTCTCTCCTGTGTGTGTTCTCTTGTGTAGAGTCAGATGGTAAGATCGACCAAAACTCTTCCCACATTGACCACAGCTATAAGGTTTCTCTCCTGTGTGTGTTCTCTTGTGTAGAGTCAGATGGTAAGATCGACCAAAACTCTTCCCACATTGACCACAGCTATAAGGTTTCTCTCCTGTGTGTGTTCTCTTGTGTAGAGTCAGATGGTAAGATCGACCAAAACTCTTCCCACATTGACCACAGCTATAAGATTTCTCTCCTGTGTGTGTTCTCTGGTGTAGAGTCAGTGAGCGAGATTGACCAAAACTCTTCCCACATTGACCACAGATATAAGGTTTCTCTCCTGTGTGTGTTCTCTGGTGCATTGTCAGCTCGCCAGATCCACCAAAACTCTTCCCACATTGATCACAGCTATAAGATTTCTCTCCTGTGTGTATTCTCTGGTGTGATACCAGATGGCCAGATTGACCAAAACTCTTCCCACATTGACCACAGCTATAAGGTTTCTCTCCTGTGTGTATTCTTTGGTGTAGAGTCAGATGGCCAGATGTAGTAAAACTCTTCCCACATTGACCACAGCTATAAGATTTATCTCCTGTGTGTGTTCTCTGATGAATTTTAATGCCTGATGAGGTGAATCTCTTCCCACAGTCAGAGCAGCAGTGAGTTCTCTTCCCTGTGCATCTCTGCAGGTGTTTATTGAGGTGTTCTAATCTGGAGAGACTCTTCTCTGCCTCGTCAGCATCATGAGGTTGTTGAGGCTCCCCAGAGGATCTACGATAGTCAAGTCTCTCTCCTGTGTGAACAACAAAGTCAGACAGATGATTAAAGGCCCACAACAGCAGTAATCCCCTATAAAAGGATGATGCCAACAGCGTAGCCATAATGTTGTACAACAATTGACGTCTGTAATGAATGTTAAGATTATTTGACATTTGCCTTAAAATGAGCAAGAATAGTCTTATTTAGTCTTGTTTTCACATTAGTAGTAACATCGATGAATGTAGGCTAGAAATTAAGTTATTCATGTTGTTGAAACTCTAAGCACTGTGCCAGACGACTTTTGGTCTCCAATATAGGCCCCTTTCTGTGTTTGCTAAAATTGCGGCACGAGGGCGATGCACATGCAATTTGATTGCAGAAACTCCTCCCTGCTAATGAGGAAACCGATAGTTATGGATGTTGTATATCTGCCTGGAGCAAAAATGGTGAGCAAAGATTTGAGTTTTTCACAATGTATTCTGAAAGTGAATGGGGGAAAACTCAGGGGAGTAACCTCCATTTCCAGGTTGATGATGAGTTCATTTCACACTACTTTGGATTATAATTGTAAGGCTCGTTTGAATGTTCTATTTAATATAATGGTTGTGTCATCATCGCAAATCAACCGCTTTATACTTAAAAAACACTTCAAACAGTAAAATGCTCTTTGGCTTTTCCATCAGCCTGACAATGAGGGGTTGTACACTAAGTGTTTGCCATATTGGCCCATAACTTCACCTAACAATAACATAGACCTACTGTAGTACCCAAACCTCACATATGTCGTGATGTTTGTCATTTGACTGGCATTCAGAAAATGATTTCCTGGATCAGCTGATGATAGTTGAACATGTGACTATTATTCACCTTTATTTAACCAGGCAGTTGAGAACAAGTTCTCATTTACAACTGAGCCAAGATAAAGCAAAGCAGTGCGACACATAGTTAGAAACACATAGTTAGAAATACTGGTGTGAGCAAGAAAAGTAAAATAAAAACATGGGGATGAGGTAGGCAGTTGGATGGGCTATTTACAGATGGGCTGTGTACAGCTGCAGCGATCGGTAAGCTGCTCAGATAGCTGATGCTTAAAGTTAGCGAGGGAGATATAAGTCTCCAACTTCAGACATTTTTGCAATTCGTTCCAGTGATTGGCAGCAGAGAACTGGAAGGAAATGCGGCCAAAGTAGGTGTTGGCTTTGGGGATGACCAGTGAGATATACCTCCTGGAGCGCGTGCTGTGTGTGGGTGTTGCTATGGTGACCAGTGAGCTGAGTGAAGGCGGCCTAGCAAAGACTTATAGATGACCTGGAGCCAGTGGGTTTGGCGACGAATATGTAGCGAGGGCCAGCCGACGAGAGCATACAGGTCGCAGTGGTGGGTGGTATATGGGGCTTTGGTGACAAAACGGATGGCACTGTGATAGACTGCATCCAGTTTGATGAGTAGAGTGTTGCAGGCTATTTTGAAAATGACATCGCCGAAGTCAAGGATCGGTAGGATAGTCAGTTTTACGAGGGTGTTTGGCAGCGTGAGTGAAGGAGGCTTTGTTGCGAAATAAGAAGCCGATTCTAGATTTAATTTTGGATTGGAAATGCTTAATATTAGTCTGGAAGGAGAGTTCAGTCTAACCCATGTTTATGGATTTAGGGTTGTACCTGGTGGGTTCCTTGATAATTTGTGTGAGATTGAGGGCATCTAGCTTGGATTGTAGGACGGCCGGGGTGTTAAGCATATCCCAGTTTAGGTCACCTAACAGAATGAACTCTGAAGATAGATGGGGGGCAATCAATTCATATATGGGGTCCAGGGCACAGCTGGGAGCTGAGGGGGGGGAGGGGGGGTCTGTAACAGGCGGCAATAGTGAGAGACTTATTTCTGGAGAGATACATTTTTTTAAATTAGAAGCTCGAACTGTTTGGTCTTAGACCTGGAAAGTATGATAGAACTTTGCAAGCTATCTCTGCAGTAGATTGTGACTCTTCCCCCTTTGGCAGTTCTATCTTGACGGAAAATGTTGTAGTTGGGGATGGAAATTTCAGAATTTTTGGTGGCCTACCAAAGCCAGGAAGTTCTTACTCAACACACGTTGTCTTTGGGGTAGACATAAACAGAATCCTGAATAAGAAGTCTCTACCTTAATAATTGACTGAATGACACATGGTTGAGTTGCGTAATTTTCACTATCTGCAGGTGGCCATATGACAATAGCTCTAGGCTGTTTTTAACAACTTCCGGTTGTCACAGGAAGCTCTTGCTTCACACACGTTGTCTTTGGGGTAGTCTCAGTCCTGTCTGATGCTGTCTGGTCAGTGAAACAGTCTGTCTCAGTCCTGTCTGATAAGTGAAACAGTTTGTCTCAGTCCTGTCTGGTCAGTGAAACAGTCTGTCTCAGTCCTGTCTGATGCTGTCCGGTCAGTGAAACAGTCTGTCTCAGTCCTGTCTGATGCTGTCTGGTCAGTGAAACAGTCTGTCTCAGTCCTGTCTGATGCTGTCTGGTCATAAAGAGTATAACATTGTTGCTGCCCGTAGCGTTGAAGGCAAGGGAAGCCAGTGAGCATTTGGCTTCCTTTGATTGTGCTAGCTGTGTTAGCTGTGTTAGCTGTGCTAACTGTGTTAGCTGTGTTAGCTGTGCTAGCTGTGTTAGCTGTGTTAGCTGTGCTAACTGTGCTAGCTGTGTTAGCTGTGTTAGCTGTGCTAGCTGCTCTAGCTGTGGTAGCTGTGCTAACTGTGTTAGCTGTGCTAGCTGTGCTAACGGTGTTAGCGGTGTTAGCTGTGCTAGATGTGTTAGCTGTGTTAGCTGTGCTAGCTGTGTTAGCTGTGCTAACTGTGTTAGCTGTGTTAGCTGTGCTAGCTGTGCTAACTGTGTTAGCTGTGCTAGCTGTGTTAGCTGTGCTAATCCAAGTTTATGGTTTTAAAAAAGGGCAAAATTAAAGACAGATCGTAACTGTAGGTGCTGAACTCTCTGTGTCGTTTTAAAGCAATAGTCGTTTTGTCGTCCCTAAAACGTCTGAAACATATATTTTGCTTAGACCGTGCTGCAGGTCACCTAACTGTTTGGTTACATGCAATACGCTTTGTGTGGACTTCACCGGACAGCGGTTGCTCTCTGGTTTTGAGATGAAAACAAATGTCTAGTTTAATATATTCTGCCGCTGTGTCTAGTAGTAGTACCATCAACAGACAGCAGGGGGCAGAAGAACCTGTCTTCACAGTGGAAAGGCAGTCACAGTGGATTCATTTGTCTTTAATAAGATCAAACTGAACTAACTGCTATCTTGAAATGTTGAAAAATTGTTTTTAAATAGGCATCCTATCATTTGAAAATTAGTTGAAAGGCTAAGTGATTCTCCTCCTGAGAAGAAGCTGACAGCCTTCAAACAGAGCAAAAAAACTGGTCCCAAACAATATGTCAAAATGAATGAAAAAATGATACAGCTGTCTTTAATAAGATCAAACTGAACTAACTGCTATCTTTAAATGTTGAAAAAGTGAACCCCCACATCACTAGCTTCTATTTATTCGACCTGCCATCTACCCACCTGGGGACTGAGGGTTAGGAGAGAACCCCCACATCACTAGCTTCTCTTTATTCAACCTGCCATCTACCCACCTGGGGACTGAGGGTTATGAGAGAACCCCCACATGACTAGCTTCTCTTTATTCAACCTGCCATCTACCCACCTGGGGACTGAGGGTTATGAGAGAACCCCCACATCACTAGCTTCTCTTTATTCAACCTGCCATCTACCCACCTGGGGACTGAGGGTTATGAGAGAACCCCCACATCACTAGCTTCTCTTTATTCAACCTGCCATCTACCCACCTGGGGACTGAGGGTTATGAGAGAACCCCCACATCACTAGCTTCTCTTTATTCAACCTGCCATCTACCCACCTGGGGACTGAGGGTTATGAGAGAACCCCCACATCACTAGCTTCTCTTTATTCAACCTGCCATCTACCCACCTGGGGACTGAGGGTTATGAGAGAACCCCCACATCACTAGCTTCTCTTTATTCAACCTGCCATCTACCCACCTGGGGACTGAGGGTTATGAGAGAACCCCCACATCACTAGCTTCTCTTTATTCAACCTACCATCTACCCACCTGGGGACTGAGGGTTATGAGAAAAACCCCACATCACTAGCTTCTCTTTATTCAACCTGCCATCTACCCACCTGGGGACTGAGGGTTATGAGAGAACCCCCACATCACTAGCTTCTCTTTATTCAACCTGCCATCTACCCACCTGGGGACTGAGGGTTATGAGAGAACCCCCACATCACTAGCTTCTCTTTATTCAACCTACCATCTACCCACCTGGGGACTGAGGGTTATGAGAAAAACCCCACATCACTAGCTTGCATGTTCTGCAGCCTTGTAAAGATAAGGAGGGGACGACTGGGAGGCAGGTTGGTATTTATTGTCATGAATCTTGCCCTGGAGGCAGGTTGGCATTTATTGTCATGAATCTTGCCCTGGAGGCAGGTTGGCATTTATTGTCATGAATCTTGCCCTGGAGGCAGGTTGGCATTTATTGTCATGAATCTTGCCCTGGAGGCAGGTTGGCATTTATTGTCATGAATCTTGCCCTGGAGGCAGTTCAGCAAAGTATTCCCTAGCTGGCACAGGCACAAAGTAATACAGTCAGATTTTAATCCTAACCTCAACCACACTGCTAATCCTTCCCTTAAATTAAGACCATAAAACAACATTATTTTCCACAGCCAATTCTGACTTTGCAGCTGACATATCTAGAGGAAATCGCACAGTTCTGCCTCCAGGTCAAGATTCATGACAAACGTCAACATGAGACAGGGAGAAGCAATGTAAAAATCAATAACAAAATTGTTTTCACAATTAACATGCTTTTTCTTATTTCAAGTATGTTTTATTATGAAAAGTACAATATATCCATGTATACTTGTACAACTATGGAGCGTATGTCCACATATAATTGTACAATTTGTTTTTCCAACATAAAAGACAAGAAATGATCACATTGGTATTTTAACAGTGTTATTGTAAGAGTTTAAATGTTTAAACAGAGGATACATCTAAAACAGGATAAAACAAGTGCAGTATGTTGTGAGAATGTTACTTTAACGTCGACTCATAACGTCACACTATAACTTCATGGGAGTCTTGTGGAAAGACTGCATGTTGTTTTGGGTGGATTGAGTGACGTCTTCATCAACATTTTGCAGAATATTCCGGTAATATTTTCACCTCTTGTCAGCTGCAGACATTCATAAGGAGTTCCAGTAGTTTATTTGCCATTTGCAGGTATTAAAAGTAATACATACATTGTAATTCCTTGTTGGAGCTCTCTCACATACAGGACAGTACATACCAGAGGAGGCTGCTGAGGGGAGGACGGCTCATAATAATGTCTGGAACAGAGTGAATGAAATGGAACACATGGAAACCACGTGTTTGATACCATTCCACTTATTCCACTCCAGCCATTACAAGCCTGTCCTCCCTAAATAAGGTCCCACCAACCTCCTGTGGTACAAACACAAACAGTAAAATATATCATAAAAAATGCAAAGTGGTAAAAGATCAGAAAATATTACAAGCCTGTCATGTGTGAGAGTCCAGTGTGTGTTTGTCAGTGTTTATGTGTGTTCAGTGTGTGTGTGTGTGTGTTCAGCGTGTGTGTGTGTTCAGCGTGTGTGTGTGTGTCAGTGTGTGTGTGTGTGTGTGTCCAGTGAGTGTGTGTGTCCAGTGAGTGTGTGTGCCCAATGTGTGTGTGTGTGTATGTCTCAGTGTGTGTGTTTCAGTGTGTGTGTCCGTTTGAGTGTCTAGTGTGTTTTCCCAGTGTTTGTGTGTATGTGTGTCTGTCCAGTTTGAGTGGGTGGCCAGCGTGTGTGTGTGTGTGCCTAGTGTGTGTCTGTGTCCAGAGTGTGTGTGTGTGTGTGTGTGTGTCCAGTGTCTGTATTCAGTGTGTGTGTTGAGTGTGTGTGTGTGTTCAATGTGTGTTTGTGTGTGTTCAGTGTGTGTGTGTCGAGTGTGCTTGTCAAGCATGTGTGTGTCAAGCGTGTGTGTGTGTCCAGTGAGTGTGTGTCCAGTGTGTGTGTGTGTGTGTGTCCAGTAAGTGTGTGTGTCCAATGTGTGTGTGTGTATCCAGTGTGTGTGTGTCAGTGTGTGTGTGTGTGTGTGTGTGTGTGTATCCAGTGTGTGTGTGTGTGTGTCAGTGTTTGTGTGTGTGTATGTGTGTGTGTATCCAGTGTGTTTGTCAAGCATGTGTGTCCAGTGAGTGTGTGTCCAGTGAGTGTGTGTGTGTGTGTGTGTGTGTGTGTGTGTGTGTGTCCAGTGAGTGTGTGTCCAGTGAGTTTGTGTGTGTGTGTCCAGTGAGTATGTGTGTGTGTCCAGTGAGTATGTGTGTGTGTGTGTGTCCAGTGAGTATGTGTGTGTGTCCAGTGAGTATGTGTGTGTGTCCAGTGAGTATGTGTGTGTGTGTGTGTGTCCAGTGAGTATGTGTGTGTGTGTGTGTGTCCAGTGAGTATGTGTGTGTGTGTCCAGTGAGTATGTGTGTGTGTGTCCAGTGAGTATGTGTGTGTGTGTCCAGTGAGTATGTGTGTCCAGTGAGTATGTGTGTGTGTGTCCAGTGAGTATGTTTCAGTGTGTGTGTGTGTGTGTGTGTTTCAGTGTGTGTGTGTGTGTTCAGAGTGTGTCCAGTGTGTGTGTGTGTCCAATGTGTGTTTCATTGTGTGTGTGTGTGTGTGTGTGTCCCGAGTGTGTGTGTGTGTGTTCAGTGTGTGTGTGTGTGTGTGTGTCCAATGTGTGGGTGTGTATGTGTCCAGAGTGTGTGTGTGTGTGTGTCCAGAGTGTGTGTGTGTGTGTCCAGAGTGTGTGTGTGTGTGTGTCCAGAGTGTGTGTGTGTGTGTGTCCAGAGTGTGTGTGTGTGTGTCCAGAGTGTGTGTGTGTGTGTGTGTTCAGTGTGTGTGTGTGTGTGTTCAGTGTGTGTGTGTGTGTGTGTGTTCAGTGTGTGTATCCAGTATGTGTGTGTGTGTTCAGTGTGTGTGTGTGTGTTCAGTGTGTGTGTGTGTTCAGTGTGTGTGTTCAGTGTGTGTGTGTGTGTGTGTGTTCAGTGTGTGTGTTCAGTGTGTGTGTTCAGTGTGTGTGTGTGTGTGTGTTCAGTGTGTGTGTGTGTGTGTGTTCAGTGTGTGTGTGTGTGTGTGTTCAGTGTGTGTGTGTGTTCAGTGTGTGTGTGTGTGTGTGTTCAGTGTGTGTGTGTGTGTGTTCAGTGTGTGTGTGTGAGTTCAGTGTGTGTGTGTGTGTGTTCAGTGTGTGTGTGTGTGTGTGTGTGTGTGTGTGTGTCCAGTGTGTGTGTGTGTCCAGTATGTGTGTGTGTGTTCAGTGTGTGTGTGTGTGTGTGTGTGTTCAGTGTGTGTGTGTTCAGTGTGTGTGTGTGTGTGTGTTCAGTGTGTGTGTGTGTGTGTTCAGTGTGTGTGTGTGTGTGTTCAGTGTGTGTGTTCAGTGTGTGTGTGTGTGTGTGTTCAGTATGTGTGTGTGTCCAGTATGTGTGTGTGTCCAGTGTCTGTGTTGAGTGTGTGTGTGTGTTGAGTGTGCGTGTGTTGAGTGTGTGTTTATGTGTGTGTCCAGTTTGTGTCCAGTGTGTGTGTGTGTGTGTGTGTGTGTCCAGAATGTGTTTGTGTGTGTGTGTGTCCAGTGTACGTGTTCAGTGTGTGTGTGTCCAATTTGTTTCCAGTGTGTGTGTGTGTGTGTGTGTGTGTGTCCAGTGTGTGTGTTGAGTGTGTGTATATCCAGTGTGTGTGTGTGTGTGTGTGTCCAGTGTGTGTGTTGAGTGTGTGTATATCCAGTGTGTGTGTGTGTGTGTGTGTCATGTGTTTGTGTGTGTCGTGTGTGTGTGTCGTGTGTGTGTGTGAGTGTGTGTGTGAGTGTGTGTGTGAGTGTGTGCGTCCAGTGTGTGTCGTGTGTCTTGTGTGTGAGTGTGCCGTGTGTGTGTGTTTGTCCAGTGTGTGTGTGAGACGTGTGTGTGTGTGTGAGTGTGTGCGTCCAGTGTGTGTCGTGTGTGAGTGTGCCGTGTGTGTGTGTTTGTCCAGTGTGTGTGTGTGTGTCCAGTGTTTTTGTCCAGTGTGTGTGAGTCCAGTGTGTGTGTGTGTGTGTGTGTGTGTGTGTGTGTGTCCAGTTATTATTTCAGGGACACTGAAGAGCCAACATAATAAACCCAAATCAAGGATAGAGGGGCTCAGTGAATGTGGAGGTTAATGTGATCAGGTGGGTCAGTGTGTCAGAGGAGGCTCTATAGAAGGACAGAGTGCCGGCTGGCCAGTCCAGATACACTCCTACTCTGTGGGAGCTGGAGGAGGGGACGTCTATGGTAGTGTCATTATTATTATGCCTGGCATAGTAACTGTTGTCAGAGCAGAACAGACTCCAGGACTTGTCATTACATCCAAGACAACAGTCATCACCCCATCCTCTCCTGCTGATTCCTTTATATGTCACTCCTATATCAGCCTCTCTCCTACTCCACTCTACCTCCCAGTAACAGCGCCCAGTCAGACCCTCTCTACACAGCACCTGGACACAGTCCTCAAATCTCTCTGGGTGATCAGGATACGGCTGCTCCTCTCTCGTACGTGTCACCTTTCTGTTCTCCTCAGACAGAGAGAGGAGTCTGTCTACTGTGTTTAGGTCCAGTGTGAGATCACAGACATCTGATGGATGAAACCAGACACAATATTAGAAATCATCATCATTCACATTAGAATGTTAACTCACTTTTCACTAATTCATTTAATGTAGATGTTTCTAGGTATCAAAAGGAGAAGTTAAGGTAACTTGAGACTTGTTGAATGATCATATGTTATACTGTATGGTAATATAATACACACTTATTCACAATAATTACACACACACACACACACACACACACACACACACACACACACACACACACACACACACACACAGTCATATCAACTCTTTGTAAACGTTGGTGTTCCTGATTTCTGCTTCTGTAGAACTACAGATGATATTTAATATGACCAAGTCAGTAATGATGGTGGTCTTTGACTTAACTTGAATTAAGACTTATTCTTAGTCATATTCTTCACAGCAGTCAACACTCACATTTTCTAATCCCAGGTTTCATTCTGTTCTCTCCACCATGTTCCACACTGTAGCGGTAAGCAGAAGAACAAACAGTCATTGAGGGATACACCTGAACTCTCTCACACACACACACACACACACACACACACACACACACACACACACACACACACACGTCAAGCGTTGGTAAGAACGTTTTCAGTGTTTGTGTCCTGTGTGTGTGTGTGTGTGTATTTGTCCTGTGTATGTGTGTGTGTGTATTTGTCCTGTGTGTGTGTGTGTGTGTGTGTATTTGTCCTGTGTGTGTGTGTGTGTGTGTATTTGTCCTGTGTGTGTGTGTGTGTGTGTGTGTGTGTGTGTGTGTGTGTGTGTGTGTGTGTGTATTTGTCCTGTGTGTGTGTGTGTGTGTGTGTATTTGTCCTGTGTGTGTGTGTTTGTCCTGTGTGTGTGTGTGTGTGTGTTTGTCCTGTGTGTGTGTGTGTGTGTGTGTGTCCTGTGTGTGTGTCCTGTGTGTGTGTGTATTTGTTCTGTGTGTGTGTGTGTGTGTGTGTATATTTGTCCTGTGTGCGTGTGTGTCCTGTGTGTGTGTGTGTATATTTGTCCTGTGTGCGTGTGTGTGCGTTTGTGTATATTTGTCCTGTGTGCGTGTGTGTGCGTGTGTGTGTGCGTATTTGTCCTGTGTGCGTGTGTGCATTTGTGTGTGTGTGTGTGTGCATTTGTGTGTGTGTGTGTGTGCGTGTGTGTATTTGTCCTGTGTGTGTGTATATGTCCTGTGTGGTGTAGTTTGTCCTGTGTGTGTGTATTTGTCCTGTGTGTTGTGTATTTGTCCTGTGTGTGTGGTGTATTTGTCCTGTGTGGTGTATTTGTCCTGTGTGTGTGTGTAATTTGTCCTGTGTGTGTGTGTATTTGTCCTGTGTGTGTGTGTATTTGTCCTGTGTGTGTGGTATTTGTCCTGTGTGTGTGTGATATTGTCCTGTGTGTGTGTAGTTGTCCTGTGTGTGTGTATTTGTCCTGTGTGGTGTGTGTATTTGTCCTGTGTGTGTGTGTATTTGTCCTGTGTGTGTGTGTATTTGTCCTGTGTGTGGTGTGTATTTGTCCTGTGTGTGTGTGTGTATTTGTCCATGTGTGTGTGTGTATTTGTCCTGTGGGTGTGTGTATTTGTCCTGTGGTGTGTGTATTGTCCTGTGTGTGTGTGTATTTGTCCTGTGTGTGTGTGTATTTGTCCTGTGTGTGTGTGTATTTGTCCTGTGTGTGTGTGTATTTGTCCTGTGTGTGTGTGTATTTGTCCTGTGTGTGTGTGTATTTGTCCTGTGTGTGTGTGTATTTGTCCTGTGTGTGTGTGTATTTGTCCTGTGTGTGTGTATTTGTCCTGTGTGTGTGTGTATTTGTCCTGTGTGTGTGTGTATTTGTCCTGTGTGTGTGTGTATTTGTCCTGTGTGTGTGTGTGTATTTGTCCTGTGTGTGTGTGTATTTGTCCTGTGTGTGTGTGTATTTGTCCTGTGTGTGTGTGTATTTGTCCTGTGTGTGTGTGTATTTGTCCTGTGTGTGTATTTGTCCTGTGTGTGTGTGTATTTGTCCTGTGTGTGTGTGTATTTGTCCTGTGTGTGTGTGTATTTGTCCTGTGTGTGTGTGTATTTGTCCCTGTGTGTGTGTGTATTGTCCTGTGTGTGTATTTGTCCTGTGTGTGTATTTGTCCTGTGTGTGTGTCCTGTGTGTGTATTTGTCCTGTGTGTGTATTTGTCCTGTGTGTGTATTTGTCCTGTGTGTGTATTTGTCCTGTGTCCTGTGTGTTTCGCACTGGACAATCACACACACACAGGACACAGGACACACAGTCAGCATATAACTTTGTCCAAGTGGAGGTCAGAATGTTTATCTTAACTAGCCTGATAAGTCAAACATGTCTGATATGAACATTGACATAAACCCTCTACATACTTGAGTTTCTCCAGTCTGCAGTGTGGATCCTCCAGTCCAGCAGAGAGCAGTCTGACTCCTGAGTCTCCTGGGTGATTGTAGCTCAGGTCCAGCTCTCTCAGGTGTGAGGGGTTTGACCTCAGAGCTGAGACCAGAGAAGCACAGCCTTCCTCTGTGACTAGACAGCCTGACAGCCTGCAAAGAGTCAAATCATATTAAAATCACACTGCTATGCTTTGGTGGTGAAAATAGTGGCAGTATATTTTTTTCAACATATTCAGATACCTCAGTGTCCTGAAACCTTCCATATCTATTCATAAATGAATGAATGTATCATTATTATAAATGATATTACTTGAGGAGAGAAACATGTATAGTACAAATATTTGAGTAGACTGACCAGACCAGTTTAAAAGCAGTATCAGTCAAAAGACAGACAGTGAGGTATCAGATTTAGATTGTATTGAGTATACAGTCCACATCATATCTATTTTGACAGTGAAGATAACATTTTAAATGTGGCTCTAAACTCCAACATTTTGGATTTGAGGTCAAATGTTTCATATGAGGTGACAGTATATAATGTCACCTTTTATTTGAGGATATTTTCATACATTTATGTTTCACCATTTAGAAAAATAAAAGCACTTTATGCATCTAGTCCCCCTATTTAAAGAAGTCATATGTTTTCTGACCAATTAAATCATAGTGTATTAAAGTAGTCAAAAGATTAGTGTTTGGTTGTAAACTAGTTGGTCACATTTGCAGTTTGTTTTGCCCAATAATAAAATGGTAGATGATGACTGGATAATTTTCTGTCTAAGTGAGTAGATAACATGTTTCTAAACACTACTAAATGAACCCTGATGATAACATGATTAATACAAATCATGAATGAATCATGAATCATAATGAGTGAGAGAGTTACAGAGGCTACAACAAAACATGCTAACCTCTCACCATTACCAATAACAGAGGCTACAACAAAACATGCTAACCTCTCACCATTACCAATAACAGAGGCTACAACAAAACATGCTAACCTCTCACCATTACCAATAACAGAGGCTACAACAAAACATGCTAACCTCTCACCATTACCAATAACAGAGGCTACAACAAAACATGCTAACCTCTCACCATTACCAATAACAGAGGATACAACAAAACATGTTAACCTCTCACCATTACCAATAACAGAGGCTACAACAAAACATGCTAACCTCTCACCATTACCAATAAGAGAGGCTACAACAAAACATGCTAACCTCTCACCATTACCAATAACAGAGGCTACAACAAAACATGCTAACCTCTCACCATTACCAATAACAGAGGCTACAACAAAACATGCTAACCTCTCACCATTACCAATAACAGAGGCTACAACAAAACATGCTAACCTCTCACCATTACCAATAACAGAGGCTACAACAAAACATGCTAACCTCTCACCATTACCAATAACAGAGGCTACAACAAAACATGCTAACCTCTCACCATTACCAATAACAGAGGCTACAACAAAACATGCTAACCTCTCACCATTACCAATAACAGAGGCTACAACAAAACATGCTAACCTCTCACCATTACCAATAACAGAGGCTCATTCCTCATTATTCACGATTCATTCATGATTCTTCATAATCATGGTAGCATCCACATGAATGTAGAAGTGTTCAGAAACATCTTCTATTCTTACTGACAATACAAGTGAAGTGACTCCAAAATGACAGGACATTATTCACCAATCAGTTTCTATTAGGAAAAACATAATCCAAAATACAATCAAAACAAACTGAAAAATGAATTCAACAAGTTTGTAGAATCACAAGCTTGATGTAATCACTGCAGGCATGGAATATGGGACCAAATACTAAACGTATGACTATTTTAATACAATATAAGTGAATTTGTCCAAATAATTAAGACTTCTTCAAATGGTAGAACTACAGTGCCTTGCAAAAGTATTCATCCCCCTTGGTGTTTTTTCCATTTTGTTGCATTACAACATGTAATTTAAATTGATTTTATTTGGATTTCATGTAATGGACAAACACAAAATAGTCCAAATTGGTCAAGAGAAATAAATAAAAATGACTTGTTTAAAAAATAAATTTAAAAACAGAAAAGTGGTGTGTGCATATGTATTCACCCCCTTTGCTATGAAGCCTATAAATAATATCTGGTGCAACCAATTACCTTCAGAAGTCACATCATTAGTTAAATAAACTCCACATGTGTGCAATCTAAGTGTCACATGATCTGTCACATGATCTCAGTATATATACACCTGTTCTGAAAGGCCCCAGAGTCTGCAGCACCACTAAGCAAGGGGCACCATCAAGCAAGCGGCACCATGAAGACCAATGAGCTCTCCAAACAGGTAAGGGACAGAGTTGTGGAGAAGTACAGATCAGAGTTGGGTTATAAAAAAATATCTGAAACTTTTAACATCCCACGGAGCACCATTAAATCCGTTATTAAAAAATGGAAAGAATATGGCACCAAAACAAACCTGCCAAGAGAGGGCCGCCCACCAAAACTCACAGACCAGGCAAGGAGGGCATTAATCAGAGAGGCAACAAAGAGACCAAAGATAACCCTGAAGGAGCTGCAAAGCTCCACAGCGGAGATTGGAGTATCTGTCCATAGGACCACTTTAAGCCGTACACTCCACAGAGCTGGGCTTTACGGAAGAGTGGCCAGTAAAAAAGCCATTGCTTGAAGAAAACAAATAAGCAAACACGTTTGGTGTTCACCAAAAGGCATGTGGCAGACTCCCCAAACATATGGAAGAAGGTACTCTGGTTAGATGAGACTAAAATTGAGCTTTTTGGCCATCAAGGAAAATGCTATGTCTGGTGCAAACCCAACACATCTCATCACCCCGAGATTCTCATCCCCACAGTGAAGCATGGTGGTGGCAGTATCATGCTGTGGGTTTGTTTTTCATCGGCAGGGTCTGGGAAACTGGTCAGAATTGAAGGAATGATGGATGGTGCTAAATACAGGGAAATCCTTGAGGGAAACCTGTTTCAATCTTCCAGAGATTTGAGACTGCTTAAGCAACACTCGAGTGGTTTAAGGGGAAAAATGTAACTGTTTTGTAATGGCCTAGTCAAAGCCCAGACCTCAATCCAATTGAGAATCTGTGGTATGACTTACAGATTGCTGTACACCAGCGGAACCCATCCAACTTGAAGGAGCTGGAGCAGTTTTGCCTTGAAAAATGGGCAAAAATCCCAGTGGCTAGATGTGCAAAGCTTATAGAGACATGCCCCAAGAGACTAGCAGCTTTACTAATTGCAAAAGGTGGCTATACAAAGTATTGTCTTTGGGGGAGTGAATAGTTAAGCACGGTCAAGTTCTCTTTTTTTTCTTATTTCTTGTTTGTTTCACAATTAAAATATTTTGCATCTTCAAAGTGGTAGGCATGTTGTGTACATCAAATGATACAACCCCCCCAAAAATCTATTTTAATTCCAGGTTGTAAGGCAACAAAATAGAAAAAATGCCATGGGGGTGAATACTTTTGCAACCCAATGTACATAAATAAAGTGCTTTCATTTCTAAACTGTAAAACATATATGAATACCCTCAAATAAAAGGTGACGTTCTGTACTGTTACCTAACACGAAACATTCTATCTCAAATCCAAAATGCTGGAGCATAGCACCACATTTAAAACTCTAAGCTTCACTGTCCAAACACATATGGTGTGGACTACTGACCTCAGAGTCTCCAGTTTACAGTGGGGATTCCCCAGTACAGCAGAGAGCAGCTCCACTCCTGAATCCTTCAGGTCATTGTTACTCAGGTCCAGCTCTCTCAGGTGTGAGGGGTTTGACTTCAGAGCTGAGACCAGAGAAACACAGCCTTCCTCTGTGACTCCACAGCCTGACAGCCTGCAAAGAGATCATCATGACTTCACAAACACACTGTTCATTTAACGAGTAGTGTAGGAGGACAATGGCATTTGGTTTATTCTCTCAAACAACAAATAGATTCATCTTCCGTCTCCTAGAATTGAGAAAAAATGGTCATATTGTTACACTAGATTGAATATCAGATTCAATATGTAATTCAATATAATATTATATACATATTATAATACATATTTTTCTCTAAACTGAATATTTCTTCCTGATGATTAGTTCTTATATGTCATTTGATGTACTCACAGAACAGCTCTGGAGGCTTTGACCACTGGCAGCAGGCTCAGAAGACCTTCCTCTGATCTGGACTATTTCTTCAGGTCAAACACATCCAGCTCCTTTTCTGAAGTCAGCAACACAAAGACCAGAGCTGACCACTGTCCAGGTGACATGTTGTCTTCTGAGAGACTTCCTGATCTCAGGTAGCTTTGGATCTCCTCCACTAGAGAATGGTCTTTCAGTTCATTCAGACAATGGAACAGATTGATGCTCCTCTCTGGGGAGGGATTCTCCCTGATCTTCTCCTTGATGTACTTGACTGTTTCTTCATGGCTCTGTGAGCTGCTTCTTGTCTTTGTCAGCAGACCTCGTAAGCGCTTCTGATTGGACTCCAGTGAGAGGCCCAGAAGGAAGCGGAGGAAAAGGTCCAAGTTTCCTGTCTCACTTTGTAAGGCTTTATCCACAGCACTCTTGTAGAAAGTAACTTTACGCCTTTGTTTGATCCTCACAGAAAGGTTCCTGGACGTTGATTGCGGTTTGTCCATTAGATTCTCATTGTTGTTGATGAATGAGAGGAACACATATACAGCAGCCAGAAACTCCTGAATGCTCAGATGAACAAAGCAGTACACCTTGTCCTGGTACAGCCCACATTCCTCTTTAAAGAGCTGTGTGCACAATCCTGAGTACACTGAGGCTTCATTGACATCAATGCCAGCCTCTTTCAGGTCTTCTTCATAGAAAATCAGATTGCCCTTCACAAGCTGTTGAAAAGCCAGTTTTCCCAGTGACAGAATGCTCTCTTTATTCCAGTGTGGACCTGTCTCTTCTTTCCCAAGATACTTTTCATTCTTCTGTTTGGTATGAAAGACCACAAGGTGTGTGTACATATCAGTCAGAGTCTTGGGCATCTCTTCTCTCTTATGTTTCAGCATGTGTTCAAGGACTGTTGCAGAAATCCAACAGAAGACTGGAATGTGGCACATGATGTGGAGGCTCCTTGATGTCTTTATGTGTGAGATGATTCTGTTGGCCAGGTCCTCATCACTGAATCTCTTCCTGAAGTACTCCTCCTTCTGTGGGTCATTGAACCCTCGTACCTCTGTCACCTGGTCAACACACCCTGAAGGGATCCTATTGGCTGCTGCAGGTCGGGTAGTTATCCAGAGGAGAGCAGAGGGAAGCAGATTTCCCTTGATGAGATTTGTCAGCAGAACATCCACTGAGGTTGACTTTGTGACGTCCCAACAGATCTTGTTCTTCTGGAAGTCTAGGGGCAGTCGGCACTCATCCAGACCATCAAAGATGAACAGAACTTTGTACTTGTCGTAGTTGGAGATTCTTGATTGTTTGGTTTCCATTGAGAAGTGATTGAGAAATTCAATCAAAGTGTGTTTGTCCTCTTTCATCAAATTCAGCTCTCGAAAAGGGAATGAAAATACAAATTGGACATCCTGATTTGCTTTTCCTTCAGCCCAGTCCAGAATGAACTTCTGCACAGAGACTGTTTTTCCAATGCCAGCGACTCCCTTTGTCAGCACAGTTCTGATACGTTTGTCTTGTCCAGGTAAGGGTTTGAAGATGTCGTTACATTTGATTGCAGTCTCTGGTCTTGCTTGTTTCCTGGTTGTTGTCTCAATCGGTCTCAGCTCATGTGCATTATTGACCTCTCCTGTTCCACCCTCTGTGATGTAGAGCTCTGTGTAGATCTTATTGAGAAGTGTTGGGTTTCCTTGTTTAGCGATCCCCTCAAATACACATTGAAACTTCTTCTTTAGATTAGATTTGAGTTCACGTTGGCAAATCACAGCAAGCTCATCTGAATCTAGAAATAACACAGAGGATATTAATATTACGTCTGTTTTAATGCCTACAGTATTGTAGGACTGTTATAACCTTTTAAATTATAATAATTTATTCTCTTAACTGTCTGTATAAATGTGTAAATGTTTTCATAATGCATTACAGACTGGTGTGACTGATTATATTATTATTGGTATTATTGATGGTATTATTAATGTTGTCTCTCTCTGTCTCTAAATTAATCAACACAACACATCCCTTCTGCTACTTGATGAGGCCACTAGGTGTTGTGTTAAGGCTGCTACAATATCATTGAGTTACACAGCTACTTTAGCTGTACTTTGGCCACAGCTTTAAATATTATAAAACTGCATTCAACGTGAGGCAGACAGATCTTACAGTTCTCCAGTGTGTCAGCAAGCTCCTTCTGGTTCATTTTCCTCAGGACGTGCAGTGTGATCTTCAGAGCCCCCTCTCTGGCACTGCTCTCCTGCTTCTCATCTTCAGCATCCACCACTTCCTCATCCTGCTTCTGACTCTCAAAGCCTTCTGGGAGTTCTGGACTAAGAATCCTCTTGAACATCTTCAGCTCGTTCTTCACAAATGTCATCATTTTCTCTTCAAGCAACTAAAATAAATCATGTAAATAAGTTAAGCAAGAGAACAAATGCTTTCTCATTAACACAATAATGAATAATTGACAGATCAACTTTACTTGAGGAAAACAAAAACAAATGTACATAACAGGACCACATACACTGAATATAGAGTCCAGGTCTGTTTGATGACTCTGGGAAGACTGAACACTGAGAATCTCTGACTCTGATCTCTCCTGTTGGTTTCTGTGGACAAAACATGAGATTACATCTCCTCAACCAGGGAGTACACACACACACACACACACACACACACACACACACACACACACACACACACACACACACACACACACACACACACACACACAAACACACAAACACACACAAACACACACGGAGGGAACATTGTGTTTGTTTAATATTGTTTTAGGACTATATAAATGGACTAAAGGATTAGCCTATGGATTATCAAAACAACCAAAAGAAATGTGAAAATGGGAGAGGAGAAATGACTAGAGACAGTGTTGTTTAACTCACTGACCATGACCCATGAGTTCTTCTTACCTTTGTTCAGTAGAAAAGTCTCCCTCTCTAAACACTATAGGATGCTTCATAGACTGGTTACTCTTCATGGACACACAGCTGGGAACAGGGGAGGCTGGTCTCTCCTGCTTGATTGGTCTTCAACACAACAGAGACAAACATTACATCTCTCATCTACTCTGATCTCAGATGGGGAAACATAAGAAGAGTTTCATTCCAAAACGCAACATATCACTTCACAGAAATGAGCTTTTATTGTTTAAAGAAATTATGTATTAATTATTACATCTCTCACAGACAAGGATTTGTTTAAAATCTATCACTTGATGGTTTCATTTAAGAGAGACAAAAATCATGTTTTTTTATGCAAAATGCTATATATCTCCCTCACTCTCAAATGTGACGGACCGGCTCAATTTGGTAATTAACTAAATAACTACATATATAGTGATTTTGGTTTATGTCAGTTTAAATGTTTGTTACGGTATAAGTTGTTATTTTATGATTGTAAGTGATACAATTAATTAGTAATTCTCAGTAATTACTACTTTAGTAAAGAATAACACATTTTTTCAACACTACTGCAGTTGCTAAATAATTCCAATAGATGGGAGCATAAGACCATAATGATAATTCAGAATAATAGTTTAGTTTTCTCCCTGGATACACCACCACTCCCCACGCTTCCTGCAGAACCCCTGCAGTACCTCCACAGACCCCGGATTGAGAACTCCTGATTTAGCAGATGCTCTTATCCAGAGAGATTTACAGTAACTGCATTCACCTTAAGATAGCTATTTATTTAGGAAATAAACTTAATGAATTATTCATAAAATGGTCATCTTACCTCTTAGCTTTGGTGTCATGTCCCCCAGAGAGACGCATTTTGGAGGCAGGGCCCCCCTCCTCTCTCTCCCCAGAGAGACTCATTTTAGAGCACTGAACCCTGTAAACAGAGATCCAGCATGTTGGTTGTGGTTAACACAGTGACAACTAAACAGAGATCCAGCATGTTGGTTGTGGTCAACACAGTAACAACTAAACAGAGATCCAGCATGTTGGTTGTGGTTAACACAGTGACAACTAAACAGAGATCCAGCATGTTGGTTGTGGTTAACACAGTGACAACTAAACAGAGATCCAGCATGTTGGTTGTGGTTAACACAGTAGCAACTAAACAGAGATCCAGCATGTTGGTTGTGGTTAACACAGTGACAACTAAACAGAGATCCAACATGTTGGTTGTGGTTAACACAGTAACAACTAAACAGAGATCCAGCATGTTGGTTGTGGTTAACACAGTGACAACTAAACAGAGATCCAGCATGTTGGTTGTGGTCAACACAGTGAAAACTAAACAGAGATCCAGCATGTTGGTTGTGGTTAACACAGTGACAACTAAACAGAGATCCAACATGTTGGTTGTGGTTAACACAGTAACAACTAAACAGAGATCCAGCATGTTGGTTGTGGTTAACACAGTGACAACTAAACAGAGATCCAGCATGTTGGTTGTGGTTAACACAGTGACAACTAAACAGAGATCCAGCATGTTGGTTGTGGTTAACACAGTGACAACTAAACAGAGATCCAGCATGTTGGTTGTGGTTAACACAGTGACAACTAAACAGAGATCCAGCATGTTGGTTGTAGTTAACACAGTGACAACTAAACAGAGATCCAGCATGTTGGTTGTGGTTAACTCAGTAACAACTAAACAGAGATCCAGCATGTTGGTCAACACAGTGACAACTAAACAGAGATCCAGCATGTTGGTTGTGGTTAACACAGTGACAACTAAACAGAGATCCAGCATGTTGGTTGTGGTTAACACAGTGACAACTAAACAGAGATCCAGCATGTTGGTTGTGGTTAACACAGTGACAACTAAACAGAGATCCAGCATGTTGGTTGTGGTTAACACAGTGACAACTAAACAGAGATCCAGCATGTTGGTTGTGGTTAACACAGTGACAACTAAACAGAGATCCAGCATGTTGGTTGTGGTTAACACAGTAACAACTAAACAGAGATCCAGCATGTTGGTTGTGGTTAACACAGTGACAACTAAACAGAGATCCAGCATGTTGGTTGTGGTTAACACAGTGACAACTAGTTCTTGACTGTCAATTGTTCTCATTTATTAATTATATCTTTGAGAAATAAAACATTAACTAACAGACATAGAAACAGTCAGGTGATTTAATGCATCACATTAACATGTAGTTGTGACATTTCGTCTCCATGGCAACTGTCAATAATAATAATAATAATAATAAGTCACTGTTTGTTAAGGTAGTTATAGACAGAACAACAACAATAATAATAATAATAATAATAAGTCTGTTTGTTAAGGTAGTTATAGACAGAACAGCAACAACAATAACAATAATAATAATAATAGTAATAATAATAAGTCACTGTTTGTTAAGGTAGTTATAGACAGAACAACAACAATAACATTAATAATAATAATAATAATAATAATAATAATAATAATAATAATAATAAGTCACTGTTTGTTATTAAGGTAGTTATAGACAGTACAGCAACAATAACAATAACAATAATAACAATAATAATAATAATAATAATAACAACAATAATAATAATAATAATAATAATAAGTCTCTGTTTGTTAAGGTAGTTATAGACAGAACAGCAACACAAGGTCATGTCTCACACGTATTTGTATTCACTAACAGTAGGCTATTTATTGTCTTTCAATCTGTTCTTTTCTAAACGTATCTGAGAATATAGACAGAAGGGCTAAAACGGACATGATTGATCTGAGGGGGAAATCATTATATTATGTAAAGTAGACTAGGTTATAATGTATAATAGCAGTTTGTTAGTGATATGCAGATCAAGGTCTATACCTCGGCTACAGCCTACATATCATAGATGACCAGTCTAAACCTGTTCAGATCAACATAATGTTATAGTCCTACCAGTAGCAGGACAGAGAATGTACTGTATATAACCTACATATCATAGATGACCAGCCTAAACCTGTTCAGATCAACATAATGTTATAGTCCTACCAGTAGCAGGACAGAGAATGTACTGTATATAACCTACATATCATAGATGACCAGCCTAAACCTGTTCAGATCAACATAATGTTATAGTCCTACCAGTAGCAGGACAGAGAATATACTGTATATAACCTACATATCATAGATGACCAGTCTAAACCTGTTCAGATCAACATAATGTTATAGTCCTACCAGTAGCAGGACAGAGAATGTACTGTATATAGCCTACACATCATAGATGACCAGTCTAAACCTGTTCAGATCAACATAATGTTATAGTCCTACCAGTAGCAGGACAGAGAATGTACTGTATATAACCTACATATCATAGATGACCAGTCTAAACCTGTTCAGATCAACATAATGTTATAGTCCTACCAGTAGCAGGACAGAGAATGTACTGTATATAACCTACATATCATAGATGACCAGTCTAAACCTGTTCAGATCAACATAATGTTATAGTCCTACCAGTAGCAGGACAGAGAATGTACTGTATATAACCTACATATTATAGATGACCAGTCGAAACCTGTTCAGATCAACATAATGTTATAGTCCTACCAGTAGCAGGACAGAGAATGTACTGTATATAACCTACATATCATAGATGACCAGCCTAAACCTGTTCAGATCAACATAATGTTATAGTCCTACCAGTAGCAGGACAGAGAATGTACTGTATATAACCTACATATCATAGATGACCAGTCTAAACCTGTTCAGATCAACATAATGTTATAGTCCTACCAGTAGCAGGACAGAGAATGTAGTCTAGGCCTGATATGTTTTACTACATTTTCAACAGAGACCATCAGGTTGGTCGACATGATAAGCTGTGATGTATTTGTTTTTAGGTGAGGGAGCGCAAACAAAATATGTAAATGACGTCATCATGTCCTCAGTCAAAGTTTGTACCGAAAGATGTAGCCTATTGAATAGCCAGCCTATCATTACAACCTACAAACAAGCCTATCTCCAACCCTGTTCCTGGAGCGCAACCCTCCGGTAGGGTCTCACTCCAACCCTGTTCCTGGAGCGCTACCCTCCGGTAGGGTCTCACTCCAACCCTGTTCCTGGAGCGCTACCCTCTGGTAGGGTCTCACTCCAACCCTGTTCCTGGAGCTCTACCCTCCGGTAGGGTCTCACTCCAACCCTGTTCCTGGAGCGTTACCCTCCGGTAGGGTCTCACTCCAACCCTGTTCCTGGAGCGCTACCCTCCGGTAGGGTTACACTCCAACCCTGTTCCTGGAGCGCTACCCTCCGGTAGGGTTTCACTCCAACCCTGTTCCTGGAGCGCTACCCTCCGGTAGGGTTTCACTCCAACCCTGTTCCTGGAGCGCTACCCTCCGGTAGGGTTTCACTCCAACCCTGTTCCTGGAGCGCTACCCTCCGGTAGGGTCTCACTCCAACCCTGTTCCTGGAGCGCTACCCTCCGGTAGGGTTACACTCCAACCCTGTTCCTGGAGCGCTACCCTCCGGTAGGTTTACACTCCAACCCTGTTCCTGGAGCGCTACTCTCCGGTAGGGTCTCACTCCAACCCTGTTCCTGGAGCGCTACCCTCTGGTAGGGTCTCACTCCAACCCTGTTCCTGGAGCGCTACCCTCCGGTAGGGTTTCACTCCAACCCTGTTCCTGGAGCGCTACCCTCCGGTAGGGTTACACTACAACCCTGTTCCTGGAGCGCTACCCTCCGGTAGGGTTACACTCCAACCCTGTTCCTGGAGCGCTGCCCTCCGGTAGGGTTACACTCCAACCCTGTTCCTGGAGCGCTACCCTCCGGTAGGGTTACACTACAACCCTGTTCCTGGAGCATACCCTCCGGTAGGGTTTCACTACAACCCTGTTCCTGGAGCGCTACCCTCCGGTAGGGTTTCACTCCAACCCTGTTCCTGGAGCACTACCCTCCGGTAGGGTCTCACTCCAACCCTGTTCCTGGAGCGCTACCCTCTGGTAGGGTTTCACTCCAACCCTGTTCCTGGAGCGCTACCCTCCGGTAGGGTCTCACTCCAACCCTGTTCCTGGAGCGCTACCCTCCGGTAGGGTCTCACTCCAACCCTGTTCCTGGAGCGCCACCCACCCTCCGGTAGGGTCTCACTCCAACCCTGTTCCTGGAGCTCTACCCTCCGGTAGGGTCTCACTCCAACCACAGCTGTAACTAACCTGATTTATCTTATAAACCAACTAATTATTTTAATCAGGTGACTAGTTTTGAACAGGAATGAAAACCTACAGGATGGTATCTCTCCAGGAACAGGATCGGAGAGCCCTGTTTTAGAAGATGCATAAAGTCCATCCTCCAATTTTTTCTGACTATTCAGCTTCAGCTAACCGTGCTAATATCTTATTAGAAATCAGTTTTTTTTTGTAACAGTAACGTTACCATTTACCTGGTAATTAAATATAATTTATTTAGAATTGATCAGAATAATGTTTATTGTATTCTCAAATTGAAAGTGCTCCCTGGCGCTCCTCAGCACTACACCCATGGTGATAAGAGATCATATATAAAACCTACTCTGGACTATTAAATGTCTGACTACGAACTAACTTTATAATAGTGTGTAAGAAGCTTCTAGACTTACCAGTCTGCTCGTCTTTCCTCCAAATCAATACTTTTACCCGACTTCTAATGTTGCCGAGAAATGTGCTCCACAGTTTCAACATCCCTTTTGTACATCAGCCCACAGACTTCCTTTCAACTTAATGAGGAAATGACATAACAGAATTCCTAAACCCAGAGACCAACATCCCGAGTCGGACCGCTGGGGAAGCAGACTGTAGGAAGTAGACCGATGCTGTGATTTGGGGTTTGAGAAGTCAGAAGTGAAAAATTCCTCCTTAGTTGTACATTTTCTCTAAATCTAAAGGCAAAACCCAGATTCGACCCAATGTCTTAAGTATTTGAACATGTTATTACTCCAACTTCGTGAAAGAGACAAACTGACACGTTATTATTTTAGTCAAAAACGACTTTATATCGAAGGAGTGTCTTTGGTTTGACGGCCTGCACATGCGCAGTTCTACATACTTTTGTATATCTAGTGTGTGTGTGTATATATATATATATATATGTATATACACACACACACACACACACACACACACACGCACACACACACACACACACACACGCACTAGATATGCAAAAGTATGTAGACACCCCTTCAAATTAGTGGATTCGACTATTTCAGCCACATCCGTTGCTGACAAGTGTATAAAATCGAGCACACAGCCATGCAATCTCCATAGACAAACATTAGCAGTAGAATGGCCTTACTGAAAAGCTCAGTGACTTTCAACGTGGCACCGTCATAGGATGCCACCTTTCCACAAAGTCAGTTCATCACATTTCTGCCCTGCTAGAGATTCCCTGGTCAACTGTAAATGCAGTTATTGTGAAGTGGAAACATCTTGGAGAAACAACGGCTCAAGCGTGAAGTGGTAGGCCACACAAGCTCACAGAACGGGGCAGCCAAGTGCTGAAGCGCATTTTCTGGAGTAATGAATCACGCTTCACCATCTGGCAGTCCGACTGTCACGTCTGGGATTGGCGGATGCCAGGAGAACACTACCTGCCCCAACGTATACTGCCAACTGTAAAGTTTGGTGGAGGAGGAATAATGGTCTGGGGCTGTTTTTCCATGGTTCGGGCTAGTCTCCTTAGTTCCAGTGAAGGGAAATCGTAACGCTACAACATACAATTACATTCTAGATGATTCTGTGCTGGCAACTGTGGCAACATTTTGGGGAAGGCTCATTCCTATTTCTGATTGACAATGTCCCTGTGCACAAAGCGAGGTCCATAGAGAAATTGTTTGTCGAGATCGGTGTGGAAGAAATTGACTGTCCTTCACAGAGCCCTGACCTCAACCCCGTTGAACACCTTTGGGATGAATTGGAACGTCAACTGCGAGCCAGGCCTAATCACCCAACATCAGTGCCCGACCTCCCTAATGCTCTCGTGGCTGAATGGAAGCAAGTCCCCGCAGCAATGTTCCAACATCTAGTGGAAAGCCTTCCCAGAAGAGTGGCGGCTGTTATAGCAGCAAAGGGGGGACCAACTCCATATTAATGCCCTTGATTTTGGAATGAGATGGTCGGTGAGCAGGTGTCCACATACATTTGGTCATGTAGTGTATATTTGATGCTGTTTGTAAAAATCATGCCACCATTTTAGTTACAGTATAACATACTGTAGTCTAAAACCATTTTAGTTACAGTATAACATACTGTAGTCTAAAACCTTTAACTGGTACATTTGGGAACAGGACATAATGTCATATTTTCCAAATGGTTTCGTTATCAGAAATGACCAACTTCATGACATGACACTTACTTGGGTGACTTCCTCATGTCTCCTTTTCCGTTAAATTCGTAATCTATGCTGGAGATCCCCCTTATAAAAAGCCTTGCCTTAGTCTATCCAGTGGACAAGCCTTCTGCAATGCCTGGATATTTTCAGAAAAAAGTACCAACACTTCAAAATTAAATATCACTTGGGATAATCTTCCAAAGACATTGACTTTTATTCAAATAACAGATTGTACCTGTCCAGCTCCAGGTTCCCCAGAAGGACCAGACACCACCATCTCCTCAGACCAGGCTGAAGGACCAGACACCCCCATCTCCTCAGACCAGGCTGAAGGACCAGACACCACCATCTCCTCAGACCAGGCTGAAGAACCAGACACCACCATCTCCTCAGACCAGGCTGAAGGACCAGACACCACCATCTCCTCAGACCAGGCTGAAGGACCAGACACCACCATCTCCTCAGACCAGGCTGAAGGACCAGACACCACCATCTCCTCAGACCAGGCTGAAGGACCAGACACCACCATCTCCTCAGACCAGCCTGAAGGACCACACACCCCCATCTCCTCAGACCAGGCTGAAGGACCAGACACCACCATCTCCTCAGACCAGGCTGAAGGACCAGACACCACCATCTCCTCAGACCAGGCTGAAGGACCAGACACCACCATCTCCTCAGACCAGGCTGAAGGACCAGACACCACCATCTCCTCAGACCAGGCTGAAGGACCAGACACCACCATCTCCTCAGACCAGGCTGAAGGACCAGACACCACCATCTCCTCAGACCAGGCTGAAGGACCAGACACCACCATCTCCTCAGACCAGGCTGAAGGACCAGACACCACCATCTCCTCAGACCAGGCTGAAGGACCAGACACCACCATCTCCTCAGACCAGGCTGAAGGACCAGACACCACCATCTCCTCAGACCAGGCTGAAGGACCAGACACCACCATCTCCTCAGACCAGGCTGAAGGACCAGACACCCCCATCTCCTCAGACCAGGCTGAAGGACCAGACACCACCATCTCCTCAGACCAGGCTGAAGGACCAGACACCACCATATCCTCAGACCAGGCTGAAGGACCACACACCCCCATCTCCTCAGACCAGGCTGAAGGACCAGACACCACCATCTCCTCAGACCAGGCTGAAGGACCACACACCACCATCGCCTCAGACCAGGCTGAAGGACCACACACCACCATCTCCTCAGACCAGGCAGAAGGACCAGACACCACCATCTCCTCAGACCAGGTATATCAGGCTGAAGGACGAGAACAGTCACAATGCATTTCCAATTGCTCATTTTGAGCATCTTTAAATACAAAATTAATACCTTTTCTGCATTTGACATAATACCACTTACGATCGTGTAATCAAACGGAGTGTCTGTGGCAAAATATCATGTGTACTGGAAAGAAAACACATAATGAATAAAACAAAATGTTAATTACTCATTATAAATGTATTAGTGAAACATATTGTAAAGGGTGCGTGTTGGTGGCAGGGAAGTCAGGCGCAGGAGAACGAACTTGGTATAAACGGAATTGTTTAATAAGTGCTCGCAAATTCCGAAAACCAACATATACAAAATAAAGGAAGTGGGTACAAAACCCGTCGCACACCAGAGCATAAATGCACCATTACATACAACAAACAATCACCGACAAGGACATGAGGGGAAACAGAGGGTTAAATACACAACATGTAATTGATGGGATTGGAACCAGGTGTGATGGAAGACAAGACAAAACCAATGGAAAATGAAAAGTGGATCAGTGATGGCTAGAAGGCCGGTGACGTCGACCGCCGAATACCGCCCGAACAAGGAGAGGGACCGACTTTGGCGGAAGTCGTGACAATAATGAATAAACAATGTTAATTACTCATTATAAATGTAGGTTAGTAAAACATAATGTTAATTACTCATTATAAATGTATGTTAGTAAAACATAATGTTAATTACTCATTATAAATGTATGTTAGTAAAACATAATGTTAATTACTCATTATAAATGTATGTTAGTAAAACATAATGTTAATTACTCATTATAAATGTAGGTTAGTAAAACATAATGTTAATTACTCATTATAAATGTATGTTAGTAAAACATAATGTTAATTACTCATTATAAATGTATGTTAGTAAAACATAATGTTAATTACTCATTATAAATGTATGTTAGTAAAACATAATGTTAATTACTCATTATAAATGTATGTTAGTAAAACATAATTGTCACGTCCTGGCCAGTATAAGGGTTAATTGTCATTGTAGTTTGGTCAGGACGTGGCAGAGGGTATTTGGTTTACGTGGTTCGGGGTGGTGTGTTTGTTGTAGGGGATTTGATTTATGTATTCCGGGGTTTTTGGGCACTGTTCATTGTTTATGTATTTTTATGTTGATCTAGCTGGTTGTATGTCTATGTTTGGTTAATTGGGGTTGGGACTCTCAATTGAAGGCAGGTGTTGTCTATTTGCCTTTGATTGAGAGTCCCATATAGTAAGGTGTGTTTGTGTTTGTCTTTTGTGGGAGATTGTTTGTGAGCACTGCTTGTTGAGCCTGCCACACTGTTGTTAGTTGTGAGTATCATTTATTGTTTTGTTTTTTCTGTGGATGCCTTACTCTTTTTGTGAATTAAAAGAATGAGTATCCATATACCCGCTGCATTTTGGTCTTCCCTGCAACACCACAACATAATTTGTGACAGAATCTCCCACCAAACCAAGACCAAGCAGCGGAGAGAGGAGCGGCATGCTCAGTATATGGACTATGGGGAAGGCTGGACATGGACAGAAATAAGGTTGAGCGTTTCCAGGGCTATGGAGGAGTTTAGGAAACTCGAGAGGCAGCCCCAAAAAAAAATTTGGGGGGGGCACAAGGGCAGTTTTGTGGGGCAAGAATGGAGCCACAGGCCAGCTCCCCGCACTAGCCCGAAGGTGCGTGTTCCCAGTCTGGCATATCCAGTACCAGCACCACGCACCAGGCTTCAAGTGCGTCAGCCCAATCCGACTCGTCCTGTTCTCGCTCCCCGCACTAGCCTGGAGGTGCGTGTTCCCAGGCTGATAACCACAGTACCAGCACCACGCACCAGGCTGTCAGTGCGTCGGCTCAGTCAAGAGTCGCCAGAACTGCCCGTCAGTCAAGAGTCGCCAGAGCTGCCCATCAGTCAGGAGTCGCCAGAGCCGCCCGTCAGTCAGGAGTCGCCAGAGCCGCCCGTCAGTCAGGAGTCGCCAGAGCCGCCCGTCAGTCAGGAGTCGCCAGAGCCGCCCGTCAGTCAGGAGTCGCCAGAGCCGCCCGTCAGTCAGGAGTCGCCAGACCCGCCCGTCAGTCAGGAGTCGCCAGAGCCGCCCGTCAGTCAGGAGCCGCCAGAGCCGCCCGCCAGTCAGGAACCGCCAGAGCCACCCACTAGTCAGGAGCTGCCAGAGTGGCCAGACTGCCCGGAGATGCCAGAGTGGCCAGACTGCCCGGAGATGCCAGAGTGGCCAGACTGCCCGGGGATGCCAGAGTGGCCAGACTGCCCGGAGATGCCAGAGTGGCCAGACTGCCCGGAACTGCCAGAGTGGCCCGGCTGCCCGGAACTGCCAGAGTGGCCCGGCTGCCCTCCGGGTCTGCCAGAGTGGCCCGACTGCCCTCCGGGTCTGCCAGAGTGGCTCGACTTTCCCCCGGGTCTGCCATAGTGGCCCGACTGTCCCCCGGGTCTGTCAGAGTGGCCCGACTGTCCCCTGGGTCTGCCAGAGTGGCCCGACTGTCCCCAGGGTCTGCCAGAGTGGCCCGACTGTCCCCCGGGTCTGCCAGAGTGGCCCGACTGTCCCCCGGGTCTGCCAGAGTGGCCTGTCTGCCCGGAACTGCCAGAACCAGAGCCACCTCCAGATATAGGTGGGTTGGGGAGGGGGGGTGTAGCACAGTGCCGTTGTTGACGGCAGCCACCCTCCCTTCCCTCCCTTTAGTTTAGGGGGAATTTTTGTTGTTGTTTGGGGTTTTTGTTTTTCTTGAGGTGCTTCCGGGGTTAGCACCTTTAGGGGGGGGGTACTGTCACGTCCTGGCCAGTATAAGGGTTAATTGTCATTGTAGTTTGGTCTGGACGTGGCAGAGGGTATTTGGTTTATGTGGTTCGGGGTGGTGTGTTTGTTGTAGGGGATTTTATTTATGTATTCCGGGGACTTTCAATTGAAGGCAGGTGTTGTCTATTTGCCTTTGATTGAGAGTCCCATATAGTAGGGTGTGTTTGTGTTTGTCTTTTGTGGGAGATTGTTTGTGAGCACTGCTTGTTGAGCCTGCCACACTGTTGTTAGTTGTGAGTATCATTTATTGTTTTGTTTTTTCTGTGGATGCCTTACTCTTTTTGTGAATTAAAAGAATGAGTATCCATATACCCGCTGCATTTTGGTCTTCCCTGCAACACCACAACATAATTAGTGACAATAATGTTAATTACTCATTATAAATGTATGTTAGTAAAACATAATGTTAATTACTCATTATAAATGTAGGTTAGTAAAACAAAATGTTAATTACTCATTATAAATGTATGTTAGTAAAAAATGATGATACTAGAACAGTGAAATCTGACCATGAGCATAAAGACACCACAATCACTGCTTTATGGTTCCAGGAAGTCCCTGTTTCAAGAGTTAATAGTTACAGTTACAAAATATGCAACAAAATATTTGAAATCAAATAATAACATTGAATGCAAAAAACACTCAATGCTAACTATTACCTTTAATAAAGTTCAGGTCAGTTGTTTCAGTCCATGTCCCAGTGACAAGCTGCTTTGCCAGTTCACTGAGAAACCAAGAGACCAAAAGTCATGTTATTAAATATAATCATATAAAAACTGTAGCCTCTATGAAGAACACAATGTCCAACACAGATGGGGGCATGGCGGCAGGTAGCCTAGTGGTTAGAGTGGAGGGACGGCAGGTAGCCTAGTGGTTAGAGTGGAGGGGAGGCAGGTAGCCTAGTGGTTAGTGGAGGGACGGCAGGTAGCCTAGTGGTTAGAGTGGAGGGACGGCAGGTAGCCTAGTGGTTAGAGTGGAGGGACGGCAGGTAGCCTAGTGGTTAGAGTGGAGGGGAGGCAGGTAGCCTAGTGGTTAGAGTGGAGGGGAGGCAGGTAGCCTAGTGGTTAGAGTGGAGGGGTGGCAGGTAGCCTAGTGGTTAGAGTGGAGGGGAGGCAGGTAGCCTAGTGGTTAGAGTGGAGGGGAGGCAGGTAGCCTAGTGGTTAGAGTGATTTGATTTGATTGTATTTGGATCTCTTTTAGTCCCCATTTGGACTAATCTTCCAAGAGTCCTTAAATATTAAAATACAATTTATATACGAACACATTTTCACATATAACACACTATTACAAACATAATATACTAACGTAATAAAAATAAATAATCAATCTAAAAAATATTGATTCTTCATCTACTATAGTCCCACAACATTTCTGTGTATTATATTTAAATTGTTTTAAAATAATGTTTAAATGTATATATTGAAAGGTTTCTGGTTTGCTCAGTTAATTTATTCCATTTCTTTATTGCTCTAAATCGAAATGTTCTTTTGCCTATTTCTCTTTTCTGTCTGGATAACGCATAGATGGTGGACAATCTATTCCTAGTATTTACGGAATGTCTGTCTCTTACCAACTGATTGCCGTTGTGAATTGTACTTGGCCGTTTTAAATGATGTATATTATGAAATAAAATAAGCATGTTTTTTTCAATTATCTTGTCGATTGATGACCAACCAAGAACATTGCGTATGACTGCAACAGAAAAACCATATCTCCACCGTAAAACAATCCTTGCTGCTTTGTTCTGTGCAATCTGCAACCTCCTAACTTCACTTGATGATGCATTTCCCCAGACCACAGAACAGTAGTTCACTTGACTCTCAATTAAAGCTTGTGTTATTTGCTTAAGAATTTTTCCTGGTAAATATTTAGCTATCCTTCTGATTATGCATGCTGTTTTAATAATTTTTTTACATAGATGAGTTATTTGAGATGACCATGATAAGCAGTTGTCTAGCTGCACTCCTAATAGTTTGGTTTCTGCCACTTCTTCAATTTGTACTCCTCCCATACTTAATTGTATCCCATGCTGTTTTAGCCTTTTCCTAGTGGAACAGACCAACATAACTTTGGTTTTCTTGGTGTTTAAAACAAGTTTATTCTGGCAAACCCACTCCCTAATATTCTCCAAATCTCCTTGTAAAGCTTGCTGTACCTGTTGAACCGATTGTCCTGCTGCATAAATTGTAGTATCATCTGCAAATATAGTAGCTTGAGTTACAGCTAGGGCATAGGAAAGGTCGTTGGTATATATTAAATAAAGAAGTGGCCCAAGGCAGCTGCCCTGCAGTATTCCACAGTTTAAAGCATGAGGGGAAGAAAATGAACCATTGATATAGGTGGACTGTTTCCTGTCAGTTAGATATGACTGTACCCAATTCAATGCTACCTCCTTAAAACCATAATGCATTAATTTTGTCAAAATTATCTCATGATCCACTAAATCAAATGCTGCACTGAAATCTAAAAATAGTACCCCCACAAACTTGCCATTATCCATAGCATTGAGCCACTGGTCAGTCATGTCAACCAATGCAGTGGTAGTGGAATGATTTTTGCGATAAGCATGCTGATTGGCTGTAATCAGATCATTATTTTCCATGTACTCCCATATTTGTCTACTCACAATACCCTCCAATATCTTACTGAGTGTAGGGAGTAGACTAATTGGTCGACTATTGGCAGGAGTAGCGGGTTCTTTGCAGTCTTTTGGAATAGGACAAAGTTTAGCATGCTTCCATACATTTGCAAACATCCCCTTTTCCAGTGACCAATTAAATATGTATCTCAGTGGAACTGCAATCTGGGGAGCAGCACAGCGAAGCAAAAAATTGTCCATAAGATCATAACCTGTAGATTTCCCATCAGGTAATGACTTCAAAAGGTTTAACACCTCCTCCACTGACACCGTTTGCAGACTAAAAGAGCAGATCTTGTTGCTCATAATATGATCATCAATCCATTGGACAATAGCTTGTTTGGAAGAATGTATGTTTACATTGTTGCTCAGTAAATTAATTTTCTTTGTGAAAAAATCTGCAAAATGATTGGCAATATCAACTGGTTTTGTTATTATTCTCCCGTCAACCTCCACACTAGATGGGCATGATGAGATAGATGTACCAAGTAAACCCTTAACTGTATTCCATACCTTTTTAGAATCATTTTTACAATCAATAAAAGCATTGTTGAAAAATAACTTTTTTTTCCTTCGATTCAATTTAACTGCATAATTACGAAATGTTCTATAATTTTGTTCATCAATTTCTAGTTTTGACTTGGCTGCTAAGACTTTTAACATATTTCTTTGAGAAAAAGCCTCAACCAGTTCAGCATCAATCCATGGAGATGGACGAGCACCAACTGTACTCTTTCTTATAGGGGCATGATGGTCCATAACCTCAGTGAGCAAATCAATAAAACATTCTGTAGCGTGATTTAAATCATCCTCTAGATAAATCAGCTCCCAGGGTACAGCAGCCAAATCATTTAGAAATAGCTCATAATTAAATGTTTTAAAATTTCTCTTGACCACAATCCTAGGGGGTTTCTTTGGAACCTTGGTGTTCATGGTTATGGTCACAATATTATGGTCTGTCCAGCCCACTGGCATTGATCTGGCTTTTAAGCATTGCGATGGTATATTACAGAAAATCAGATCAATGCATGTGTCTGAACGATGACCCAACTTAATTGATGATCTAGTAGTATCATTAACCATTTGTTTCAAACCACAGTTCTCCGCATATCTCATCAATTTTGTTCTATTCAAATTATTGTGATCCTTCCAATTTATATTAAAATCACTCAAAATAAATACATCTCTGTTGCTATCTGTGGCCTTGTCAAACCCAGTGCATAAGTCATCCAAATAGGACACCTTAGAGCTAGGAGGTCTGTACACACATCCCACCAATATGGCTGCCTGGTGAGGCAGATGTACTTGAGCCCATAGTGCCTCTACTTGACATACATTAAGGTCATCCCTCCTCTTAAAAGGTATCTGATTCTGAATATACAGTGCTACACCCCCACCATTCCTATTCCTGTCCCTTCTAAGTAAACTATATCCATGAATGTTAATTTGCCCATCATTTACAGATGCATCTAAATGCGTTTCGGTCAAGGCCAAAATATGAATATTATTTATCTTGACCAAGTTAAAAACCTCATGTATTTTGTTAGGAAGGCTACATACATTAACCTGAGCTATATGCAACCCTTTCCTTGTCAAGTGAAGATCAATAGAGAATGTATTCGTTATAGTTGAAGTTGTCATGATACACTACAACAACACAAACCCAGATTTGAACATTAAATTTAAATAGCCAGGGAGTTACTCTAGAGTCCCGATACAATTGCCCGCTGATATAAAGTTTATCCATCACCATGGAGACTTGTTGATTCAGGCAACGCTTTTCCTTCATGATGGGAAAAGCGTGGAGAAGTGATCATTCATTCCAAAATCAGTGTTTCTGAGTTCTCTGCCCATGTTCTTCGTCATTTCCTTTTGCTTAATTTTGTCAAAACATGCAATAACAGCCGTTGGCCTATTTCCAGAGGCCTTACCTATTCTATGGACTCTGGAGAAAGTGACATCACGCACAACATCAGTGGGCAGTTTCAGCTGAGTTGACATAAAGTCTCGGACTGTGTCCTCACAGCCTCTGCTGTTGTCATTCTCCGGTATCCCTGAAAATATTAGATTGTCCCGCATTGATCGACACTGTACATCAAGCAAGGTTTCTTTAAGTTGTTTGTTCTCCCTTTGCACCACCTCCGCCTTGCTATGAATAGAGTCTACAGTACCTTTCAGCGCCGTGTTCTCTTTCCTTAGATCATCAATCTGACGTTGGCTGAATTCTAGACTAGCACATAATGCATTGATGTCCTCTCGTAATATATCCAAGATATCAAGTTTGGCAAGCCTTTCATTGATGGATTTTAACAAGTCAACATCCATATCTGTAAACCTCTCCCCACTCGCCCTCTTACTAGGGGATGGTTTGGTTCCATCGCTGATACCTATTGGCCAACTTGGTTTTGTTTTGTTGATTGGGTTGGTTGGTTGTCTTTAACAACGATGATGCTGGAATCCTCTGAAACCAGCGACATGTTTCTTTGAGTTCATAAGTATCTCTCATCAGCTCTTCAATGGATTCTGAATCATCCAGCATGTTTACAGGCAGAGTTAAACACTGCGCTCTGATACACTCAGACGAGAGTGCTCTGAAATCGGAGTAGATAGCCAGAGCAGGTTTATGAAATCACCCGAATGTCCATTGAGAAAGCACAACGACTATACCATTTAGCTAAGAATGACGGGAATAATCAAGTCAATAAACGTTGGGTAGTTAGTTAGATAGAATATAGAGAATATACTGGCAAGTTTGATGTATAAGTAGCCAACTAACGTTAGGTAGCTAGTTAACATACCGGTACATACTACTGTAATAACATGCTAACAAATTGTCAGCCAAAATAACGTGTAAAGTAACTTATTTGAAGAGTCATTACTTTATTACATTGCGCAACATTTTCTTAACATTCGTCATAATTAGTTAGAGCAAAGAATTTGTATCGGCTCTAGTTGGACTGCATATTTTAGCAATTTTCTTAAAATCTGAAAAGCCACGCCCAGGTCGCAGTTGTAAATGAGAACTTGTTCTCAACTGGCCTACCTGGTTTATGAAGAATTGCATTATGGGCCCTAAAAATCACAGAAATAGTGGCCACTGCTCGTATACTTCGTATTATGGCGAATTTAGTACGACATCCAGGAACTTTTGGCATACTAACTACATCATACTATGACCAATAAGCACACTATATACTCAGTTAACATCACAAATAGTACAGTTAGTATGAGTATTCTAACACAGCTCAGGTCTCTGGGCTGCCATTTTGTTTCTGTTTAAATCCTAGGTTTTAAAAAAGCCACACATCAATCAATCAGTCAATCTGCAGTTGAAACAATAACAAATCTGTCATTCCACCACTGTTTTGGTAATAAGATGATTATGGGGTTGGAGAAATGTAACTATAGACAGACCTATGGATGCAAGGACTGACCATCCATGATATCAACATTATAGTTTTAACCATGTTGAGGCTATACAGTGTTGATTTACATTGTTTCTAAACATTGGAGTAAAAAAAAGCTTATTTGGGGTTGTGATGGGGTACAACAGTTGAACTAAGCTCATGAGGCATGTGTTATATTCTTCAAGAATCAATGGCTATAAATAAATTATTAAGTCCAAATATTGATGTAGCAATTGCAGATTTCCCCTTTAACACCACACATCAGTTCAACAACTGCAGAGTTTGTGCCTCTGTATTTAAGACAGTACTTACTAGTGTTAATCAGGGAACGGTTTCTCAAAACCACCTTATGGCTAAGTTCACCGTTAGAACCATTGGATGCCTTAAGATGCGTTTGGGAAACCGGGACCAGATATCCAGTTTCCTCCTCTTCTTCCACCTCCCTTTTCGATGTAACAGTCATCTCCTCCTCATCCTCTTTCACTCCATAAACTGGATCCTCCTCTTCTTTTACTGTAACATCCTCCTCCTCTTTCACTCTGAACGCGTCTTTTTCTTCTTTCACAGTAACGCCCTCACCATCTACTTCTTGTTTTACTGTGACATCCTCCTCCGCTTTCACTCTGAACGCGTCTTTTTCTTCTTTCACAGTAACGGCCTCACCCTCTACTTCTTGTTTTACTGTGATGTTCTCTTCTTTAGAAGCAGGAGAGTAGCTTAGTGACCGCATGGTCGGGATGTTAGCTAGCTAGGCTAATGCTAACTTAACCAGCCCGCTAGCTGAATAATAACAACAACACCGTAAATATGAAATTAAATCGGATATTTACCTAGACGACAGAAGTGGTTTTAAAACACAGTTGCTAATATACACTAACGCGTCTAAAGAGTTTTATTGGTTCGGCTATTTTGTCTAGCAAGATACCGAGGGCTGAATAACTGTTGCTGCTGTTGAAAGAAGCGTTCCGTCCACTACATTATACGTCACACCAACAGCATCGCCTTAAAATCCCAGACCGCCATCTGCTGACTGGAGTGGGTAACGCAGTTGAGTAAAATGTACATTTAATTTTCAGACAAAAAGTTAAAGGGTAGGAATCAGGGACGTCGCTAGGCCTAAAATATTCATTAGCCCCCCTTAAATAAATCAATATCAGTCAATATATATTTTCTGTGATTTATTTTTTCGTCAACCGTTCCATCGCATCTTAAACTTCTTACAGGGCGGCACTAGGACCGGGGGAGGCTGCTGCTGCACTAGTGACTGTTAGACTTTCTTCAGCAAAGATGGCGGACAGAAATACGAGGAGAGAGGGGTACCCCTACACAGAACTGAACTGGATCAAAGATGGAGGACAGAAATACTAGGAGAGAGGGGTACCCCTACACAGAACTGAACTGGATCAAAGATGGCAGACAGAAACACTAGGAGAGAGGGGTACCCCTACACAGAACTGAACACGATCAGAGATGGCGGACAGAAATATTAGGAGAGAGGGGTACCCCTACACAGAACTGAACTGGATCAAAGATGGTGGACAGAAATACTAGGAGAGAGGGGTACCCCTACACAGAACTGAACTGGATCAAAGATGGAGGACAGAAATACTAGGAGAGAGGGGTACCCCTACACAGAACTGAACTGGATCAAAGATGGAGGACAGAAATACTAGGAGAGAGGGGTACCCCTACACAGAACTGATCTGGATCAAAGATGGAGGACAGAAATACTAGGAGAGAGGGGTACCCCTACACAGAACTGAACTGGATCAAAGATGGCGGACAGAAATACTAGGACAGAGGGGTACCCCTACACAGAACTGATCTGGATCAAAGATGGCGGACAGAAATACTAGGAGAGAGAGGGTACCCCTACACAGAACTGAACTGGATCAAAGATGGAGGACAGAAATACTAGGAGAGAGGGGTACCCCTACACAGAACTGAACTGGATCAAAGATGGCGGACAGAAATACTAGGAGAGAGGGGTACCACTACACAGAACTGAACTGGATCAAAGATGGCGGACAGAAATACTAGGAGAGAGGGGTACCCCAACACAGAACTGAACTGGATCAAAGATGGCGGACAGAAATACTAGGATGGAAGCAAATGTAAGGGATTATAATGTCATAACGAATCATGCAAAAAACATGTACAGTTGACAGGAATGTTAGTTAATGTAGAGACAAACGATTATGCTTTTTTAAAAGTTAATTTACGAAAATTGCGATTTAGCCAGCTAGCTGACTAGCTAACATTAGCCAGCTAACTGACGAGCTAACATTAGCCTGCTAGCTGACTAGCTAACATTAGCCTGCTAGCTGACTAGCTAACATTAGCCAGCTAGCTGACTAGCTAACATTAGCCAGCTAGCTGACTAGCTAACATTAGCCAGCTAGCTGACTAGCTTTATGGGTGTTGTGACATGAGTATGAAATTGTACTTCTGGTTGTTTTAGGGACTCCTGAAACAACCAGCAAACCAGGCTGTCGTTTTGTGAAACAGTGGATGTATAAAATCTAGCTAGATGAAGATTTCACTGCAAATTGAATGTACAATTTTGTAAGCTTGCCTTGCTGATATTTGCCATGCAGATAGATGAAATAACGTAGCTAGCTATGTTCTTGCATATTGTGCAGTGGATGATTAAAATACCTGTATGCCTATGGATGTGTAGCTAGCTATCTAGCCGATCTGTGTATGGACCCAAACGTTTGGTATACATATTAGTTCAGAACCTATGAACCTCAGCTATCATAGCCAGTTGTATCAACTTCAAAACAGCCTGAATGACATTAATGAAGCCTATGGATTGAGTAGAATATAATATCATGTTGTACCAAGGATGCAAGTCGTATATACATGTAGTTATTACCATGCATGAGATCCCCACATTGTAGCCTGTACATTTAATATATTCACTGATCATGTACTCTACCTTGGCAAATAAAGGTGCGGTTTAGGTATGAATGTCTTTGAGATTATTTTTCAGTCATATCCAATACCAGGAGTATCAAATTCCAGTCTTTGAATGACGCTGTGTCTGCATGTATGTATTACAATTATACACTTCGACAGTGTTTACCAATCTTGGTCCTGGGACATCAATGGTTACACATTGTAACTAATAGACTAGAAACAGGATTTAACTAGTTAGTTCATATATACAGAAATATAATGTTAAAAAAACAGAACACTACACTTCCTATGCATCATGTAAATACTCTAACACTGGTTAATCTCAACATCTAATGCCCTTCATCTGCATTGATCTGATAAACACAGGATAGGTGGAGTATTTCATCAAATTAGACTTAATTTCAACCAGTAGAGAAAGTGAAACACTTTATTGAAAAGCTCATTATACAAGTGTTATAAATACAAGTTCAATCTGTCCTTCAATGCACATCTGCTGTGTATTATAAAAACAGAGGAAGAAAGAGGAGGTGGTGAGAGAGGTGTAAAAGACAGAAAGGGAAAGAGGTAAGCACATAGGAGCAGGGAAGGCAGCACATGATTAATGAATCACAGTGCTACATAAATATTCTCTCAGTTCATCACAATTACATAATAGTGTCTCTCGTCGGCCCAAAGGTTCTTAAAAGCAGGTGAGGTGGTGAGGATGGGACTGGGGGTTGGCATCCTCTCACATCAAAACATACCTGCAGACGAGAGACAGATGGTGTTTTTGTTTTTATTTTAACATTGTTAGTCATCAATCAGGAGGTGAAATGCAAAACTGACCTTTGATCATTAACTCTGGGACTACTGCATCTCTATCTGTATTTCAGTGTAAAGCATCTCTTTAATAATACTTCCTGTATAATATAAACTGACCTGGGATCATTAACTCTGGGACTACTGCATCTCTATCTGTATTTCAATGTAAAGCATCTCTTTAATAATACTTCCTGTATAATATAAACTGACCTGGGATCATTAACTCTGGGACTACTGCATCTCTATCTGTATTTCAATGTAAAGCATCTCTTTAATAATACTTCCTGTATAATATAAACTGACCTGGGATCATTAACTCTGGGACTACTGCATCTCTGTCTGTATTTCAATGTAAAGCATCTCTTTAATAATACTTCCTGTATAATATAAACTGACCTGGGATCATTAACTCTGGGACTACTGCATCTCTGTCTGTATTTCAATGTAAAGCATCTCTTTAATAATACTTCCTGTATAATATAAACTGACCTGGGATCATTAATTCTGGGACTACTGCATCTCTATCTGTATTTCAATGTAAAGCATCTCTTTAATAATACTTCCTGTTGACCTGACCAAGTGACCTCTCACCTCTGATCATGCTGTGCCCTCTATGTAGCCAGTTCAGATGCAGGAGGTGTTCACCGACACAGCTGATATAACCTAGAGGATTTAGGGAGAAGAGGAGAGAGGGATGAAGTGAAGGAGAGAGACTGTTATTGAGAAAATAAGGTCGTTAAAGCGACAGTGTTCAACAGGAATCTGTGTGTGACCTCACCTGGTGTCCACACCACACTAAGTGGCTGCAGAGTACTTTATGCTGAAAAACATGAACGGACCAACAAGGACAAACAATACAGTGTAGTTATAGAAATAATGAAGTGTCTTACTATTCTCCATGGTTGGCCCTCTTGCCTATTCTTTGAAGGTGGAAGGAGCCACAGTTATACACCTGAACCTGCTTACTGCACAACACAATCCATCAATCAGATTGATACATGAGTGTGTAGGTGTGGGTTATAGGGTGTCTAATTGTTCTACATTTTTTCAATATGGGTGATTTAAAATAGCCCGTTTTGTTTTTTGCACAGACATCACACCCTTACCTAAACAGCACCCTCACCTGAGAAGTAGAAATCAAAGGGAGAGAAACTGTGAATTTTATAACTGCAGTTGACATAGCTCAGTAAATGGAAGAATACTCTTATTGCAATGTGAATGGCTCTTAAAAGAGCCTTTGGTTGTGCATAGTGTAGTCTATGGTGTTGCCAGGGAACAGCACCCTCTTTGAAGAAGTAGGAGGTGAAGATCTCCTGCACACGGATTGCCTCTCTTGCTGCGTTGTTGGACCCCATCCTTGAAACATCCTGCAGAGCAGCAGTGTCCTCCTCTGGCACACGGCGGCGAGCTGCAGATCCCCTCCTTGTCCTCGTGTCCATCCTCATGAAGTTACGCAGGACACAGGTAGCCTTCACACACCTGAATTCCTCCAGGAGGCAGTCCCAGATGACCCTGGTCATCCAACCTTGCAGTGTCCTACACGTTAACTGTAGGCAATCGTTTTGAAGGAATCTCCAGTTACAAGGTATCTGTAGGAATATGGAAGACAATGTAATTATTAGACTTTTACATCACCAGGTCATTGTGGATTACTGAAGTATAATATCCCTGATAACAAATCATGATAACATTGGATTGATAGATGCATGGGCACATATGTACATGTGTAGCATGTGACAATAACAGGATCATATCAAGGATGGCATCACAAATGAATACATAAATACCACTTGAAGCTTGATGATGAGTTGATTATTTGAATCAGCTGTGCAGTGTGAAGGCAAAAACATCAATGTGCCCCTCTGAGTCCCCAGGACTGAGAACCACTGCTCTTCATTGGGACCTCTTCATATGTAGACTGGCTTTCATAGAGCTCTTTATCTGAGGACAGAAAACCTCACAAGAAACAGACTTCATTATAGTCAAATTACACCACACTGAATATTATGTTACTATTATCTCCGTCCTCACTTCTAGGGACAGGAACTACACAAAAGTACCTGCCCTATCCAGAATAGCCTCCTCTCTCACTGACAGTTGGGGCTGCTATCCTTTCACCCTCCTCCATGGCTGTTAGCTAGCTACCTACAAATGCATTTGGAGTTTGTTTTTTACAGTGATAAATACATCAAGATAGCTAATATGAAGTTAGCTAGCTGGTGATATTTAATTATATCTATACAGAATGTGATATTTAATTCTATCTAGCTATCTATCTATACAGAATGTGTAGTTGGCTAGATAGCTAGCTCATTTAGCAGCTCATTTGAGTTAGCCTGCACTGTAGCTAGTTAGCTAATAATACATCGTTGTTTTTTACATTTTCAAAATCTATTTACTTACTTGAATAGGTTCTTCCAGCCATGTGGACAACTGGAAACATGGCAGCAAAGTTTGTCACCAGAGTGTTTTAGAGGATATTACTATTGAACTATGTACCCATTTAATAACCAGACCTTCATACAAACTTGCTCTGCTGAATTCTTGATGGAGTCACAATGGGCGGCCTAAGAGGCATCTAGTCCATCTGCTGACTGGACGCAGTTCAGTAAAATGTACATTTTATCTTCAGACAACAAGTTAAAGTGTAGGAAGCATGAGTTTTTACTCACCAGTGTAACAACACAGTGTGGTTAAAGACTTAGTAACCTAGTTGTAGTCATGATCTGGTTACCTATAAGTACAAACAGTTATGTTTTTGCGTTGTTACATATTTCTTAACTTATTTCTTGATATCTTCTAAACTACCCACAGTGTCTAGACTACCTCTTTTGTATAAATGCCCTTCAGAATCCAAACACAGTATTGCCACGCAGCAAAATGTTGCGTATAATCTTTCAAGTCAGCCTGATAAAATATTGAACAATTTGTGTACAAAGATATCTTGAAATGTGATATTAGGCCTGTATGGCAGTACTGTTACTGTATGGCAGTACTGTATTGGCTAGTGCTTTCTCCAATCTGTTCTGTTCTGTTCTGTTCCTGTCTGTTCTGTCACTCTCTGTTCTGTTCTGTTCCTCTCTGTTCTGTTCTGTTCCTCTCGGTTCTGTTCTGCTCCTCTCTGTTCTGTTCTGTTCTGTTCTGTTCCTCTCTGTTCTGTTCTGTTCCTCTCTGTTCTGTTCTGCTCCTCTCTGTTCTGTTCTGTTCTGCTCCTCTCTGTTCTGTTCCTCTCTGTTCTGTTCCTCTCTGTTCTGTTCCTCTCTGTTCTGTTCCTCTCTGTTCTGTTCCTCTCTGTTCTGTTCTGCTCCAAAGTTTATCTCAATACTTTGTTAAATACCCTTTGTTGGCAATGACACAGGTCAAACGTTTTCTGTAAGTCTTCACAAGGTTTTCACACACTGTTGCTGGTATTTTGGCCCATTCCTCCATGCAGACCTCCTCTAGAGCAGTGATGTTTTGGGGCTGTCGCTGGGCAACACGATAACAAAGTATTGAGATAAACTTTTGTTATTGACCAAAAACTTATTTTCACCATAATTTGCAAATAAATTAATTAAAAATCCTACAATGTGATTTTCAGGAATTTGTTTTCTCATTTTGTCTGTCATAGTTGAAGTGTACCTATGATGAAAATTACAGGCCTCTCATCTCTTTAAGTGGGAGAACTTGCACAATTGGTGGCTGACGAAATACTTTTTTGCCCCACTGTAATTATATTCCCAGTATTACTTCATCAAATCTCTAGTAATCGATTATACACACATACAATTCATCATATTTTCATATATTCACAGAATCCATATTAAACGTAAGTAATTCTTAGGTACTCATGACAACCATTCCATTTGCTTTTTCAAGGACTCTCCACAGCTACGAAGCAGCTCTCCAAACATACTCCCAGCAGAACAAAAAAATTAACTTTTGTTTCCCGGACAATGACCGGATCGTCAACGGTTCTCTAACCTCCCAGAGACCACGGCAAAATCAAGCCTCCCAGGAACAATAGACCTTCTGCTGCTTTCTAAATTATCATCCCGCTCTCAATACCACCCCGTGATCTTCTATGATGGGCAGTGAAGGAACCCCAAGATAACGTTATATCAAAGCTTATTATCCACATGTCAATCATCTGATTAAGCATATTTCTATATGAGGAACTATAGATCTATCTCTGTGGAACGACAGACCGACCTCTAGGAGGAACGACAGACCGACCTCTAGGAGGAACGACAGACCGACCTCTAGGAGGAACGACAGACCGACCTCTAGGAGGAACGACAGATCGACCTCTAGGAGGAACGACAGATCGACCTCTAGGAGGAACGACAGATCGACCTCTAGGAGGAACGACAGATCGACCTCTGAGAGGAACGACAGATCCACCTCTGAGAGGAACGACAGATCGACCTCTGAGAGGAACGACAGATCGACCTCTGAGAGGAACGACCGATCGACCTCTGAGAGGAACGACCGATAGATCTCTAGGAGGAACGATAGACCTCTAGGAGGAACGATAGACCTCTAGGAGGAACGATAGACCTCTAGGAGGAACGATAGACCTCTAGGAGGAACGATAGACCTCTAGGAGGAACGATAGACCTCTAGGAGGAACGATAGACCTCTAGGAGGAACTATAGACCTCTAGGAGGAACTACAGATCTCTGTGAGGAACTACAGATCTCTGTGAGGAACTACAGATCTCTGTGAGGAACTACAGATCTCTGTGAGGAACTACAGATCTCTGTGAGGAACTACAGATCTCTGTTACTATCCAAACTTCAGATTAAGACAGTCACACAACTCTCATATCACAGTCACACAATGCTATTCCCAAACATACCTAATAAATTAGTTGTTTTTCAACAATATTTTAACCTGCAGGAATATTTTCACATTTCTATGTCATGGTTAGTTCCTAGGATAATATAACTCATACATTTACATCTTTCAATACTTCTAAAATGGGGTAAAGGTTTAAAACAATTACAGATACACCTTACTATCTTATACTATATCATAAATGGTCTTAACTAGTAAACACAGATTATAGTTTTCATCCAGTTTGCACAGATAGCGGACTCAGCCTCAGATTCTGACTGGGCCCTGTTAACACCACACAGGAATACACACTCAGAGCCTACGAGGATTTTCTAAAAACTCCACTTTGCGTGCTTCGCTCACCTCTTTCTTTTTTAAACTACGTTCGAGATGTGGTATCCACTCGGTTCGCTGCCTCTCAGATCAAAGGTGGGTTCATCTGCTCTGTTCCCCAAGTGTGGTCTCACTGAGATCCCAAGTTAGAAGGATCCCTGGTGCACCATTTACCCAGGTCATCAGGAGCAGTCACCAAGTCAAGATTCACATCCCCAAATGTGGTTGTTAATTTTTTTATTATCAATTGAGACAAACTTATCACACAAGTCAGAGTTATTCTTAAACTAAATCTTTAATCACTTAATAAGGGTCAATACAACGCACAAATATAGGGTGAATCAATTGAGTGCTCTACGATAATGATGGCTGGTCGACAAATCACCCCCAGATGATTCGTTGAGAGATGAATCACCCCCAGATGATTCGTTAAAAGATGAATCACCCCCAGATGATTCGTTGAGAGCCACGAGACAAAAGTACAAAGGTCTTTTACAGCCAAGATACACCCCTTTCAACCTACATGACCAACAACAGATGTATAGAATGGGTCACAAGGTTAAGATTTGTATGAAAGATACTTATAATTCTCAGCAGACAGTATCTGCTGTAAAAACAGTACTCTTTGTGTAGAGACCAGGGTCTGGCCCTGGGGTCATCTCTCCCTGGTACCATATAGAACAGAAACATTAACTCATGCTCTGGAATGCGGTCTCTTTAGGTTTTATCACCCAAAAGACATTGTAAATCTCCTGTCAGTGTTTTCTCCCAGAGGCCCATCCTCAGTAGAACACACAGACAATAGTTCTAAGAACCCTCTATTCTGTTGCATAAAACAACCATTTGATGCAATAAAAGTATTATAACATAATCATGCAGTTTTGTTCTCAGTGTCCACTGAAAGTTGACTAGTAACAACAACTGGGACCTAAAAGACACCCACCATGAGACCCACTATATCTGCCCAAGAAGAGGCAAAAAAAGAAAACCCCACACCAAACTTAAAGACAGGAAGTAAACCAAAATGGTGGAGCAACTAAAGGTGTTGACTCTCCACATCTATCAAGACAACTGGAGCACTGGGCCAGACACTCTTAAATAGAACCTGGACCGGCTCAGGTGAAACACCATCCCACTAACGAGATGGACAAGCCAGCACATGTGTAACACATACTGACTAACGAGGTGACACCAATCAGTGCGTCCTACGTGCTAACGAGCTAGACGGGCTAACGAGCTAGACGGGCTAACGAGCTAGACGTGCTGACGAGCTAGACGTGCTGACGAGCTAGACGTGCTAACGAGCTAGACGTGCTAACGGGCTAGACGTGCTAACGGGCTAGACGTGCTAACGAGCTAGACGTGCTAACGAGCTAGACGTGCTAACGAGCTAGACGTGCTAACGGGCTAGACGTGCTAACGGGCTAGACGTGCTAACGGGCTAGACGTGCTAACGAGCTAGACGTGCTAACGAGCTAGACGTGCTAACCTCAAAACATAAATGGAAAAACCAAAGACTGTAACACCTTAAGAGAATGCTTACCACTAACAGAAAACAACTTCCAACTTCCATTTCACATTATAATCAACTACAATGCTTCACCTTCACCAATATAAACATGGTGTCCACTGGCTGTCAACAATTCAAGACAATATATATATTCTAGAACTCTAGTCTTCCTAAAACTCACTAGCTTCTAGAACTCTCGTCTCCTTGGAACGAGCCCAAACAAAACTCATCTCCAATACGGAAAAACGTGCAGTCAAAATAAGATCCATGGCAACTCACTGGCTAAACACAAAACACAAATATTTTTGACTGCCCACCCTTGAGACAATCAGAAACTAAATTGTCCTCACCATGGACACAAGCACCAGAAACGCTGTTGTTTTGACAAGTAGCAATAAATCACTGATATCGATTAGGGGGAAATCAGGTTGTACGTGATGTTGAAACTAACACAACTAAAAAAAACATATGGAAATGGGAGATATATTTCACCTCACTGGTTAGAGGACAACCTGCAGAAGATAGTCAGCTACATTTTGGACTGATGCATTTAAATTTAGGGGTCGCTAAACAAAGGAACACAACACTTATTTGTCATCACTCATCGATATCATGTTGAAATCAATTGTGTGACAGAAGGGAGATGAGGTTGCACGTCCTGTTAAAACGAACAGCTAAAAACCACACGGAATCTGGAATAATGTGTACATCCCTGGTTAGAGGACAATTTGTAGAAAACAGCTAGCTACATTTTGAAGTGTTGCATTTTGATTCCAGTGGGTCACCAACATGGTAAGTGTAACAGCTCTTTTTGTGTTAGTCACTTTTTTGTTAAATCACATAAATAGTAACTCTTCCATTTGAGAGCCTGGATTTTCCCCCTGAGGCTAATATCCATATCATGTTGAAATCAATAGAACAGGGGACAAACGTTTAGGGTTCTACATTGTGACATCATTAAAATACTCCTACTACAATGTTAAAACATTCTACATTGTGACATTAATTCATTGATATCATGAAACAACTCCATGTATTTTCTGATATTTGATCAGAAGTCTTTTATCAGATTATCTCTGGTCACAGCTATAAGATTTCTCTCCTGTGTGCGTTCTCTGGTGCATTGTCAGATAGCTAGATGAAACAAAACTCTTCCCACATTGACCACAGCGATGCAATTTCTCTCCTGTGTGTGTTCTCTGTTGTAGAGTCAGAGTGCTAGATGCAGCTAACCTCTTCCCACATTGACCACAGCTACAAGATTTCTCTCCTGTGTGTGTTCTCTGGTGTGATACCAGATTGCCAGATTGACCAAAACTTTTCCCACATTGACCACAGGTATAAGGTTTCTCTCCTGTGTGTATTCTCTTGTGTTGAGTCAGAGAGCCAGATGTAGTAAAACTCTTCCCACATTGACCACAGCTATAAGGTTTCTCTCCTGTGTGTGTTCTCTGGTGTAGAGTCAGAGAGCCAGATGCAGCAAAACTCTTCCCACATTGATCACAGCTATAAGGTTTCTCTCCTGTGTGTATTCTCTGGTGTAGAGTCAGAGAGCCAGATGTAGTAAAACTCTTCCCACATTGATCACAGCAATAAGGTTTCTCTCCTGTGTGGATTCTCTGATGAATTTTAATGCCTGATGAGGTGAACCTCTTCCCACAGTCAGAGCAGCAGTGAGTTCTCTTCCCTGGGGGTCTCTGCAGGTGTTTCTTGAGGTGTTTTGATCTGGAGCGACTCTTCTCTGCCTCTTCAGCATCATGAGGTTGTTGAGGCTCCCCAGAGGATCCACGATAGTCCCATATCTCTCCTGTATGAACAACAAAGTCAGACAGATGGTTAAAAGCCCACAACAGCGGTAATCCACTGTAAAAGGTGATGCCAACAGCGTAGCCATGATGTTGTACAACAATTGATGTCTGTAATGAATGTTAAAATTATTTGACAACTGTCTTAAAATGAGCAAGAATAGTCATTTTTAGTCTTGTTTTCACATTAGTAGTGAAATCGATGATTGTAGGCTAGAAATAAGTTAAAGTTGCTGAAATCCTAAGCAGTGTGCCAGACGACGTCTGGTCTCCAATATAGGCCCCTTTCTGTGTTTCATAAAATTGCGGCACGAGGGCGATGCACACGCAATTTGATTGCAGAAACACCTCCCCGCTAATAAGGAAACCACTAGTTATGGATGTAGTATATCTGGTAATGAGGAAACCACTAGTTATGGATGTAGTATATCTGGTAATGAGGAAACCACTAGTTATGGATGTAGTATATCTGGTAATGAGGAAACCACTAGTTATGGATGTAGTATATCTGGTAATGAGGAAACCACTAGTTATGGATGTAGTATATCTGGTAATGAGGAAACCACTAGTTATGGATGTAGTATATCTGCATGGAGCAAAAATGGTGAGAAAAGATTTTAGTTTTTCACAATGTATTCTGAATATTACAGCGCAAGATCAGGAGTGCTACTCAAGGAAACTCACATTAAGCTCTGTGTCTATTCACTAATTCACCACCGTGGGGGAAAACTCAGGGGAGTTCTCATAGGCTGACAGCAAAAATAGTCTCCATTTACAGGTTGATTATGAGTGTATTTCCCACTACTTTAAGATTATAATTGTAAGGCTCGCTTGAATCACCTGCTTAATATGTTTGTGTTATTGTCGCAAATCAACTGCTTTATACTTAAAAAAACACTTCAACCAGTAACATGCTCTTTGGCTAGCTTTGCCATCAGCCTGACAATAAGGGTTTGTACACTAAGTGTTTAACAAATTGGCCCATAACTTCACCTAACAATAACATAGACCTACTGTAGGACCCATAACTTCACCTAACAATAACATAGACCTACTGTAGGACCCATAACTTCACCTAACAACAACATAGACCTACTGTAGGACCCATAACTTCACCTAACAACAACATAGACCTACTGTAGGACCCATAACTTCACCTAACAACAAGATAGACCTACTGTAGGACCCATAACTTCACCTAACAACAACATAGACCTACTGTAGGACCCATAACTTCACCTAACAACAACATAGACCTACTGTAGGACCCATAACTTCACCTAACAACAAGATAGACCTACTGTAACAAACAAGGAAACTAAAATGTCTTTGTCATGACATTTCATAACCAGATAATTTTGTGAATAATCCCACTAGGCTACTCTGTAATGTGTTGTCATTCTAAAAGTCCTGAATAAAGGAAAATAGCTCTGTGTGTTGTACAATAGCCTATCCATCAAGGAACAGTTCTCTACACATTATGAGCTAAGTATCTCTGTGTCCAGACAGACTAACGAGACCCTACAGTAAATCAAGCAGACAATAACACATTATAAACATCAATTTGTTATGGACTAACACGGACTAACACGGACTGACACGGACTAACACGGACTGACACGGACTGACACGGACTAACACGGACTGAGACGGATTAACACGGACTAACACGGACTGACACGGACTAACACGGACTAACACGGACTGACACGGACTAACGGACTAACACGGACTAACACGGACTAACACGGACTGAGACGGATTAACACGGACTAACACGGACTAACACGGACTGACACGGACTGACACGGACTGACACGGACTGACACGGACTAACACGGACTAACACGGACTGAGACGGATTAACACGGACTAACGGACTAACACGGACTAACTAACTAACACGGACTAACACGGACTAACGGACTAACACGGACTAACACGGACTAACACGGACTAACACGGACTAACTAACTAACACGGACTAACACGGACTAACACGGACTAACACGGACTAACACGGACTAACATGGACTAACACGGACTAACTAACTAACACGGACTAACACGGACTAACACGGACTAACACGGACTGAGACGGACTAACACGGACTAACACGGACTGAGACGGACTAACACGGACTAACACGGACTAACACGGACTAACAGTTGAAGCATCAGTACAGTTAAAGTTCTGCACATACAGTTGATTTTATTAAACACATGGGGTGTGTCTATATGGAAAAATACACATCATAACATTTCAACCAATCAATCGGTAGAAAGAAAATATGTATTTTTTAATCTGCCCTAGAACATACAACATGCTCTCATTCAGACCCCTTTTAAGCATTTTGTTACATTACGTTACAACATTATTCTAAAATGGAAACATTTTTTTAAAAATGATCAATCTTCAGACAATACCTCATAATGACATCACAATACCCCATAATGATATCACAATACCCCATAAAAGTGAGAGAAAGTTTAGAATTACCAGTAGGTTGTATCTCTCTAGGTCATGCCAGTAGACTACAGTAGGTTGTAACTCTCTAGGTCATGCCAGTAGGCTACAGTAGGTTGTAGCTCTGTAGGTCATGCCAGTAGGTTACAGTAGGTTGTATCTCTCTAGGTCATGCCAGTAGGTTACAGTAGGTTGTATCTCTCTAGGTCATGCCAGTAGGTTGTAACTCTCTAGGTCATGCCAGTAGGTTACAGTAGGTTGTATCTCTCTAGGTCATGCCAGTAGGCTACAGTAGGTTGTATCTCTCTAGGTCATGCCAGTAGGTTACAGTAGGTTGTAACTCTCTAGGTCATGCCAGTAGGTTACAGTAGGTTGTATCTCTCTAGGTCATGCCAGTCGGTTACAGTAGGTTGTATCTCTCTAGGTCATGACAGTCGGTTACAGTAGGTTGTATCTCTCTAGGTCATACCAGTAGGTTACAGTAGGTTGTATCTCTCTAGGTCATGCCAGTAGGTTACAGTAGGTTGTATCTCTCTAGGTCATGCCAGTAGGCTACAGTAGGTTGTATCTCTCTAGGTCATGCCAGTAGGTTACAGTAGGTTGTAACTCTCTAGGTCATGCCAGTAGGTTACAGTAGGTTGTAACTCTAGGTCATGCCAGTAGACTACAGTAGGTTGTATCTCTCTAGGTCATGCCAGTAGACTACAGTAGTTTGTATCTCTCTAGGTCATGCCAGTAGGTTACAGTAGGTTGTATCTCTCTAGGTCATGCCAGTAGATTACAGTAGGTTGTAACTCTCTAGGTCATGCCAGTAGGTTACAGTTGGTTGTATCTCTCTAGGTCATGCCAGTAGGTTACAGTAGGTTGTAACTCTCTAGGTCATGCCAGTAGGTTACAGTAGGTTGTACCTCTCTAGGTCATGCCAGTAGGTTACAGTAGTTGTATCTCTCTAGGTCATGCCAGTAGACTACAGTAGGTTGTATCTCTCTAGGTCATGCCAGTAGGTTTCAGTAGGTTGTATCTCTCTAGGTCATGCCAGTAGGCTACAGTAGGTTGTATCTCTCTAGGTCATGCCAGTAGGTTACAGTAGGTTGTATCTCTCTAGGTCATGCCAGTAGGTTACAGTAGGTTGTAACTCTCTAGGTCATGCCAGTAGGTTACAGTAGGTTGTATCTCTCTAGGTCATGCCAGTAGGCTACAGTAGGTTGTAACTCTCTAGGTCATGCCAGTAGACTACAGTAGGTTGTATCTCTCTAGGTCATGCCAGTAGGTTACAGTAAGTTGTAACTCTCTAAGTCATGCCAGTAGGTTACAGTAGGTTGTATCTCTCTAGGTCATGCCAGTAGGCTACAGTAGGTTGTAACTCTCTAGGTCATGCCAGTAGGCTACAGTAGGTTGTATCTCTCTAGGTCATATCAGTAGGTTACAGTAGGTTGTAACTCTCTAGGTCATGCCAGTAGGCTACAGTAGGTTGTAACTCTCTAGGTCATGCCAGTAGGCTACAGTAGGTTGTAACTCTCTAGGTCATGCCAGTAGGCTACAGTAGGTTGTATCTCTCTAGGTCATGCCAGTAGGTTACATCTCTCTAGGTCATGCCAGTAGGCTACAGTAGGTTGTAACTCTCTAGGTCATGCCAGTAGGTTACAGTAGGTTGTAACTCTCTAGGTCATGCCAGTAGGTTACAGTAGGTTGTATCTCTCTAGGTCATGCCAGTAGGCTACAGTAGGTTGTAACTCTCTAGGTCATGCCAGTAGGCTACAGTAGGTTGTAACTCTCTAGGTCATGCCAGTCGGTTACAGTAGGTTGTATCTCTCTAGGTCATGCCAGTCGGTTACAGTAGGTTGTATCTCTCTAGGTCATACCAGTAGGTTACAGTAGGTTGTATCTCTCTAGGTCATGTCAGTAGGCTAAAGTAGGTTGTATCTCTCTAGGTCATGCCAGTAGGTTACAGTAGGTTGTATCTCTCTAGGTCATGCCAGTAGGTTACAGTAGGTTGTATCTCTCTAGGTCATGCCAGTGGGCTACAGTAGGTTGTATCTCTCTAGGTCATGCCAGTAGGTTACAGTAGGTTGTATCTCTCTAGGTCATGCCAGTGGGCTACAGTAGGTTGTAACTCTCTAGGTCATGCCAGTAAGCTACAGTAGGTTGTAACTCTCTAGATCATGCCAGTAGGCTACAGTAGGTTGTAACTCTCTAGGTCATGCCAGTAGGTTACAGTAGGTTGTATCTCTCTAGGTCATACCAGTAGGTTACAGCAGGTTGTAACTCTCTAGGTCATGCCAGTAGGTTACAGTAGGTTGTATCTCTCTAGGTCATGCCAGTCGGTTACAGTAGGTTGTATCTCTCTAGGTCATGACAGTCGGTTACAGTAGGTTGTATCTCTCTAGGTCATACCAGTAGGTTACAGTAGGTTGTATCTCTCTAGGTCATGCCAGTAGGTTACAGTAGGTTGTATCTCTCTAGGTCATGCCAGTAGGCTACAGTAGGTTGTATCTCTCTAGGTCATGCCAGTAGGTTACAGTAGGTTGTAACTCTCTAGGTCATGCCAGTAGGTTACAGTAGGTTGTAACTCTAGGTCATGCCAGTAGACTACAGTAGGTTGTATCTCTCTAGGTCATGCCAGTAGACTACAGTAGTTTGTATCTCTCTAGGTCATGCCAGTAGGTTACAGTAGGTTGTATCTCTCTAGGTCATGCCAGTAGATTACAGTAGGTTGTAACTCTCTAGGTCATGCCAGTAGGTTACAGTTGGTTGTATCTCTCTAGGTCATGCCAGTAGGTTACAGTAGGTTGTAACTCTCTAGGTCATGCCAGTAGGTTACAGTAGGTTGTATCTCTCTAGGTCATGCCAGTAGGTTACAGAAGTTGTATCTCTCTAGGTCATGCCAGTAGACTACAGTAGGTTGTATCTCTCTAGGTCATGCCAGTAGGTTTCAGTAGGTTGTATCTCTCTAGGTCATGCCAGTAGGCTACAGTAGGTTGTATCTCTCTAGGTCATGCCAGTAGGTTACAGTAGGTTGTATCTCTCTAGGTCATGCCAGTAGGTTACAGTAGGTTGTATCTCTCTAGGTCATGCCAGTAGGTTACAGTAGGTTGTAACTCTCTAGGTCATGCCAGTAGGTTACAGTAGGTTGTATCTCTCTAGGTCATGCCAGTAGGCTACAGTAGGTTGTAACTCTCTAGGTCATGCCAGTAGACTACAGTAGGTTGTATCTCTCTAGGTCATGCCAGTAGGTTACAGTAAGTTGTAACTCTCTAAGTCATGCCAGTAGGTTACAGTAGGTTGTATCTCTCTAGGTCATGCCAGTAGGCTACAGTAGGTTGTAACTCTCTAGGTCATGCCAGTAGGCTACAGTAGGTTGTATCTCTCTAGGTCATACCAGTAGGTTACAGTAGGTTGTAACTCTCTAGGTCATGCCAGTAGGCTACAGTAGGTTGTAACTCTCTAGGTCATGCCAGTAGGCTACAGTAGGTTGTAACTCTCTAGGTCATGCCAGTAGGCTACAGTAGGTTGTATCTCTCTAGGTCATGCCAGTAGGTTACATCTCTCTAGGTCATGCCAGTAGGCTACAGTAGGTTGTAACTCTCTAGGTCATGCCAGTAGGTTACAGTAGGTTGTAACTCTCTAGGTCATGCCAGTAGGTTACAGTAGGTTGTATCTCTCTAGGTCATGCCAGTAGGCTACAGTAGGTTGTAACTCTCTAGGTCATGCCAGTAGGCTACAGTAGGTTGTAACTCTCTAGGTCATGCCAGTCGGTTACAGTAGGTTGTATCTCTCTAGGTCATGCCAGTCGGTTACAGTAGGTTGTATCTCTCTAGATCATGCCAGTAGGCTACAGTAGGTTGTAACTCTCTAGGTCATGCCAGTAGGTTACAGTAGGTTGTATCTCTCTAGGTCATACCAGTAGGTTACAGCAGGTTGTAACTCTCTAGGTCATGCCAGTAGGTTACAGTAGGTTGTAACTCTCTAGGTCATGCCAGTAGGTTACAGTAGGTTGTATCTCTCTAGGTCATGCCAGTAGGCTACAGTAGGTTGTAACTCTCTAGGTCATGCCAGTAGGCTACAGTAGGTTGTAACTCTCTAGGTCATGCCAGTCGGTTACAGTAGGTTGTATCTCTCTAGGTCATGCCAGTCGGTTACAGTAGGTTGTATCTCTCTAGGTCATACCAGTAGGTTACAGTAGGTTGTATCTCTCTAGGTCATGTCAGTAGGCTACAGTAGGTTGTATCTCTCTAGGTCATGCCAGTAGGTTACAGTAGGTTGTATCTCTCTAGGTCATGCCAGTAGGTTACAGTAGGTTGTATCTCTCTAGGTCATGCCAGTCGGCTACAGTAGGTTGTATCTCTCTAGGTCATGCCAGTAGGTTACAGTAGGTTGTATCTCTCTAGGTCATGCCAGTGGGCTACAGTAGGTTGTAACTCTCTAGGTCATGCCAGTAAGCTACAGTAGGTTGTAACTCTCTAGATCATGCCAGTAGGCTACAGTAGGTTGTAACTCTCTAGGTCATGCCAGTAGGTTACAGTAGGTTGTATCTCTCTAGGTCATACCAGTAGGTTACAGCAGGTTGTAACTCTCTAGGTCATGCCAGTAGGTTACAGTAGGTTGTATCTCTCTAGGTCATGCCAGTAGGTTACAGTAGGTTGTATCTCTCTAGGTCATGCCAGTAGGTTACAGTAGGTTGTAACTCTCTAGGTCATGCCAGTAGGTTACATCTCTCTAGGTCATGCCAGCAGGTTACAGTAGGTTGTATCTCTCTAGGTCATGCCAGTAGGCTACAGTAGGTTGTAACTCTCTAGGTCATGCCAGTAGGCTACAGTAGGTTGTAACTCTCTAGGTCATGCCAGTAGGTTACAGTAGGTTGTAACTCTCTAGGTCATGCCAGTAGGTTACAGTAGCTTGTATCTCTCTAGGTCATGCCAGTAGGCTACAGTAGGTTGTATCTCTCGTAGTTTACAGTAGGTTGTATCTCTCTTGGTCATGCCAGTAGGTTACAGTAGTTTGTAACTCTCTAGGTCATGCCAGTAGGTTGTAACTCTCTAGGTCATGCCAGTAGGTTACAGTAGGTTGTATCTCTCTAGGTCATGCCAGTAGGTTACAGTAGGTTGTAACTCTCTAGGTCATGCCAGTAGGTTGTAACTCTCTAGGTCATGCCAGTAGGCTACAGTAGGTTGTAACTCTCTAGGTCATGCCAGTAGGTTACAGTAGGTTGTAACTCTCTAGGTCATGCCAGTAGGTTACAGTAGCTTGTAGCTCTCTAGGTCATGCCAGTAGGCTACAGTAGGTTGTATCTCTCTAGTAGGTTACAGTAGGTTGTATCTCTCTAGGTCATGCCAGTAGGTTACAGTAGGTTGTAACTCTCTAGGTCATGCCAGTAGGTTGTAACTCTCTAGGTCATGCCAGTAGGTTACAGTAGGTTGTATCTCTCTAGGTCATGCCAGTAGGTTACAGTAGGTTGTAACTCTCTAGGTCATGCCAGTAGGTTGTAACTCTCTAGGTCATGCCAGTAGGTTACAGTAGGTTGTATCTCTCTAGGTCATGCCAGTAGGTTACAGTAGGTTGTATCTCTCTACGTCATGCCAGTAGGTTACAGTAGGTTGTAACTCTCTAGGTCATGCCAGTAGGTTACAGTAGGTTGTATCTCTCTAGGTCATGCCAGTAGATTACAGTAGGTTGTAACTCTCTAGGTTATGCCAGTAGGTTACAGTAGATTGTAACTCTCTAGGTCATGCCAGTGACTACAGTAGGTTGTAACTCTCTAGGTCATGCCAGTAGGTTACAGTAGGTTGTATCTCTCTAGGTCATGCCAGTAGGTTACAGTAGGTTGTAACTCTCTAGGTCATGCCAGTAGGTTACAGTAGGTTGTAACTCTCTAGGTCATGCCAGTAGGCTACAGTAGGTTGTATCTCTCTAGGGCATGCCAGTAGGTTACAGTAGGTTGTAACTCTCTAGGTCATGCCAGTAGGCTACAGTAGTTTGTATCTCTCTAGGTCATGACTGTAGGTTACAGTAGGTTGTAACTCTCTAGGTCATGCCAGTAGGTTACAGTAGGTTGTATCTCTCTAGGTCATGCCAGTAGGTTACAGTAGGTTGTAACTCTCTAGGTCATGCCAGTAGGCTACAGTAGGTTGTATCTCTCTAGGTCATGCAGTAGGTTACAGTAGGTTGTATCTCTCTAGGTCATGCCAGTAGGTTACAGTAGGTTGTATCTCTCTAGGTCATGCCAGTAGGCTACAGTAGGTTGTAACTCTCTAGGTCATGCCAGTAGGTTACAGTAGGTTGTAACTCTCTAGGTCATGCCAGTAGGTTACAGTAGGTTGTATCTCTCTAGGTCATGCCAGTAGGCTACAGTAGGTTGTAACTCTCTAGGTCATGCCAGTAGGCTACAGTAGGTTGTAACTCTCTAGGTCATGCCAGTAGGTTACAATTGGTTGTATCTCTCTAGGTCATGCCAGTCGGTTACAGTAGGTTGTATCTCTCTAGGTCATACCAGTAGGTTACAGTAGGTTGTATCTCTCTAGGTCATGTCAGTAGGCTACAGTAGGTTGTATCTCTCTAGGTCATGCCAGTAGGTTACAGTAGGTTGTATCTATCTAGGTCATGCCAGTAGGTTACAGTAGGTTGTATCTCTCTAGGTCATGCCAGTGGGCTACAGTAGGTTGTAACTCTCTAGGTCATGCCAGTAAGCTACAGTAGGTTGTAACTCTCTAGATCATGCCAGTAGGTTACAGTAGGTTGTATCTCTCTAGGTCATGCCAGTAGGTTACAGTAGGTTGTATCTCTCTAGGTCATGCCAGTAGGCTACAGTAGGTTTTAACTCTCTAGGTCATGCCAGTAGGTTACAGTAGGTTGTAACTCTCTAGGTCATGCCAGTAGGTTACAGTAGGTTGTATCTCTCTAGGTCATGCCAGTCGGTTACAGTAGGTTGTATCTCTCTAGGTCATACCAGTAGGTTACAGTAGGTTGTATCTCTCTAGGTCATGTCAGTAGGCTACAGTAGGTTGTATCTCTCTAGGTCATGCCAGTAGGTTACAGTAGGTTGTATCTCTCTAGGTCATGCCAGTAGGTTACAGTAGTTTGTATCTCTCTAGGTCATGCCAGCAGGTTACAGTAGGTTGTATCTCTCTAGGTCATGCCAGTAGGCTACAGTAGGTTGTATCTCTCTAGTAGGTTACAGTAGGTTGTATCTCTCTAGGTCATGCCAGTAGGTTACAGTAGGTTGTAACTCTCTAGGTCATGCCAGTAGGTTGTAACTCTCTAGGTCATGCCAGTAGGTTACAGTAGGTTGTATCTCTCTAGGTCATGCCAGTAGGTTACAGTAGGTTGTAAATCTCTAGGTCATGCCAGTAGGTTGTAACTCTCTAGGTCATGCCAGTAGGTTACAGTAGGTTGTATCTCTCTAGGTCATGCCAGTAGGTTACAGTAGGTTGTATCTCTCTAGGTCATGCCAGTAGGTTACAGTAGGTTGTAACTCTCTAGGTCATGCCAGTAGGTTACAGTAGGTTGTAACTCTCTAGGTCATGCCAGTAGGCTACAGTAGGTTGTATCTCTCTAGGGCATGCCAGTAGGTTACAGTAGGTTGTAACTCTCTAGGTCATGCCGGTAGGCTACAGTAAGTTGTAACTCTCTAGGTCATGCCAGTAGGTTACAGTAGGTTGTATCTCTCTAGGTCATGCCAGTAGGTTACAGTAGGTTGTAACTCTCTAGGTCATGCCAGTAGGCTACAGTAGGTTGTATCTCTCTAGGTCATGCCAGTAGGTTACAGTAGGTTGTATCTCTCTAGGTCATGCCAGTAGGTTACAGTAGGTTGTATCTCTCTAGGTCATGCCAGTAGGTTACAGTAGGTTGTATCTCTCTAGGTCATGCCAGTAGGTTGTATCTCTCTAGGTCATGCCAGTAGGTTACAGTAGGTTGTATCTCTCTAGGTCATGCCAGTGGGCTACAGTAGGTTGTATCTCTCTAGGTCATGCCAGTAGGTTACAGTAGGTTGTATCTCTCTAGGTCATGCCAGTAGGCTACAGTAGGTTGTAACTCTCTAGGTCATGCCAGTAGGTTACAGTAGGTTGTAACTCTCTAGGTCATGCCAGTAGGTTACAGTAGGTTGTATCTCTCTAGGTCATGCCAGTAGGCTACAGTAGGTTGAAACTCTCTAGGTCATGCCAGTAGGCTACAGTAGGTTGTAACTCTCTAGGTCATGCCAGTCGGTTACAGTAGGTTGTATCTCTCTAGGTCATGCCAGTCGGTTACAGTAGGTTGTATCTCTCTAGGTCATACCAGTAGGTTACAGTAGGTTGTATCTCTCTAGGTCATGTCAGTAGGCTACAGTAGGTTGTATCTCTCTAGGTCATGCCAGTAGGTTACAGTAGGTTGTATCTCTCTAGGTCATGCCAGTAGGTTACAGTAGGTTGTATCTCTCTAGGTCATGCCAGTGGGCTACAGTAGGTTGTATCTCTCTAGGTCATGCCAGTAGGTTACAGTAGGTTGTATCTCTCTAGGTCATGCCAGTGGGCTACAGTAGGTTGTAACTCTCTAGGTCATGCCAGTAAGCTACAGTAGGTTGTAACTCTCTAGATCATGCCAGTAGGCTACAGTAGGTTGTAACTCTCTAGGTCATGCCAGTAGGTTACAGTAGGTTGTATCTCTCTAGGTCATACCAGTAGGTTACAGCAGGTTGTAACTCTCTAGGTCATGCCAGTAGGTTACAGTAGTTTGTATCTCTCTAGGTCATGCCAGCAGGTTACAGTAGGTTGTATCTCTCTAGGTCATGCCAGTAGGCTACAGTAGGTTGTAACTCTCTAGGTCATGCCAGTAGGCTACAGTAGGTTGTAACTCTCTAGGTCATGCCAGTAGGTTACAGTAGGTTGTAACTCTCTAGGTCATGCCAGTAGGTTACAGTAGCTTGTATCTCTCTAGGTCATGCCAGTAGGCTACAGTAGGTTGTATCTCTCGTAGGTTACAGTAGGTTGTATCTCTCTTGGTCATGCCAGTAGGTTACAGTAGTTTGTAACTCTCTAGGTCATGCCAGTAGGTTGTAACTCTCTAGGTCATGCCAGTAGGTTACAGTAGGTTGTATCTCTCTAGGTCATGCCAGTAGGTTACAGTAGGTTGTAACTCTCTAGGTCATGCCAGTAGGTTGTAACTCTCTAGGTCATGCCAGTAGGCTACAGTAGGTTGTAACTCTCTAGGTCATGCCAGTAGGTTACAGTAGGTTGTAACTCTCTAGGTCATGCCAGTAGGTTACAGTAGCTTGTAGCTCTCTAGGTCATGCCAGTAGGCTACAGTAGGTTGTATCTCTCTAGTAGGTTACAGTAGGTTGTATCTCTCTAGGTCATGCCAGTAGGTTACAGTAGGTTGTAACTCTCTAGGTCATGCCAGTAGGTTGTAACTCTCTAGGTCATGCCAGTAGGTTACAGTAGGTTGTATCTCTCTAGGTCATGCCAGTAGGTTACAGTAGGTTGTAACTCTCTAGGTCATGCCAGTAGGTTGTAACTCTCTAGGTCATGCCAGTAGGTTACAGTAGCTTGTAGCTCTCTAGGTCATGCCAGTAGGCTACAGTAGGTTGTATCTCTCTAGTAGGTTACAGTAGGTTGTATCTCTCTAGGTCATGCCAGTAGGTTACAGTAGGTTGTAACTCTCTAGGTCATGCCAGTAGGTTACAGTAGGTTGTATCTCTCTAGGTCATGCCAGTAGGTTACAGTAGGTTGTAACTCTCTAGGTCATGCCAGTAGGTTGTAACTCTCTAGGTCATGCCAGTAGGTTACAGTAGGTTGTATCTCTCTAGGTCATGCCAGTAGGTTACATCTCTCTACGTCATGCCAGTAGGTTACAGTAGGTTGTAACTCTCTAGGTCATGCCAGTAGGTTACAGTAGGTTGTATCTCTCTAGGTCATGCCAGTAGATTACAGTAGGTTGTAACTCTCTAGGTCATGCCAGTAGACTACAGTAGATTGTAACTCTCTAGGTCATGCCAGTAGACTACAGTAGGTTGTATCTCTCTAGGTCATGCCAGTAGGTTACAGTAGGTTGTATCTCTCTAGGTCATGCCAGTAGGCTACAGTAGGTTGTAACTCTCTAGGTCATGCCAGTAGGTTACAGTAGGTTGTAACTCTCTAGGTCATGCCAGTAGGTTACAGTAGCTTGTATCTCTCTAGGTCATGCAGTAGGCTACAGTAGGTTGTATCTCTCGTAGGTTACAGTAGGTTGTATCTCTCTTGGTCATGCCAGTAGGTTACAGTAGTTTGTAACTCTCTAGGTCATGCCAGTAGGTTGTAACTCTCTAGGTCATGCCAGTAGGTTACAGTAGGTTGTATCTCTCTAGGTCATGCCAGTAGGTTACAGTAGGTTGTAACTCTCTAGGTCATGCCAGTAGTTGTAACTCTCTAGGTCATGCCAGTAGGCTACAGTAGGTTGTAACTCTCTAGGTCATGCCAGTAGGTTACAGTAGGTTGTAACTCTCTAGGTCATGCCAGTAGGTTACAGTAGCTTGTAGCTCTCTAGGTCATGCCAGTAGGCTACAGTAGGTTGTATCTCTCTAGTAGGTTACAGTAGGTTGTAACTCTCTAGGTCATGCCAGTAGTTACAGTAGGTTGTAACTCTCTAGGTCATGCCAGTAGGTTGTAACTCTCTAGGTCATGCCAGTAGGTTACAGTAGGTTGTATCTCTCTAGGTCATGCCAGTAGGTTACAGTAGGTTGTAACTCTCTAGGTCATGCCAGTAGGTTGTAACTCTCTAGGTCATGCCAGTAGGTTACAGTAGCTTGTAGCTCTCTAGGTCATGCCAGTAGGCTACAGTAGGTTGTATCTCTCTAGTAGGTTACAGTAGGTTGTATCTCTCTAGGTCATGCCAGTAGGTTACAGTAGGTTGTAACTCTCTAGGTCATGCCAGTAGGTTACAGTAGGTTGTATCTCTCTAGGTCATGCCAGTAGGTTACAGTAGGTTGTAACTCTCTAGGTCATGCCAGTAGGTTGTAACTCTCTAGGTCATGCCAGTAGGTTACAGTAGGTTGTATCTCTCTAGGTCATGCCAGTAGGTTACAGTAGGTTGTATCTCTCTACGTCATGCCAGTAGGTTACAGTAGGTTGTAACTCTCTAGGTCATGCCAGTAGGTTACAGTAGGTTGTATCTCTCTAGGTCATGCCAGTAGGTTACAGTAGGTTGTAACTCTCTAGGTCATGCCAGTAGACTACAGTAGATTGTAACTCTCTAGGTCATGCCAGTAGACTACAGTAGGTTGTAACTCTCTAGGTCATGCCAGTAGGTTACAGTAGGTTGTATCTCTCTAGGTCATGCCAGTAGGTTACAGTAGGTTGTAACTCTCTAGGTCATGCCAGTAGGTTACAGTAGGTTGTAACTCTCTAGGTCATGCCAGTAGACTACAGTAGGTTGTAACTCTCTAGGTCATGCCAGTAGGTTACAGTAGGTTGTATCTCTCTAGGTCATGGTCCTAGGTTACAGTAGGTTGTAACTCTCTAGGTCATGCCAGTAGGTTACAGTAGGTTGTAACTCTCTAGGTCATGCCAGTAGGCTACAGTAGGTGTATCTCTAGGGCATGCCAGTAGGTTACAGTAGGTTGTAACTCTCTAGGTCATGCCAGTAGGCTACAGTAGTTTGTATCTCTCTAGGTCATGACTGTAGGTTACAGTAGGTTGTAACTCTCTAGGTCATGCCAGTAGGTTACGTAGGTTGTATCTCTCTAGGTCATGCCAGTAGGTTACAGTAGGTTGTAACTCTCTAGGTCATGCCAGTAGGCTACAGTAGGTTGTATCTCTCTAGGCATGCAGTAGGTTACAGTAGGTTGTATCTCTCTAGGTCATGCCAGGTTTACAGTAGGTTGTATCTCTCTAGGTCATGCCAGTAGGCTACAGTAGGTTGTAACTCTCTAGGTCATGCCAGTAGTTACAGTAGGTTGTAACTCTCTAGGTCATGCCAGTAGGTTACAGTAGGTTGTATCTCTAGGTCATGCCAGTGGGCTACAGTAGGTTGTAACTCTCTAGGTCATGCCAGTAAGCTACAGTAGGTTGTAACTCTCTAGATCATGCCAGTAGGTTACAGTAGGTTGTATCTCTCTAGGTCATGCCAGTAGGTTACAGTAGGTTGTATCTCTCTAGGTCATGCCAGTAGGTTGTATCTCTCTAGGTCATGCCAGTAGGTTACAGTAGGTTGTATCTCTCTAGGTCATGCCAGTAGGCTACAGTAGGTTGTAACTCTAGGTCATGCCAGTAGGTTACAGAAGGTTGTATCTCTCTAGGTCATGCCAGTAGGTTACAGTAGGTTGTATCTCTCTAGGTCATGCCAGTAGGTTACAGTAGGTTGTATCTCTCTAGGTCATGCCAGTAGGTTACAGTAGGTTGTATCTCTCTAGGTCATGCCAGTAGGTTGTATCTCTCTAGGTCATGCCAGTAGGTTACAGTAGGTTGTAACTCTCTAGGTCATGCCAGTAGACTACAGGTTGTATCTCTCTAGGTCATGCCAGTAGGTTACAGTAGGTTGTAACTCTCTAGGTCATGCCAGTAGGTTACAGTAGGTTGTATCTCTCTAGGTCATGCCAGTAGGTTACAGTAGGTTGTAACTCTCTAGGTCATGCCAGTAGGCTACAGTAGGTTGTATCTCTCTAGGTCATGCCAGTAGGTTACAGTAGTTGTATCTCTCTAGGTCATGCCAGTAGGTTACAGTAGTTGATCTCTCTAGTCATGCCAGTAGGTTCAGTAGGTTGTATCTCTCTAGGTCATGCCAGTAGGTTGTATCTCTCTAGGTCATGCCAGTAGGTTACAGTAGGTTGTAACTCTCTAGGTCATGCCACTAGGTACAGTAGGTTGTATCTCTCTAGGTCATGCCTAGGTTACAGTAGCTTGTATCTCTCTAGGTCATGCCAGTAGGTTATAGGTTGGTATCTCTCTAGGTCATGCCAGTAGGATACAGTAGGTTGTATCTCTCTGGTCATGCCAGTAGGTTACAGTAGGTTGTATCTCTCTAGGTCATGCCAGTAGGTTACAGTAGGTTGTATCTCTCTAGGTCATGCCAGTAGGTTGTATCTCTCTAGGTCATGCCAGTAGGTTACAGTAGGTTGTAACTCTCT